>NW_020897961.1:0-338622 GCF_003984885.1 Neopelma chrysocephalum
TGCACATGAAGTGTGTAGACATTGAACCAGTGATATTTTTGTGTTTCCTTAAGATGATGATGACTATCTGCCGTCGCGCAAGAGACGAAAAAGGACCAAGTCGACTAATGAAGCTGGCAATACTGAGAGAAGAAAAGTGGGAGAATTCAATTTTGGTAAGATAAAACTTATAATTATTTTTCTCTCTGTTTTGTTTTCTGAAGAGGTATCAGGCAATGTCATGCTGCAGGAGCGAGACACACCAGTGCAAGCATTCATTTAAGAGCCCAGGGCTCTTTGTCGATGTATTGCAGGAGTCTAAACATCATCATAGGCTACCTCTGTTGCTTTTTGTTATTCCAAGTGAGCACCTGAATGGCCACACAGAACGTTGGGATCTTTTTGGTGGTGTTCTTTCATGATCCCTTCTGTAGAGTTCTCCACAGAAATGAATCCCCACACCGTGGTTACTCTGGTCAAAGATGCTTCCCCTGGGAATTTTTGGAAGTCCTTTACCTCTCCTTTATTCCTTGGTTTGTTTTGGTTTCTGGACACATAGCCCATTCATCTGTCTACTTTTATAAGGTTCCGTGCAGTCTGGAATATGTCCTTTGACACATTTTTGAGATGTTTCTTAGGAATTCTGGAATTTGAGGTGAATTGAATAGTCCCCTTGGATCTCCTTCTGACATCTATATTGCGTGAAACATGTATTTAATGCTAATTTCAGCCAAAATAACAAAGTATTGTGTGCTGTCGTCTTTTAAGGTCAATAATACTAGTAGCCACTTCTATATTTAACATTATTTTTGGGTGCTACTGGATAACGTAATGTCAGCATTGGGCATTGGCAATTACAATACTTACCACTTACTGTTGCAAAGCTTTCTGTATATATATTCTCTCAGCAGAAAACAGCATTTAAGCTTTGCACGCCAACAGTTTTTGGAGAGAAATAAAGAGTGATGTTGGTTAGAGATGTAGAGCAAAGGTAATAAACTATTAGGACAATAAAAATTTTAGTTGAGCTTGCAATGTTGAAACACCAATTTAAGAGCATCTCAGAGCTTATCTGCTCATTGTTGCTCTGAGTTGACTTAGTAGATTATTGCTCTGAGCTATTCTCAAGAAAATTGTGTTCTAAACCACCCACTGTGCACTTAGATTACAGAGATTTACAGCTCACGGGTTATTCAGACATCTTTACTCCTGGGTTTCTTAATTTGTATTGGCGTTATTGCCCCTCATGTTCACTTCGGGGTTCACCTACAGAAAGTGACATTTCTCTATAGTGTTTCCAGGTCTGTTTAAAACACAAAATGAATGTGAGAAGCTTTGGAGAAAGATACTTCATTTGCTCTAATGAAAAAAATAGCAACTGTTGGTAGTTTCAGTGCTGATGTTTGGATATTTCAGAAGACTTTGCACCTTTGATAACCAAGTCTAATATTAGCTAATGGGACAGGAGAAAGGAGGTGGTTAATTCTATCATGAGAAGCTGCAGAATGACAAAGGCACATGCACTCAGAAAACTGGAAAGGGTCTATAGATGCTTGAGAGAGAAATCAGTCTCATCTGATAAGGACTTTCAGTATTTTACATAACAGCGATGAGATGTTTGGGTTGGAGGGGCTTCCTTGATGTCTTGATTGATTGATCAGGCAGCCCAAGTGGCCTGAGAAACAGGGTGAATAATGAACTGTGCTCTTAGTTTTGTGAAGACAGAAAAACAAAGTAATTGTAACAAATGTCTATTAAAATGTTTGATAGAATTTGATAATCTCTGGGAAGGGAGGTTGGATTTCAAAAAAAATCTGAACCAGCTGTTTGAGGTGAAAAAATATCATTGCTGAAAGGAACTGACATTGTCAGTAAAAATCACTTTCCATGTTCTTTTGCTTTCTTAAGAAATTTTATAAAAAGGTCAGAAGCCTCAAGTTGTGTCTTGCAGTTGTGTTAAACCATTTTAGTGGGGAATAAAGTCCCCCTAGCTGTTGTCTGACTACGACAGTGATGGGAAGCGTGTATGGTTTTTCCCATTTTGGCACACTGTTGAGCACAGGTTTTACCAGCTTGCAGCATGCTTAGAGTTACTCTGTGTTTTCCATGCTGAGTTGTGTGTTTTCTGTTTTATTTCCCCATGGAGTACTCTATGGCATGGATATGGGAATAGTAGAGTGCCTAGTACCTGAACATCAATGTATGTACACTGTGGAGGTTTCCTCAGCTGTAGTGGATGTTATCTGGAACATATCCAAAGGAGCAGAGAAGGGGATAAATTGAGGAGACTGTGGACAAATGGGGGAAGTTTTCAGGATTGTTATTTAACTGGGATGGTGTATCAGAAGGTGTTTATGGAGGAATAGAAGGAAGCCACCGTTTATTTTGGTGCCTACAGGAAAACTAAATTGCTTTGCGGTGATTACTAAAACAGAGTATCAGCTTAGTTTTGTGATAGGTCTTCAACTTTGCTATGTGAGCACAAAGAATGTTTTTACAGTAATTGGTCAGGATCCAAGGGGTTAGTAATGCTGACAATCAGATTAAAAAATCACACTGGTTACCTGATAATCCCTCTGAGTTTTTAAATATCTCTGTTGTTCGATTTACTAATAAAGTATAAAAGTAACCAAAAAAACAGTGTGCTGACCAAAATGTGAGCCAGTTTATGATTTTTTTTTCCAGTTCCCTGTTCTCTGTGTATCCACCATTCCAAACAAAAATACCTGTAATGTGGTATATTTGATTAGGAATCCCTGTGGTGTTTCCATTGGAGGGAGAGGGACATGAAAGTAGGAGATTGAAAAGATCCACATGGTATATTTGGCCAGTGATAGTGAAATTTGGAAACTGAGAAAAATGAAGCCTTGATAGCTTAATGGCTTATGTAGGAGACCAGTCAGGGTAGGAGCAGTGTCTCCCAAAATTGCGCAACCACCAATATTCAGTATTATTTGTATGCTTCTATATGGTTGTTTTGTAATATGGTGTGACACTGTTTCTGCCTGTTCTCCCTCTGATGAAAACCAGCCTGAGTTTTAGAGATCATTTGTCGAGTCTGCCTTAGAGCTTGACAAACTGACAGGATCTCAACTGTTGACCCTTTCCTCTGAGTTCCACTCCCGAGTCACACAGATGCCTTTTAAAACCCTTGTTCCACGGCTGTCCATGTGTGTTCACCAGCTCTGTGAAGTAAAGTAGGGTTTCCCCTTTAGACCACCCAGTTCTGGCTCATATTTTCCTGACTCTTCTGGTAAAGCTGCTGGTAATCCATTGTTCCACTGGTCAACAGAAAATGCAGTTGGTGGTTGTGCTGAAATCAGAGAGCGCTTCATCTGGGTCTATATCTGAAGTTAAAGGAGGGAATATTGTAAGGAGAAAGTGACACAGTAATAGAAAACATTGAGCTCACAACATGTTTATCACATAAGAAGCTGTGCAGTACAGGGTAGCAGTAGAAGGGTGGCAGAAGTAATTGTATGAATTTATCCACAAGAATGTAATTTCAAAATCTGCCAGGTAACTAGAATGAAGGGTTTGTGTGGATGCAAGGCAACATTGCCAAAATACCCTTTCCCTGTTAAAAAAGGTCTAATTCTTGCCTACATCTGAAGCATTCTGTCCTATTGATATCCATGAAACTACATTAAAAAAAAAAAGATTAAATATGGACACCAAAGCTGTGTACATTTGTTGCAGAGCAATTTAAATTAGTAGTAGAATAGCTAAGGCTTAGTAAGAGAGTAGGCCTAAAAAGCAACACTCCAAAGTAGTAAGTTAGCAACCGTTTGTGAGCATGAAATGTACTAAAGAAGTGGAAACAATAATTAAAGGATTTAGTCAAGCATGTATATAATGATTTGTTACCTTGGATGTGGTGAGGGTCTGTTAAACAGTTACTAGGGGTAAGACAACTTGAGTAGATTTATGATTAGAGTAGTTGATTGTCAATTGTTAGCAATATGAGCTTGTTTGTAACTGAATGAAGCTGCTCTGCTGTAGAAACTGCACGTACTATTTTGCCGTGGAAACCGGATGTAAACTTGTTTGTGTATAAAAGCTGAACTGAAAATGAGGGTCTTTGGAATCCTGACTTGGGACGCTAGTCCTCAGGTTCCCGGGGCCCCGAATAAAGCACCGCATAAACCGGCACCAAGTTGGTTTGTGTTTTTGTTTACGGGCAACACATTGGTCTGAGAATGAATATTTAAGTCCCTTTTGATACAGACTCAAAATTCAGTCCTCTATCTTGTCTGATATTTTTTGACAACTGGAAGTGTCACAGCTTCAATGGCATCATTTTTTGACCTCTGTAGTTACTAGATTCAAGTCTTTGGAGTAAGACATAAGCTGTAAGTACACTTGCTTAACTCTTTCTTAAAAGGCCAGATGACATCTGGTAACATCTACAAAAGAGTTGTGGGATTTTCCTAAAAGCATTGATAGTACAAAAAAGCAGTGAAAACCTGTGCTCTGTCACAGGCAGAAAATTAAGTGTTAAAATTCTGCCATTTAATCCAGTTGTCCATGTAACACAGGATTGGATTTGGATAACTTCTGTCTTGCAGCCTGTATCTTCTTTCAGAAGTAGGATTTATGGGGATGTTTTGCAACACCAGGACTTGGAGAAATGCTGGGTTAAGGTAGAGGGTGGCACAATGCCTCCTGACCCAGATATTTATACAGATTTGCACCAAAACAACTCCATGTACTCACTGTGTGCTTTATCGAGCTTCAATAATTAAGCTTTTCAGCACACAAATTTAGATAACTATCAACAGCAGCTACAAACTGCCTTTACCCCTGATGGCTGTGAGAGCTGCTGACTGATCCGTCAAAGAGAAACCAGTTTTGGGAGTTACTTTAGCCTGGTTTGTGTTGTGTTTTTTTTAACTTGATTTAATATACAAGTTTGGGAGGTAATCTTAAAAAGTTTATTTTGTACTTTTTTTTTCCTGAACATATCCATTTGCTTTAAAGTATAGCCTGTACTGTACTCTGCAGTCACCTGTATGCAAGTGAGCAGTGAAAGCACACTGCATATTTCAGTGCTAACACAGATTTTACAAGAGATCCTCAGTTTTGTTTGTAGTCTGACATGTCCTTCTCTTTGCAGAGAAATGGAATGCACGAATTACAGACTTGAGAAAGCAAGTTGAAGAGGTGTTTGAAAAAAAATACGGTATGTGTTACACACCATTCCAAACCATCGCCTCTAGTTCTTTGTTACTGTGACAGCCCTTTGGCTTGCATCTTGTTGTTGGCTCAGGAGTACACCTGAACTGACAGCACCAAAGGGTTAAATACTGTTAGAAGACGTAAAACTGGGGAAAGTAGCTTTTTTGATTAGCAGAGTAATTTCAAAATGGAGTGTCTCCGTTTGGCACCAAAGTGCAAAACTTGGTACTAGTTTTGTTCAGTTTCCTGGAACTCCAGCACGCTCAGGTCTGAGGCAACAACATTTGAGAGAGCTCTCCTTTTTTCTGTGGTTACACCAACTTCTTACGTGAAAGAATCTTGTTAGAATGGCTCTAGGGAGAAGTTGCCACTCATTGATTGTTCCTGTCTGATTATGATTGATTTGCAGTGAAGCAAAAATTATATGTTAATGGCTCTTGGAAAGAAAAAGCATCAGACATGTTAGACCTTGGAATTTGTTTCCAGATGCTGCATCTAGATATATTTTGTGTCCCAGTATCACAGACTAAAACAGCGTCAGCAAAGATTTCAAAATAAATGGTGGTGCTCATCCACCACAAAAAGTGGAAGTGCTTTCAGGATGGACCTTGTGATTTGGAGTTATTACATGTTTCGGGTGTGACTATCATCTGACATATAAACAGCCCACTGAAAGCAACTCACATCAAGTTGAAACAGTTCAGGGTCTCATTCACTGTATTTTAATTGCTCTAAAAAGGAGCATCATTCTTAGTGAATTGCTTTAATTTTGATTTTGGTGTTTGCACATAGTCAGCCTAAAAATCTCCTGTGTAGTCTGTGGAATACTGAGCTATTCCTGACTTTCCATAGCAGGGTATCTGGTATTAAATTATCCCCTTTTCCCTGTGGATGACAACATTGCTTTGATTCATAAACCAATTCCTTATCAGACTCTAGTTCTTTCTGTCTGTGTGGGCATGCAATCTATTTACTGACATGAGTTATGGATATCCAGAATTCCCAGAATGCCCTTCAAATTTGTTGGCTTTTGTAGCTCCAAAGTGTTTTAGCAATGTCAGTCACTGTAATCCATTGCAATTGATGTGTCTGAAAATATAGTTTTGTGTCTAGATGAAAACTAAATGGGTTTACTTGTTAGTGACTTTACATATACAGACTAATTTATAAAAATGAAAGCTGTATTCAGTAGAATTTCTATGCAAAAACATGTAAGATTCCAAATCTGAGAAGCCTCACTGCAGACTGTGATGCTGATGATGTTTTTAGGCTCTATGAAGTGTATTGCCTAAAAAATTTACTGATTTAAGAGAAATAAAGAGTCTCACTTGTAAAAACTTACCTATTATTAGTTACTTATTTAAACAGAGAGGATTTCTGTTCCTGTGAAGCTGTTCTTACTTGATGCTTGGTAGTGATCTGGATTTTAGTGATGTTGATCTGTTACCCTGAGGCTTGTCTGCTGGATTTGTTGTGCTTTTCACCACATGCCACAACAGCCCCCAGGGCTGAGAATAATTTTTTTTTTAATTTCTTGAAAGAGGTACATGACTGCAATAAAAATCTACATTAATGAAGGACTGGGGTGATACACAACAGCTCTTTTGATTATTCTGGAACACCTTTGGCATGTGTTTGAGTAGGGTTTCATTAGTCTATTTGCTAAGATTCATCTTCAGGTTCGTGTCCATCTCTATGATTCTGTTCTCTGTCTCCAGTTTTGGCCATCTTGTATTTGCCAGTTGAAACCAAGTCTAATTGAAACACCGTTCTTGCAGTTTTCTAAAATTTTGATACTCAGTTCTGATCAGCATAGAAGACTAAGATACATACAAGACTAAGATGACATATGTACGAGACTAATAGAAGACTAAGATATGTACTAAGAAATGTACTTGTTTTCAAAGTTTCCCTATTTTATGATAAACATCCCTAGAAGTATTCTGGTTCCAAGTGGTTGACAGAGTGTGTTACCCACATAGCTTTAAAACTTAAATTGTTTTATTGCATTTAAGAATCTGTGAGTTAATGAGAGCATTTTGCATAGACAATGTCTGAACCACAGGCCACTTGGATGTGACATTAAGTTGCTTGAAAAGGTGCCCGGAGTAGTTTTGCTTTCAGAAATGCTGCCACAACATCACTGTACTCTAATTTGGCCTTAGCTTGGCTTTTCTCTCCTCAAATAATTTTTTACATCTAGTTTCCATAGCAATACAACAGAATGTACCAAACTATTTGTTGCATGGCTTACAAAATTAACATACCCTTGGGAGTATAAAGAAATCAGCCCTCTTCATATTTGCAAAGCCTCGTGTCATTCTTCAGTATTTGCCAGCCCGATACATGTATTGATATGATTATGGTCCTCATAACTTAAATACATGGAGGTTATTTTCCATCTGTGGCTGAGTCAGTTATTTGCTTTCCATTTGCTTCAAAGATCTCATTAGTAAGGCCATGCTTTTTTTAATAGTGTTAGAAGTGTAGTTTATTTCCGTAGTGGTTCCTTGGATTTCTGAAATAAACCACAACTTTAGGAATTCACTGAAAAAGAAGGGATGTGTGCCCCCCCTCCAAGGCTTTAATGACTCTTGTAAGCCAATAGTAGTAACAAATAATAATAGTAAGAGCTAGTGAACTGAAACATGCTTGGTTTATATTTAAGTCTAGATAACGTCATCTTTCAAAATGCACTATTAAAAAACGAAAATAGTGTGACTCTTCACTCTAACAGGTGCAGTTGTTACGAACTGTTAACTTTTATGAAACATTTACAGAGTAGAGGGAAAAGAGGAGGATCTGCATGTGCAGGACTGCAGGTTGTTTACTGTGAATCAGAGTGATTTTGTTACAAAACAAAAACAATGAATGCTTACATATTTAAATGTGCTGAGGGGTTATTGCCCGTGTGCTAATTATAATGTTTATCAGAGTGATATCAAACAGGTAATTTGATTAGAGCCACAAGCCAGTCTAATCTTTCTATTCTCCTTTTCCCTCAAAGCTGAAGCTATAAAAGCAAAAGGTCGAGTGTCTATCCCATATGCACTCTTCCAGTCAACTACTGAAGACTTACAAGTGGAAGGGCTGCCAGAAGGTGTCCCCTTCAGGCGTCCATCCACGTACGGCATTCCCCGGCTGGAGAGGATACTTCTAGCAAAGGAGAAGATTAAATTTGTGATTAAAAGGTAAGGAACTTTGCATTTTTGTCCGTACATTACTCATTGTTTTCTGCGGGTTCCTCTCTGCTTCGTTTTGTCTTCGAGATCTTCCAAACTGGTTTCTGCTGACATATTCATTTGCAATACTAAGGAGGGATTTTTAGTTGATGTTCACCCTGATAAACTCAGCTTATCAGACCAGCAGAACACCACAGTGGTGTGGACAGATCTCTGGACAGATCTCTTCAATATTATGGATTTCTTGTCATAAGCAGATCTCTTTGTACTGTTCAAATCTCTTCAGCTGCAGTACCTGTTGAAAGCCATTGACTTTGACATATTTGATGCTATCTGAGGATCCTGGCCTAAATTTCAGCTTGTGTTTTAATTTTTTTTCTTGCTGGAACGCTGTATCAAAGTGTCTATGGCTGTATCTGTATAGAGGATCTCCCAGGGCAGGCTTGAGGCCAAGATATAGCTACTGGTTCCTGTGGTTTAATTGGATGTGTGTCTTGTGTGTGCCTGGAGGTAGATCAGGTAGCATACATGAAGGAGACCTGAGGTGTACCTAGAAACTGCTTGAAGCTTAAAGGAAGCTTCAGTGAGTATCAGCTCATGTTTTCCTGGGGTTTAGTGGTGTAGGGCCTAATCCAAGTTTTTGAAATGGACAGGAATCTGCTGATTGCAGTGGTCAGGCTCAGAATCGGGAGTAATGACAGCCCCTGCCCCTGTGCTAGTTGCTCCTATTTGAGAGGTACATGGCCAGTTTCTGTCATCCTGACGCTTGCAGATAACTAGGAAAGAGGAAGAAGTGTAGATCTACCTTTTGTCTGACTTAAAATCAGACATTATGCATAGATTTTAGTATCCATGCAATGCTGGCACCTTCTCTTGTCAAATTTGTCTTAGTTGTTAACAGAAATTAATTTATGCTGTTAATCGGTTTTTTAATGTGTGGTAACCAGAGCAGCTCAAAAACCAGTTTGGCTCTGTGAGAAACATCAGAATGTTTAATTTCTTGTTTGTTCAAATCTGGATAAAACTAGATGTATTTGAGAAACAGAAGTGTCTGCTTTAAAGTTTTCCTTTTTAGAGATTAAATTTTTGGTTTGGATCTTTGTTTCTTATGAAATGTATCTTAGAGTTAAGATTAATGGAACCTGTATGTTACCATAAAATGTTATAGCTCAGGTGGATATGGATATCAGGCATGGAAAATGTTTTGTCAGTAGTGTTCCAATTAGCTTTTATGATACTTTGGTGTTAATTGGAATTTAATGTTGGGAATCATGATGTCCCCTGAGGTGTTTGTTGTTTGGTTGGTTTTTTTTCTGATCCTTCAGTAGTAACTTGAGGTTGTAACTGGAGGCTGGTTTCTCAAAGTGTCTGTTACTGTTAAACATGTATCTTAAATCTTTTAGGGATGAACTTCTGAATTCGACAGATGTTCCATTGGACAAAACAGCTACAGGAGGTAGGTTTTCAAATGTGTGAGTTGTACAAGTACAGTATGATATTCATATTAGTGGTGGCTACAAATTGCTTTTACTAATAACACATTGCAAATAATTCCTCTGGATTTGAATTTTCTTTAGCTACAGAGGGGCAGCAGTTTTCCACTGGTTATCCAAGCCAACGTTACTAACACACTGTCAATGAATTTGATTCAGCTGGTTTCCAAAGGAAAAACCTTGAGCTAGGTGTTAGTCTGTTGAGATACAGAGAAAAGGCAACAGTTTCCACAGCTGATAAGAGTTTACTGGGAACTGTCTGTACTGTGGAATAATTGTTTATATATGGTATTTTCCAAAATCAGATTAACTGAAATGCACTGATGAACATAGTGATTATAGTGGTGCAAAAATAATACATTCCAGCCACTTTTCCCATCTGGAATACTTTTCAGCAGATTCATGCTCTTATGTGTCTCCATTGAGCAGTCATCCAAAGATAGCAAAAATGACCATGGAAATTTAAGACTACAGGAATAGATTTTTTTTTCCAATTGCACCCATGAATTCATTTCCTCTCAAACTGTGAGAAAGAAGTTGAACATTGAAAAAGAATCAAGTTTTGAAAGAATTTTACCTTTGCATGGGCACTAGTTGGTAAATATCTTTCCCTGACTTGTTTTTCCGTTCAGTTGAATTCTATTGTTTCTTGGGCTTCAGAGCATTTTTTTAAATGTCCAATTAAACCAAGTGTTGAAAGCTTGTATGTCTGAAGAAACAGTTGCAAAGAAGTTGCTCCCAAACCCAAAATGCTAACTGGCACCCTCAGCCTGGTTGAACTGTGAATTTTAGTAATACCAGAGAAGTCCTTAGTTCAGACAGTAACTCAAGCATATGGACAGAACTGTTTGCACTAGTGCAGCACCATTATGTTGTATTATATACTCATAGTCTTCTGTTGTAAAAAGTATATCAAAGACTGTACTAAGGTGAATATTAAGGATATAAATTAAGCAAAGCAATTATGCCATAAAAATGTGTCTTTAACATGTGTGCAGGAATTAAACTTTTCCTGAAGTATAAGTTAACCTAGTGTTTTGAGTCTTAATAACCTACTGTTCCTTCAAGCAGCAAATTTGAGTACAAAAATAGTAGGTAGGCTAATAACTGAGCTTTAACCTTAAGTGTACTTTTGTCTGGATCAAGTTAGCCCTTTTCTCTGTTGTTTTAGTCATATTTAATATGTTTGTACTGATTACGAAGGCAAAGCAAGTACATTACTTATCTCAAAACCCCCGTAGCTAAGAAAACCAGTGGTAAGCAATTTCTATGGCACAGCATATGAACAGTTTCTTACATTTCTTGTCATCACCAACTTGTAGTGATAGTCATGTGTGACCTCTGCATCCTTTCTAAGAGAAGAGAGCATCTGTGGGAGCTGTCAGTAACATCTCAGGGAACACAGAAGACAGCAGATGTCTGAGCCTCCTTTCCCTCAGTTTTCTTTTCTTCCTGTTTGGATTCCCTCTTTCCCAGTAGTTCATTGTCTCCTCTGCTACTCCATGTGTCCACTGCCATCTTAAAAGACATTGGCTCCACGTCCAATGTCCTGCTCTGTCCGTAGCACCTGCCAGCTTGTATCCCCAGCAGGAGAGGAATGGCGTGAATATGGAACCTGTATTTTGACAGGCAGAGGAAATGATGATTTGGGTTTGCATTCCTGTGGGAAGCAGTCAGGAAGGTTTTACAGAATGGTTTCAGTCCTGAAACCCTTAATAGACTGGTACTGGCTGCAGGACAAACCAGTCAGGCAGTGATGGTTTGGCTCAGGAATGGCTGGAGAAGCATGAGCTGGTGCTTGTGCTGATAGCCCACCCTGATGCAGTTGTTGTTTCTGTGTGCTGGCTGAACCCACGGCGGGGCAGCTGCCGGGGTCTTGTACGAGCTTCACAAAAAGCTTCGACAATAAGTTTGACTTATTGGTCACAAAGACATATTCAGAAGAAAAACGTGATTTGTATTATATGTCCTTTCATCCCTTGTAAGCAGGTTTTCATTCCATAGGCATACCTAATTCTGCACTGAATATCAAGATAATTCTTCAGAAAATGACACTGGCAAAAATCTAATCCCATCTCCAAGTGGGACTGCAGATGGGAGGTGGCTGATGAAAGCATTGTAATTCTTGTGTATTTTGTAGGAAGTGATGTCACTGAGTCAGTGGATTTTTGTTCAGTTTTAATATTATGTCATTTTTAATGATTATTTTTTTCTACTTCCAAGTCGAATCCATGCTTCTTCCTCACAGCATTTTCTGTGTTACCTGAAAATGCAGGATGATTATGCATGCTGTAAACTGAACAACTGAAAATACAACCAAAATAATTAAGGAATTTTGTTTTTGTTCTGTGTCAGTCTTAAATACAGGAAAAGAGGAGTGGCATAGCAAAGTCACCAAACTGAGAAAGATGGTAGATCAAATCTTCTGTAAAAAGTTTGGTGAGTACACTATTTTCTTTTCTTTATAGCTTTGTATTTCTTGAAGGTTGTATTCATTCCTTCCTTTGAACATCTACGTGAATGAGACCTTGATCAGGTTTTTTTTTTCAAATATTTAAAATCCTGGCAGTTGAGTGAAAAAGAATGTTTTAGTTTACTGCTTATACAAGGTAAAGTCATAGTTTTAAAAAATAATTATAAGTCATATATACAGCTCTTCTGATTGCTCTCAATTCCCTCCTATTTGGATATTTTTCCTTTGATGGTGAATAAACTAGCCATTTACTTATTTATGTCCATTGCAGTATCATTAAAATTAGTATTAGAACATTTCCGGGTGAATTTTTATGTCCTCTCCAATATGAAAAAATAGTCAACTTCCTAAGAGCTAGAATGAAACATTGCATAATGCTCTGTTATAGACTAAAATCTTTGGATAAAACCACTGTAGTATGCCTCAGTGAGCAATCCAGTAATCTTCAGTCTGGTATTGTGACTGCCCAGCAAGACCATCATACAATATGGCAAATTTTTTACATTTTTGATGTGCTGAGACTTGGATTTAGATGTCCTGCATTGTCCCAGGTTCTAAGGTCACAATTGCAATAGCCTGAGTAATTGGTATCAGCTAGCTTTTAATGAAGGTTGATTGGCCAATCTGTCCAGTTACTGGATGTATTTTGTTCCAACAGCCAAGGCCATGGGGAGCAGTGAGCCCAAAGTTGTTCCATACAAGAAATTTGAAGCTCATCCAACTGACCTCTATGTTGAAGGGCTGCCAGAGAACATCCCCTTTAGGAGTCCCTCCTGGTATGGAATCCCTTGCCTTGAAAAAATAATTCAAGAGGCCAAGAGAATAAAATTTGTGATCAAAAAGTAAGTATTTGTTTAATGCCTAAAGCTTGAGGTTTTCTTAAAAAAGAGGCTAAGCAAACACCCTGTGTGTAATCAAGCACTTGATTTCGTGAAGTCATGAAACATTTGGTTTCTAGTTACCAAATAGGCAAATTAAATAATCTGCATTATAAAGTGGGTTTTTGCAATCCAGACAAGTATTCCAAAATACCTTTGTAGCATGTTGACAAGTGTGAAAAACATAATAGAAAAATTCAGACTCTTCAATTCATGTCATGATAGGTAGTAATATTTAATTTATGTCAAGAATAAGCAGATTATTTGTGTCCTTGTTGCAGACCAGAGCTGCTAACTGTCACTTCAACCGAAGTTATTCAGCCCAGGTTGAACCCAAGAGGTAAGACAGGTGCTGTCTCCAAGTGGGAATGGAAGAGTTTGGTTTGGTGGATAAGTGCAGCATTTTTCAAGTAACCCTTGTGTGATGAGTGTGTCGGCATGTTCTTCATGGGGGCTGCAAGGAATAAATTGATCACTGTGAACATGGATTGTGGGATCATGGTGCAGTCCACCTGCCTTTGAATAACTACACTGGGTCAGCCTCACAGCCCCAGGGAACTGGAGTTACTGTCCTGGCCTGAATGAAAGCTCTGAAGGCCCTGGCATTTCACAGCTGATCCTGGGCTCTTTTCAGGCCTCTGTTGGTGAGGAGCTGTAGGAGCTTCTTCAAAGCATGAAGTGCCTTAACAGGGAGGGGGAATCATTTTGGGGTTTATTTCCCTGAATTGGAGTGTATTGGCACTTTCTTGCTACAGGAGTATGCAATCCAGATCTCATTGGGTTTTAGAGGAGTATGAATCTGCTTGTAATAATTAAACAAATGGATATCCAGGACTTCCTATGTTTTTCCACACACATAGCTCACATGAAGGAGAAAAAAAAGGAATATGATTTAATAATCATGTAAGCAGTAATTGTCTTATATCATCACAACGTATTGTGGATTTTATTTGGATTTTAGGAAAAAACTCATATTCAGTAAGAGAGTAGCTCAGTAGAAAAGGTGGAGTTCACTGTAGAGCAGAGGAAAAGGCAGCATTGAGTCTGAGGTTTTTTCAAAGTGGTAACAGCAGGTGCCAATGACAGCAGTAAAAAAACAGCTAATAAAGTCCTCTTTCTGAAAGGTAAGTAGTGATGATGATTCTTAAACCTCAGACTGAATGTTCAGAATAATATTTTTTTTTTACTGGTTATTTCACTGTATCTTTCACTAACTTATAAGTGATTCTGGAATTACCAGTGCTCACAAAGCTTTCTAGGGTCCAAGGTTTGATATCAGACAGGCAAACACAGCAAATGTTCTCCTGGGCTTAAAGACCAGTGGAAGCCACTTTCCCAGACAAAGACCAAGGATCTTCTTACTGCAGTTGCAAACTTGATGTTGCTAAAGAATATTAGACTTCTTTTAAGCAAAATATTATTCTTTTGCAAAATTAATCCTGTGCTCTCAACAGATAGTTTGTGAATAACACTTCAGTGTTTTAAAGTAAATTACTCTAATTGCTTTGCCACTGAGATTACACACATGCAGATTTTAAATACCTGTGAAATCTACCAAATAAGTAGGCCAGACTGCAAAAAATAATAATGCATCTTGCCATGGAAGTATAAGACACTAGAAATAAGCAAGTTAGGTAATTTCTGAGTCAAAAATAGGATTTGGAAACAAAAAATTTCTATATAGCTTCCTCCCTGCATGCATTCCACAGCTTGGAAAGAATGGGTTTGGCTCAGTAGCAGTTATTTGTTATTTGTGGTTTGTGATGAAACGTAGTGAAGAATGATGCTGTTTGTTAGAAAATAAGTGCTTTTTATACCACAGCCTTTGCTTTCTTCTCTATCTAAGCTACAAATTGTCTGTGCTAGTTAGCACTCCTGTAATTGGCTTTTATTTACAATAGAGAATACAACTGAAGATGACTTTTTAATGCTAATCAAAATGTTTAGCAAAGCAGTCTTTAAATCCTCATCTTCTGCTCTAAAGAGTGTTATTTATTATACACTATGATTAATTAATTCCAACTTTGTGAGAGCCACTAAAATAAATTCTTCCTGAATCTAAAGGCTCTGAAAAACAAGTTCTCCCACTTGGGTCAGTGTTTGAAATTTGTAACTATATTTAAACAGATTTTCCATTATATAGAAGGAATTGCATGTACCATTAATCTGCTATTAGTAATCATTATTCATTGTGTATCCTTGTCTCCTCAGATGTGATTGTGTTGATAATTTTCAAGTTCTTATGTTGGAAGAAATGTGTTCAAATGTACCTCTGTACCTAGAACTGAGTAATTCTCTGACATATCTATTTCTGGTTTTCAGAGAAAGAAGATTGGAATGCCAAGATCACAAACCTAAGAAACCAAGTAGAAGAGTTATTTAGTAAGAAATTTGGTAAGTTAAATGCTAAATGAACTGTTCTGTAATGCTGCTGCATTATAAAACTCCTCTGTTTAAACGTTACTGTATTTACTTAAGCATCAGAAATATACAGATATGGAAATCTTGACTCCTCTTACCTATGTTTTACTGACTCTATCCTGACATAAATATTTTTATAACAGCATCCTAGGCCATAATTTTTCCAGTTGTGTGACAAGAGATGATGGTATGTGCACAAAAGCTTTTGGATGAAAAAAAGTTCTTAAAAGAAAATATTAGGCACTGCAGGCTTAGATGTTACCTGTAACAAGATGGACCAAGTCCCCGTTTGCAGTTATTCTACAGAAAATAATAGGAAATCTGTTTAAATCTATTTAGATATTTCTGTTGTTTGGGGTTTTTTATTAGCTCTGAGTAGCAGAGCTTCTGTAAGCCGAGGTTAATAAAGTCACTTGAGATAAAATTCCACCCATTCGAGTGTGCAATCTATCATTTAATCTTTATTTTCAGCCGAAGCTCTGGAGATTTCAGAGACAGTGAAAGTTCCCTACGCTATATTTGAGTCAAATCCTACACATTTGTGCGTTGAAGGCTTGCCAGAAGGAATCCCCTTCCGGAGTCCCACATGGTTTGGAATTCCACGCCTTGAAAGAATTATCCGTGCGAGTGACAAAATCAAATTTGTTATTAAAAAGTATGTTTGCAATTCAGTTATTTTTACTCATGATTTTGAAGTTATTTGATTTTATTCCCAGCAACTTTAGGCTTTAAATGCTACCTAAATTCTGGTTCCATGAAACAGAAAGACCATTTTGCACATATGTTTTATCTCATAAAAGGATATACATTCCTCATTAAATTTCTGTAGATGTATAAATTGGATGTTTCATGCATCAAGGATCTAGGGAAGGGGAAATGGTCTTGTACCTGGAAGCTTTTTTTCTTATTTTTTTTTCTTTTTCTTTATTATTTTTGCTTAAAATAGACCCAGAACAAAATTACAGATGAGAAAATGTAGCTTTATGGTTGGGGTTTTTTTTTTGGCTTATAGTAGAGGGAGCGTCATCCATGCTTCTAGCAGAATTTTATTGTAAAGAGCTGATGTTATGTGCGTTGGAACTCAACTGAATTCCAAGAAATGTTAACATTTTGCTGTATTATTTGACTTGTAATTGATCAGGTTGTGTTCTGTCCAACTTCTAGGCCTGAGCTTCTCAATTCCTATTTGTCTCGAAAACTGGCTAATAAAAAATACACAAAAGGTAAGCAATTTGCTGCCATCAATTCCTAAATACTTAGTTTCTGCTTCCCTAGCAGACCGAAAGATCTTTTTGGTTGAAAAATATGAGTGTTGCAAAAAAAAGGCATTAAGATGATCTAGCCTAGTAGCCTGTTCAAATGGTATTATTCGAAAAAGATAATCCATAAATTTATCTGTTTTTTTTTAATTGACTGTCCTAGTACGGAAAATGGAACTTACCCAATTTTGACAACTTTTATTTTGCTTTTAATGGCTTAAACCGTATTTAACTGAGAGCTGTGAAGTGCAGTAAGTAAAAATTATGTTTTATAAGAAAAAAAAGTCCTTGAAGTTGCCTGTAAAAAATTCAGATGTTAATAATTTTTTGTTATTTAGATAAGAAAAAGTACCAAACCTGTCCTTCACCCTTAGAAACAATGAAGTCTTCTCTTCTGAATTAGTGGCATGAAAATATAGGTATAATACCTGCCTTTTTCAAGAACACTAAACCTACTTTTTAAGGCTGTGAGCATCACTGTATTGTTCAGGGTTCACAATGTACTTAGTTCAGTCTGTTGGAATTTTTGGAATACAGCTGTTTTTTTTTGTTAGCTGTGCAGGATGTATGTTGTAAAGGGTTTGTGCTTTACACCCTTGTGTTCTCTTGGCTTCCAGCAACGAATCCAGGGAGTTCCAAAAGGTCACGAAGTCCTGCAGGCAATTCAGATGTCCCAGAGATTGAAGTTACTGTTGATGGAAGTATGGAAAAAATATCATTAAGCATTCTTCTGATGCTCTTCTATTTTATTCTTCTTGTGTTTTCTGTTCTTCTCAGCTTTTGTAGTCCATAAATAACTTGTACACCTGCCTCATGTAGCAAACTCTTTCATTTCAGGGCTCCAGATACACTTTAATATAGAAACAGTTTTATTTTTTGTTTCTGAATAATACTGGATTCTGTGTAGATGATGCTTATGTGGAATGTTGGAATTTGACAGCTTGCTTAGCCCATTATTGCAAGCAGAGATGTGGGAACTGATGTAGCCCAAGGCAGAGAAATGATAGATGTGATCAGTAGTATCAAATGCTTAAATACAATCCTACAAGAACTTCTTAAGGGTTTTTTTTTATTTTACTCTTAATTCAGAAGTTAAGATTTCTCTAGTAATCAACTTTGATGTGTTGTTTTTGTATGATGTCTTGCTTCTGCTCTCTGCATGTATATATCTAATGTCTCTTCACAGGTCCTGAGAAAGCACAAACAACAAGGACTCAAACTAATTCTCAAACCAATTCTCAAACCAATGGCCCCTTTATAGGTTTCAAGCCACAAGGAAAAGACTTCTCTTTTCGTAAGTGTTGTGGGAATTCACACAGATGCATTCTTTTAATATTGGTATGGAACATTCTGATTACATATCAGATATTTTGCATTCATGTTCTGTTGTACAGTTAGTGAATGACTGAAGCTCTTGCTTTCATGTACATTCAGTTCTTCATCATGTGGAGTAATATGCATTAGAAAAATCCTAAATGATGTATGGAGAATGGTGTACAGATGCAGCACAGGTCTGTTAGATCTTTGGGTTTGGTCAGGCCCGTTAGGATTTTGCTGGTCTTTACTGCACGATGCTTCAGACCCTTGAAGGACTTTTCTGGTGCAAAGTACCACCAAAGTGCATAAACCCAGCTAAGATCTGATATAGTGCATGAATTTCATAAGCACTCAACAAATTTGAAATATTGACATCACTGTGGAGGCATCCCATTCCTGTAGGAACCAGGAAGGGTTTGAACTAACGTTGGTAAGCCATGCTCTATCAGAGCTAGTTATGCATGATTGCCTAGTCCAAGTCTGTAAAATCAGTAAAGGAGAAGCTGGACAGGACTGGAAGCCATATAGTTGTGTTCCTGAGTGTTGGCTGGAGCTTTTTGGGCCTAAAGGCCTGTCTGTCAGTGCTCTGGCACAGAAATCTCTGTATTGAAAGCAGCATCAATTTGCAACTCAGATAAATTCTTCGTAGTCCAATAAGATGAGTGACTGCAGTCAGAGTAACTGTAAGCAGTTCTATGTCTCAGTAAACCTTTTTTTCAGCATCCTTACTTATATACATATAAAAGTTTGCTTTTTCTTTTTTGTCCCACATGCTTTCTTTTTAGCGTTATGGTCAAAAAATGTGAAAGAAAGGAATACTTTACTCCTACTGAGCCAGTTGAGAATGCATATAAGATATTGATTTGGAATGACTGCTCCTTTTGACATGGCTGTTATTCATACTCAGAGCTGTGTTCAGTTTTTTTGGACTTGCTTGCTATTGCTAGACCTAGGCTTTTTTTTTTTTTTAACTTTTAACTGAGTTTTTAGTTTTGTAGACCAACCATAGACCACTTAGTGCAGCCACAAGTAAAAAGGACCCAAGGGAATGGCATGAAGTTGTGTCAGAGGAGGTTTAGGTTGGATCTTAGAAAAAGGTTCTTCCCCCAGAGGATGGTTGGGCACTTTTCAGACTCCCCAGTGCTCTCTCAGCACCAAGGCTGACGGAGCTCAAGGAGCATTTGGATGATACTCTCAGGCACGTTGTGTGACTCTTTGGAATAGTCCTGTGCAGGGCCAGGATTTGGACTTGATGATCCTTGTGGGTCCCTTCCAACTCAGCATATTCTGTGATTCTGTGACTCTGTAATTCCTCTGATGGCTGTCAGAAACAAAATGCCTTCTTGATGGACATCTGATCTCACCCACTAAAGTAGAAACTGGGCTAGAGATTAGAGATCTCAGGAGAGAGGTGTGCGTTTCAGAGCTGTGTCACTGAACATATGAATAGCTTTCTGCCACTATTTTGGGTGCTGGTTCAGATGAGTAAATTTTATACTGCCTAATACTGTAAATTTAGATCACTCTTGGATTAATTTTAATAGCCCTGGCTTTATCTCATAGCAATATCTTTCAAAGCTTCAGGAAAATGAGGATTGATGTGAATATAGTTTTGCAGAATGAAAGCCATTTTGCACATTTTACTGCCATAGTAAATCAAACATAATAATTTATTAAGCATCTTTTAAAATATTCTTTGAAGACTGATTCATTGTGTGAGCGTTGATTTAATTCTTTCAATTTCCTCCTGGCAGAGGCATGGAGTGCCAAAATTAATGACTTAAAGCAGAAAGTTGAAGATCTTTTTAATGAAAAATGTGGTAAGTTTATTGATTCTTTTTTTACTGACAAGCCTTTCTTATGAACATGCAGTTAGATGTATGAGAGATGTTCACGTTTATTCCAGAGGTCCTGCAATTCTTGTGTATCCTACACAGTTTCCCACCTGCGTTCATTCTCATGTACTTACTTGCAATCCTGTGTCTCATTTCCACTAGTTATTTTATTTGGATTTGGAAATGGAGAAGTTGTAGTTGGATTATGAATTTTTTAATGACCCACAGATACAGTGATCCACATCCTGACACATCTTTTTAAGCTTTCTTCACTCTACTTATGAACGGGACTTTGTATGACTCTGCAGGACTCCATGCACTGCGGGTCGTATCTGGAGAGACGTGCACTGTCATATTCCAGCACTTCCTCTAGTGCAGGCTGTTCGGAAACTAATGAGTTTTGGAAGTAATAATTTCTGATTACTCTTCTGAGTGCAGGTTTTTGAACAAGAGCACTAATCTCACTGCCCTTAGTACTGTTCTCTAGAAGAGGCAGAGACAGAATGCACTGCTTGTAACAAAGTGAGATACATATGGGACAGTCTCGTATGCAGACCAAGCCAGTGGCATGAACTGGCTGCCAATACTAATTTTCAGTAAATCATGATGAGATTTACTGCAACAGAATGAGTTATGTTTGAAACTGTTAATTTTCTTCGTGCCTATTCATAGCTGTGACCAAAAAAGGCAAACCTGCTGGTTCTGCCTGATCTAGTTATATATGTGCCAACTGTGCTATACCATTTACACCAGAGGTTTTCTGTTTCTGTACACATGAGTTACCTAACTGGTAGCTTATTTGCTCTGTTGCATTTCAGGGGAAGCACTAGGACTCAGTAAACCGGTGAAGGTGCCATTTTCACTGTTTGAATCCTACCCGGAGGTTTTCTATGTGGAAGGACTCCCTGAGGGGGTGCCTTTCCGCCAACCTTCAACTTTTGGAATTCCAAGACTAGAGAAGATCCTGAGAAACAAATCTAAAATAAAATTCATTATAAAAAAGTAAGACTCCCATATGTCTTTGATAATCTGTTCTATGAGTATCGAAATGTAGACCAAAAAATGAAATTGTGTTGGGAAGCTGCTAAATTACTCTATAAAATACACGCTGGAATATATTTAGTAATTGAGGAAATGGCCAGAAAGCTCTTGTAGAGGTGGAGCAAGATACAATACTCTCTTTGTTCTGAAAGACTCTTAGAGGCTGTTGTGAGAGGAAGAACAAGTCCAGGTTTCTTAGTTCATTACAATTATCACATCACTGGTTTAGTTCCTACTGCAGGGAGCACTTAGGGGTTACTCATAGAGCTTGTTGGCTGTGTACTGAGAGCTGAGAAGTGGAGATTCATGTACTGGGGTGTGTAAGAATTTTCTTGTCTAGAACAGGTTTAGATAGCCATGTGCCAGTGTCGAAACAGTGGCAAGAGAAGTTACAAGGGCGTGTAGTGATAGAAAAAGGAGGAATGGCTTTAAACTGACAGGGCAGGGTTAGATTGGATATTAGGAAGAAATTTTTCCCTGTGAGGCTGGTGAGGCCCTGGCGGGTTGCCCGGAGAAGCTGAGGGTGCCCCATCCCTGGAAGTGTCCAAGGCCAAGCTGGACAGGGCTTGGAGCAACCTGGGATAGAGGAACATGTCCCTGCCATGGCAGGGGGTGGAACTGGATGGGCTTTAAGGTCTCCTCCAACCCAAACCATTCTGTGATTCTAAGAAGTTGTGGAGCCTCTCAACTCATTGCATTCTTGACTGTCGGTTTGGCTGAGAGGATATCACTTAGTTCCCATCTTTAATAAAATAATACTAGAAAATTGCATTTTCTTTAATGTTGATGATGTAATTTTATTGTTGTACATGAAATGTTGGATCTGTTTGCAGGCCTGAGATGTTGGAGGCAGCTGTTAAAGAAAGTTCTGCTAGAAGCCCCCCAAGTGAGTTTTGCAACTGTTTCATGTTCTATGTAACAATTTCTTTCAAGGATTAAATACAGATTATGAGAGCTGCATGGTGTTAACAAATTCCTGAAAGATTCATTCTACATTGGAGTTGTTTGGTTCGTTTGCTTGATTGATTGTTTTTAAGGTGGGAAAAGCACTTACCAATCACAGTTTAAATATAGTTCTAGCAAGGGAGTATTCATTTCTTAAAGTTATTCACAATAATCATGCGTCTAATGTATTCTTTACCGTTTTTAATCAAAATGTAGCCAGCAATATATGATTCACAGGAGTAATTCAGGTCTGGAGATAAATTATTTGCTCCTAATATGTAGGTCATCTAAATGACAAATGTTTAAGAGATGGGCGTGCAGATAGCCAGTAGAAAATTGTGTCAGGTAGGTAGGTAGGTCATGGAATAAATGCTCCTCTTTTGAAACTGGGTTCTCTTTGAAAACTTTGCCAATATCTGTTGTTTTGCAATATTTTCTTCATATAAGAGATTGAAGATTTTGAGTTCTCTATAAATGTTTTCTGAATTAATCCTTTTACGGAAAACTGATTCATCTGATACAGCCAATACAGCAAGAACCACAACAAACACAGTGGTGAACACAACCACTGGTGCTGAAGACCTGAGCATGATTCAAATAACTATACCAAGTGTCTGTACTGGCTGGTTTCACCTCATACTGTTTGTGCTTATATTCTTCATGACATTTGTTTAGTTTGATGAAGTTTTTCCCACAGTCCAGCTGGGTCACTGAAATGCAAGTACAGTCAACAAAGAGCATAATTTAGCATTTTGTTTTTATTGAGACATTTCTAACACTCATTAATATCTCTTCAGTGACATCTTCAGAATATTCTTGGTCCAACAACTAGTTAAGAAGTAGCCACATTTTTCTCATGCAATAAATGAAATACTGATTTGCAATTCTTGGCAAATTCAACAGATCAGTACTCAGACTGAATTGAATAACCACTCAGACTGAACTGCTTGGTCTTAACACTGATTACTGCTTTCTCAGGCATATAGTACATCCATTGGAATTCACTGGAAACCATAAGAAATGGCCATCTTATTGAATGGTCACTTTGCTTTTACCTTTCCCCACCATTCCATGTTCTGTAAGAAAATAAAATACAATTTGTTGGTTCAGATTAAGTTTACAAAATCACCTCTAGACAGTAAACCTAGATTTATCCCTAGAAGTGTCCAAGGCCAGGTTGGATGGGGCTTGGAGCAACCTGCTCTAGTGGGAGGTATCCCTTCCCATGGCAGGGGGGTGGAACTGGATGAGCTTTAAGGTCCCTTCTAAACCAAACCATTCTAGGATTCTGTGATTTCTTAGTAACCATCTATTTTTGTATTTTTCTACAATTCTGTGTTACTGATAAAATGAGGAGCAAAGACAACACCTGTTTTGAAGCCTTCAGGTGTATCTGCTATAAGTAAATGCTCAGGGATAAACAAGCTTCAGGGGTAAAAAAATTTGTGCTTAATTCTCACGCTATTCTAACAATTTCTTCCAGATGATGAAAGTGAGCGACTGTCAAAAGTAGAAAAGACCAGACAATTGAGAGAGCAAGTAAATGATCTTTTTAGCCAGAAATTTGGTAATTGCTTCTTACTCCCCATTTTTGCATAGGTGTGGGTGTAATAAATGTTGTTGATACTGAAGTTACTGAATGAGTATTCACTTACAGTGAATTATATATGTGATCATTAAAATGAACAAATTTGAGAATTGTATATGAATGTTGTGCTTTGACTTGGAAAAGAATCTTTTGCAAGTGATGTAGGTAGTTTTAAACAATAAAATCATAAGAGTCTAGATTGCTTCATGCTTCCCCTCCCCTTTCCTGTTTCTTTCTGTGTCAACATGGATGAAGTATTTATTTTGCATGGTTCTTCTCAGGGCTTCATAATCCCAAACTCATAATACTTAGGAATAATCTTAAAAATGCAAATAAGCTTTTTGCTGTGTATAGTTTTGTTTGGATTCTTTACTTTGCATTGTACAGCAGTAATGACCTGAGTTTCTTTATCTGAAATTCCTTCACTTGTGCTGTGTTGAATTGCTTTTCATGGCCTTGCAGGAAATGCCTTGTTTTCCTTCATGTAGTTATTTCCTTTTATACCCCGTTCTATACTTTTTTTTTAGTAAAAGCAGAATCTGTGTTGTTCCTATGGTGAGCAGTCAGAGTTGGAGTTGTGACTAATGTTCATGAATGTAATCCAACACCTCTATTTCTAACGCTGCAATGGTTTCATTGTCAAGTGACTGTTCATAATTTCAGATCTGATAGAAAGCTTGGGTTTGCATTGTGTTTGTTAATCATCTGAGGACTTTTTTCTTCAGTGTAGTCATAAATATTATAAGGTTTGAAAATAAACATGACCTCTCTCACTTAGGTGAAGCCACTGGTATGAATTTTCCCGTGAAAGTTCCATACAGAAAAATCACCACCAACCCTGGCTGTGTGATGGTGGAGGGGTTGCCTCCGGGCGTGGCGTTTAAAGCACCCAGTTATCTGGAAATCAGCGCCATGGAGAAGATTTTGGAATCAGCAGAACTTATCAAGTTTACAGTCGTTCGGTATGTAGTTACTGTTGATTAGAGTGTGCAGGTGCTGTGAGCACAGCCCTGTAGCTGCAATGAATTGAAATGTGAGAGAATAGAAGTAGCAGTGCATCTTTAAATAGTGTGAGGTTCTTTTGGATAACAATATATCAGGTCAAATAAAGTCCAGATGTTTCTAGCATGAATGAAGTCCGGAGCTTGTTGGCTCTTAACAGTAAATAGTATGTTTGTATTAGTGTTACTATTAGTATTTTTAAATATTCAGTTGTGTTAAGAATCTTGAGTTTAGGTAAATTCTTTGATAATTTTTTCCCTACAAAATGAGTGTATCTACAAGATTTTAAAATACAGTGTTGTCCAATTACAGTATAACGGAATTTCATTTATATGTGTATATTTCCATAGATGTATATAAAACACACATATATACAAAGTTAATTTGTATGCATGAAGCAGAATAGATGAAACTTTTGAATTGTACTAAGGAGGAGTTGAAAATAAAAATTTATCAGTTTCTGTAACTCCCCAAATCATAGTTGACTTTACAGGAGTCTAAAAGCTTCAGTTTATCTTTAGAGAGAGAAATGTCTTAAATATATTTTACTAGGGGGTCTGAATTCTCAGCCCTTAATCATGACATGTTCTAACCAAAAGTACTTTGATGTGTGTTGTTGAATGGAGCTCTAGAGAGGAGATGACCCCTTGTTAACTAGTGGTGACCTAGGGATGGGTTTAGCTCTTCTTGTGTGTGTTACTTTTCAAAACACAAGTTTTGAACAACCACAGCGCCCAAGAGCTGCTATTCCATCTGTTTTATTTGGCTTTGTTTTTTACTTTTAGCATGACCTCTGTTACAGAAAGTGTGGGGAGGTTGCACTGGGAGGGCACCCCATGCAGTGCATTTAAGAATCAGTAATTTTTTTTTTTCAGACCATTTCCAGGACTTGTGATTAACAATCGTAAGTATTTATGAGACACTGATGACAAATGTATTTTTGTAACCTACCAAGATTAATTTTCTACATTGTGGCTTAGTGGCACAGTCATTAAGGTCTCAGTATAACTGTCTGTGTCTTTCTTATTAAGATTTTCTGACTAATCATGCATATACAGTTAACTTGAGGGCATGGGGGTAAATTTACATTTAAACAGCATAAGATCAGCATAACTTTCATATGAAAATGCAAGACACTGAGTTTGTATTTTTCAGCTGCAGGGTACCAAAGAGATTTAGGATCCTGACCTAGCAACAGACTTACACGTTTAGATCCATCACAGTAGCTGTTAGTAAGCAAGAACTTTACAGTAGCTGCACAACCCTGTTCCAGTGAAAAATTCTGCATTCTGCTGAAACGGTAACTGTTTAGAGAGGCAAATGTACTTAGCTGAAGTGCCATGGCCAATTTGCCAGCATGTGTTGGGACTGGGGGAGCAGGCTGGTCATTGACCGTGTGGGGTTTGGGCATTATCTGTGTCCACTAATTATGATCAAAATGATCTTATACTGATGGATACCAAAGTGAATGAAAGGCTCTGAGCCTACTGCTTATAGGTATGATGCTTTATTTTTCATATGAAGAATATGTGGAAACTTGAAATTTTTGGTGCTTGCAGGTGAAATAGGGAACGTTTTTTCTGTAACAGAATATACTGAACAGCAGCTCAATCACAAGTGTTAGTAACTTGTTCATGTGACAAGTTTCAGGATTTGCAGATTCAAAGGTTGCCCTTGTGTTACGTGTGAACCATTTTCATTGTGAAGTTAAATGGTGATCATGTCTGATCTTAGATCTGATTGAAGAAGCTGAAGCTGAAGCAGAAGCATCACCAACAGCACCAGCCCCAGGACTAGCAGGTAATGCAGAGCGTGATGTATGTCCGTGCAGGAGGGGTGGGTTATGGAGTTCTCCAGCTTATTGGCAGATGACATTAACAGTCAAGTCCTGGGAATACACTGCTCATGATGAGCCATATCATTTTGATAGATTGTGTGCAACAGGGACTTTTGTAGCTGTTAAATATTAATAATTTAATGGGAAGAGCCTCTGCTTTCTTTGAGCTTTGTCCTTGGTATGTTCCTTGATTTGATTTTTGCAGATGATGAGTGAGCTGAAAAGAAGGATTAGTGGGGGCAATATATAAAGCCAATTTGGTATCCATTTATTGATGTCTTCTTAACTCAAATGTGCGCATGTCTGAACCAGATAGATGTTCAGCCAAGTGAAGTTTGCCTGCATAACTGGCAATGGGGTCTGGATGGAATTTCTGCCTGCTGCAGACCTGTAACTCCTGCTAGACTGTCTGGACTGCACACATATCACCTGTCTTAGTCTGAAGGGAGAACTCAGCTTTGTGCTATTAATAACTGGAGTAAATGTGGTTGAGCAACTTCATTTTGATCCAGTATAGCTTCTAAATGTTCACAGACCTTTTAAAAATGTGTATCCCAAGTTGGTATAGTGTGGGAAAAACTTTTGCAATTGACTGAATAAACCATTACAGGAAGAAATTGGGAAATGAAGAGAAAACATTCTATAAACATTTTAAGAGTAAGGGACACTTGTATGATGAAAATTATTATAAAGGAAACTACTGGCTCAACTTTTTATATGTGAAGGTATGGGAGGGAGGAAATCAGCTGCTGATGGTCCATGAGGTTGATGTAGTCTGTCTGTCCTTAACTCAGCTGCAGTGTTAAAAAGGTTAAATGGCTTTCCCAGAACCTGTTCATTTATAAACCATGCAGAGATAATAGAAAACTCATTGTTGAATTAAAACATACTTCCTGTCCTGTATTCTGCATTTTCTCACTCTCCCCCAATACTCACCATCAAAGACAGTGTCCATCAGGACTGATGACTCTTTTTTCAAGCTGTTCCGAACGGGGTGTGTTCTGTGCAACTGCACATTACACTGTGCTGCAACTTGGTGATACGTCTGTCATGGTAAACCATTCTTTGAAGAGAAAGTGTTAGGTAGTTGAATGTAATAAATGTTTGGGATTGTTTATAATTTGCTGCAGACTGTAGAAAGTTACACAAATTTATCTCAGACAAAAAGATACGAGTCTGATTGTTAAAACAAAAATTAGTTGCTTTTTTTCAGGGAAAACTTAATTTCCCTAATCTGATTCATCATGTTGAAACTATATTCATATTCATTTGACTGTATTTTTTTCATTTAAGAGCCAGCTGAAACAAGCATAATAGAAGTATCTCTAGGAGGTAAGTGTTCTTCAGTTATTATCAAGAAATATTTTTAAGTAATGTTGAACAAAGTTTACCTTTTCTTTGAAGTCAGGTCAATCAAAACCAAAAAAAGGGCTTTTATTGGTGTCCAGGACATTTTTTCATCTATATTGATGTCATGCTGCATCATGGGAAAAATACTCTGTGCAAATGTTATTATTCAAGTAATTTTACAAAGGAGTTTTATGAACTGTTGTTCACTTGAGTCATGATGATAGATAGGCTCTGAGTGATTGTTCATATCCTGAGTGATGCATCTAATTATTCAGTGCAGTAGTTTCCACAATTGATGCAAGTGAGTGATTGCCATCATCAGGAACTCTGAATGCCATATTGATATACCATGTTGAGGGCAAGGGAGGGGAATATTGTTGTTCTTCCAGAACTTAAGCTCTGAAAAACATCCAGCTTTCCTATTGTCCAAGAGTATACTTGGGTTGTTTCTTTTTCAGATAGGATCATAGAATCATTTAGGTCGGAAAAGCCATCTAAGAACATCAAATCCAACTGTTCCCCCAGCACTGCCAAGCCCACCACTAAACCATCTCCCCAAGTGCCACATCCACACGGCTTATAAATCCCTCCAGGGACGGTGACTCCACCCCTTCCCTGGGCAGCCTGTTGGAGAGCTTGACAACCCTTTTGGTGAAGAAATGTTTCCTAATATGTTTATATATGTGAGACTAAGAAGGCTGTAGATTTTGTATCCCCCCTGTGCTTTTGCATGTGGTCTTCAGGAATACTGAATTGACGTGAGAGTTGGGATGCTGGTGTCTGCTGTGTGCTCTGCTCCTGTAAATGCTGCCTTTGCTGTACCCCAGTCTGTCAGGCGTGGCCCTGGGCGGCCGTGCCCGCCTCTGCTGTGGCTGGCACAGAGGATCTGAGGTGCTGTGGTAGTTTGCCAGGGTGCTGCCTTCATGTCAGGTGGTCCTGAGAGAGGCTCTCTGATGTGTCCATGGCAGCTTGATGGCAGCATAGCCAACAGCCCTGGGACGGAGGCTGCTGTGCATCAGCACTTTGAGACTCTCAACTTCAATTCATTCCCTAATCCTGCTTATGTGGCCCCAAAAAAGAAAGCGGCAAACCTCAGCACTCCTGTTCTTCTGTACCCTTCTCCATGGAAATGCCCTTTCCAGTCTCCATTGCTTCAGTTTCCCTGTCATGTCACTGGACTCTGAGCCAAGCCAACATGCTCAACTGGAATGACTGTTACAAGCTCAGTTACAGGTTCACTCCGAGGGTTTTAAGTCAGTCTTTCTTGGAGTATGGATCAACCCTGTTGCAGCAGTCAAGACAGAAGGAAGGCAAGCATTAGAGTCACAGGAGAGCTGAGCTGCAGATTTTAAGCTCACAGTTACTGAAAGCTGGAACATCAGATGACTCAATAATGCCAAACCTCTGTGGGATCACCAAAGTTAGATGAAGAGGGAGAAGGACAGTTATTCCTGAATACTGTCATGTGGAGGAATTCTAGCTGTGGGCCTTCGAAATGATAGTTTAGAAGAGACAGACAAGTGTGTTTTTGAATTCGTCACCCAAAACTGGATTCAGACCCTGTAACTAGAGAAATATTTTTGTGAAAAGGCATATGATTGGTAAAGAACCCAAAATCACTTCAGAACTAGGCTGGAAGGTATAAAATGATTATGTGGTGAAACAGCTTGGCTTTGTAGTGATGAATTATCCTCACCCCAAACCTTCCAAACAACTTCAGGGAAAAAACAATTTCCTTCCAACATCATATTCTCTGTTTATAAAAAGAACAGAATCAGGCTCCAGGTCACATATCCAGTGCTATACAGGTACAAGATTCTTTTGAGTTACTTCCAAGCGTCCCTGAAATGAAAAACCTGTATCAAAAGATGATAAATGCTTTAGTCAACAAGATAAAATTTGGGTTTTTTTTTTTAAACATACCATAATGCCTTCCTGTGGAATACTGTTCTTTGAAGAAGAAAATTAGCTAGGGCCAGAATTTGTTTTGGACAGATTGAAATAGAAAAATGCATAAGTCTGTTTCTAATTGAGAGAAGTCCTACTAACGCCATTTTATTTCTGTTATTTAAAAACTAGAGTTCTCTAAGATCCTAGACTGCTTTACATTGAAGTGGAAATGGTAATTTCTAGAGTCAGATTGCTGTGAATACATTTTTATTTATCATTAATAGTTTAAAGGGATAATTAATGCTTTTCATGCTTTCATAAAGTTTTATTTATTAAGTACAACCACAAAATTGGTGGGGAAGTTCCCCTTTTCTTCATTCATTACTGCTTTTTCAACAGATAATACAGAAAAAGAAGAAAATCCTCAAATAAAGCAAGAACCACATCCAATGTCATAGACATCACCAATACCAGGTAAAAGAATTTAGTGTTTTGTGAAGTCAGCGCCTGTCAAGGAATAGTATTCTTATATTTTTGGGGAGGAGAGGGTACAATACTGAATGTCAGAAGGAGCCAGTCTTTTTCTTGTGAATTATTTTATCTGTCTCAGTTCTCACATATAAAGTGTAGGATGTTTTCACTTTCTTACCCAAATGCAGTGTAAAGCACACTGTGTTCAAATTTCAGACAGTCAGTCCTAGGAAAATGTTACCTAAAAATAAAAATGTGTAATAATTATGTACCTGGGAGGCAGAGCAACTGAAAGCTGAGGGAATTAGTGTTTATGAAGAGCTCTGACATGGTTGTGTAAAAGAGCATTATTGTTCTTGGTAACACCCATGTATTTCCAAATTGTAATTGAGCAGGAAAGCTCTTCACTATTTTTGCAGTATTGTCTGAGCTTGGGACACTCAGTAAAGCTCTTAGCTTTGATGACAAACAGATCTCCTTTAGAAGTTTTCTTTCTTTTGTGTTAACTTACGAAAAGCTTATTTTAATTTACAGTGCCAAAATGTTCAAGTCCGTCTCTTACACTATTTTTAATGTCACTTATTCCTAAAAATGACATTTTTGTGGTGATGGAGAACAGTGATAGTGATGCTGTTACATCACTGAGTTTAAAACGCTGACCCACGTTTTTGAGTCTCTGTGCTTCATTCAGAGAAAATGGTAGTACTTCTTCCCATTTCAGTTTTTTGATAATACTTTAAACCAGATATTCCCCTCACAGTGTGGTATTTGATACTTCAGCAATTTGTTAGATTTCATCTAACATAAAGTTAGATGAAGCAGTGGCTGGGGAAGCCTGGAGCCTGCGGGTTTTACTCCTGGCGCCATCCAGCTTTTTGGAGACCAGGGACAGCCTTGGCCATGGCCCTGCATCCATGCAGCAGGAACACAGCCTGGGACATGAAAGGCTGCTGGTGGCGTTGGGACAATGAAATGATGTGGTAGAAAGTGGCAGGCACTGACAAATCAGCATCCCAATTGTCTATGCCCTGAGCATTTCAGGCACAGCAATGGTGGTCTTATTAAATCAGTAAAATCTGCTTTGTGGGTATTTGTCATAAAACTGAATGTGGCAGGAGAAAATATACTAAAGAAAAACTTCTAGTTTGTCATGGGAAGCACTGCAGTCAGTGAGATATATAAAACCCTCTCACTTGTCCATTAAAGGCCACAGAAATATTGTCCAAGCAATGGCTACACAATTTGATGCTGCAGTGGTTTGGATTTTAGATGCTTTAGGCCATCCACTGAATTTGTACTAAAGTAAATATTTGTTCTAAATTCTTACAGAGACCACTCACACACATTTAATCTCACATTTACTGAGAGCAATACTCAGCTTCTGCATGCTTGCAGAATCTAGGCCTAAAGTACTGGACAATCCAACACAAACTGCTCATAGTTGTAGTAAGATCCAAAGCTGCAATGAAACTAACTCACTTTTGTAACTTTTCTTACCTTGTCAGAAGCATCCGATTCTGAGAAGAGCCTGCTGGGCCTGTCTAGAGCTGTGTAATATAACTGTATAAGAGAAGTATCTTCAATGCAAACCCTTTTGTATAAGAGAAATACCTTCTATACAAACCCTTTTGTATTTTTAAATATAAATGTGTACTTTTTCAGCAGTTCTGTGAATTGACTTAAAGCAAAAGCTGACTGTAGATTTGGAATGGCTGGTTTTACTTTGGAATATATTTTAAGGACTAAATATGATGCAGCAATCAATGCTGGGGAGATGATAGGGATTAAAATGATTAAGGACTTAGCTGAGGCTGTCTACATTTCCCAATACAGATGAATTTCACCATACCTGAATGCATCTCAGCTTTTTTAATGAGGAAAAATTTCTGTAAAGAGTTCACTTTTTTTACTTTGGAAGAAAAAAAAAAATCATGCATTTTCAGTTACTACTTTAATGGTTAATTGGACAATAATATCTGCATATTTGAACTAATTTTTCCTGTCATACCTGTCACAATTTATATATTTTTCCTAAATAAAAGATAAACTGGTTCATTTGATGATTAGTACTCATTAATGAGATGGACTGTGAAATGGTCAGTATTTCAGTGTTAAACCTTGTTATAGTTTCTTCCATTAATTCAAAGTAGTAAGTGCATGTTTTATCAGAGTATCACAAGTTTATATATGATGGGTTTGGTCTTGCAGTCCTACTGTAGGCAATAGTCCTGTGGATCTGTGTGAGAGCTTTTCTGAAGGCTGTGGGGATGCCCTTCTGTTCATCTAGAACCAGTTATGGAAACATGCTACAAGCTGCTCTAAGTCCTACTATGTCAAAAGCTCAGGATATTCTGTGATTCTGTGACTACTACAATCAGTTGAAGTCCCCTGTAGTCCTGGTTACACCCCACATCATGTAAAAGACTAATGTACCTTTTTTTTTTTTTAAAGTTTCACAAGCCATAAGAGATGTACAGTTCTGGCTGTATGATAATCTCCAAAGATGCAAGTTATTCTAAAGGTTTCTCTTTTACTGGAATGAGCTTAGGATGACTGCATTTTATGCACAAATGGTAAACTTTATTCCCTGATGAAGAAATAAAGACTTTCCTGATGGTTTTCATGACTGTCCATGCAGTATACATTTATGTATTTTACAACAAGTCCTAGCAGTAATTCTGTAGGCAGGTAGAACATGCTGCAGCACAGTTACTTCCTTCCAGCAAAGAGGTAAGGTCCTGTCATGCCTTTGAGATAGAAATCCAGCTCTGGGTGGCTGGGGTGGTTGTATCTTCAAGGAAAATTTTGAAGCCTTAAATTCATTTGAGCAGAGTGTCTATTCCCTGGAAACAACCTGAAATGCAGCAGATAAATTCAGAGCAGCACGTGCTTGTGTTTTCACAACTGCTCCATGCAGATCTAGGTGCTCCCACTCAATTCTGGGACCTTGTGCTGGTGATGTCAGCAGGGGGCAAGGTTGGCTTTGTGCTGAGGCATTTTGAAAACACACATCCTGTCCTACCTTCCTGCTCTCCAGCTGGTGGTGACTAGTGCCGAGCTGCCTTCCTGCCTCAGCAAACAGCCCCTCCCAGCCCCATGGAACGAGCCCCTTGGTGCCCCTTATCTGCTAACCCAGCCTAGGGGTACTGTCCACATTATAACCACTGACACATTTGCCTGCTGATGACTCAAACAGACAGGCTCAGTTAATGAACCTGCAGCAATAGGTCAGGATCAAGTTTCACACTTGCTGCTGGACATGTTTAGAATGAGGAAATGAGCTAATGCAGCTTTCTCTGGGTTTCAGCTGGCTTGACTTCCCCTTCTGAAAAAGCAGAAGGACAGTCCATCCCTTCTTCACACACAGCCCTCTTTAGGAGGCACTTTTTGCACAGCTGCCTGTGGAGCAAGGCTCTCTATTGCTGATGGAGTTGTGTTTACTCAAAATGAGGGCAGAGTATCACAGCAAAGAAACCGGGAAAATAAATAATTCCAGGATATTGCCTTGTCAAGTGTATAATAGCAGAGTGGTCCTCCTACAGCTTTGTATGCAGGACCTGAAAAAAAAAATTTAAAGAAAGGGGATGCAGTGGTTTTACTGGAAGGACTAGAGTCCTTATGTGATGCTGGGAGTTGGGGTGGTGGTGTGCATCGTGTGTGGCCTGCTGCTGGGCGTGCAGTGCTGCTGATGGCTGTGTTGGCACTCAACACTGAAGGCTCATTTTGGTCTCAGACATTTTGAGTTATGTCCAGTAGAGATAAATTAGACTGACAAAATAATTGCACCAATATTTATACCTTCCAAATATCAATTTTATATTAAGAAATTACCTACCTCTAATCCTAACAGCAGACTTTTAAGATGTTGACTGTGAAAATCTCACTCATTTTCAAACACATGAGATATGTCACTCTTTAGGTGTTGAGTGATAATGCCCTAAAAAGCCCTGGTTGTACTAATAAACAATCAAATAAATAAAATTGCAACCACTTACCAGACCTCTGACTAGTTTTTGTTCCAGCATAAAAGGTTTGTGTTGACAAAGAAGGAGACAAGTATTTATTCCCTATGTTTTACTGAACTTTAAAAGCCTGTCCTGTGCAGTGGGCTGGCTCCTTTCTCTTAAATGGGAATTTTGGGTCCAAGTAGTGTAGTATCCAGGATGTGCATGGTGGAACTGGGCATTTCTTGGTTGCAGCACCTGGCTTTTCTCACAGCGTAACAACCAGTTGAAGTCCAGCACCTCTGTGGTGCAGCTGCTGGCCAGTGTTTTTCCCTTGGGAATTAAAGTTTTCCACATACAAAACTTGAACCTTTTCTCCTTTGTTTCTTTCTATATCTGTCCTGTCAGAGACCCACTGTCAAGGAAGAGGGCAGGCTCTCGTTTCTGTGATTGTGTAACAGCTGTCTGCCATCAGTGACATAAGCAAGGCCTCCCTTGGCTCTGTATTGAATTAAGCTGAAATTTAAACTACCAAAAATAAAAAATTACATTTTGAACACTGAGTTACAGGTGGTGTCTTCCTGTGAACTAACCCATCACTGGCATTTACAATCTCTGTTTCATTTCTCACATCACAAGATGTGAGAAAATGATGAAACAGGAAGAAACGTGAATTGCGTAGTTTCCAGTAATGTACTGTCTGTAACAGAGTTTTAAATTTAGAAATAAGCTTTCATGACAGTTTGTGGTGTCCTCCATAAGCAGCAGCTATCTGGTGACTAACAGAGCAGAATCCAAACAGCCCTGGAAGGACTTTTTTAAATATCTGTGGTTGTATAATTTTGCCTTGCATACAGGGAAGTCCCCATGTTAAAATAATAAGAAGCCAAATGTAAATAACCATGTTTCTGAACTCCACACATGCAAAGCACCACACCCAAGGGCCCGGGGAAAGTTATGGTTAGTATTTGATGTTTTTAATGCAGACAGAGCAACCTTTTGTCTTTACAGCTAATAAGGGCACCGGGCTGATCCTGTGGCAGGACTTGCCAGTGGCAGGGCTGGTCAGTGGGGAGAGCCCCTGTCAGCTCCACCATGGTTTGGGGCTGTTGCCTGCCAGGATCAGGCAACAGGGGTGCTGCATCATTGCCCAAAACATCTCTGCTCCCAGCTGAGAGTGGGGCTGGGTTTGCTCACAGTAATGTGCTGGCCTGCCAGGGACAAGAGCTGCACCCAGGCATGGGCTCTCGCAGGAGATGGAGCACCGGGAGTCAGGGATGGGGCTGAGGGCTCATGGCTGGCTGGAGTTGGGCTCCTCTGAGCATCCTGTGAAGAGCAGGTCCTGCCTCTGTCAGGGGACTGCCTTGCACTGGCACCTGTTGTAATCCAGGGTGCCCTTGGTGAGAACAAAAGTACTCCTGGGTGCACCTTTGCCTGCCAGCAGTGTAGGATTGATCCATGCAGATCTCACATCCATTTAGGTCTTTCTGCTCAGGGCTGGGGAGGGAGAAGGAGGAGGTGGATGCAGATTATCAGAATGTCTTAGCAAGGGACCCTCCTGCTCTCCCAGCAAGAGGTAGGGGTCTGTCTCCAGCCCACCCTGGCGTTTCCCTATGCCTGGGGTCCCCTCCTGTTCGGCCCTATGCTCAGGTAAGGTGGTGAGCAGGGCTGGGGCTGGCTCAGATCCCCGAGGGCTGCTCAAGGCAGCCTTTTGGTGGCAGATTTTGAGGAAGCTGCAGGTAACTGAAAGGAAATGGTGATGCAAGGGCAGGAGCTCTTGCACACAGCCTGTTGCTGCCCCATCCTGCCTGGGCTCTGTCCCAGCTTCCCTACCTGCCCTTCCCAGCCATACAGAGAATGGTGCTGCAATCCCTGGGCTCAGGGAGTGCCTTAACACGCTTCGTTCAGCCCTTCCACCTCTGCTAGAGATGGAAAAGGCTCCTCTGGCTGCCATTGCCAAGGCACCTGTCTGTCCTTGACCCTCTGCTGCAGCACCCTGTGCCATCACAAGGCAGCATCAGCAGTCAGAGGGTCACTTGGATATCAGGGCAGCCAGCCTGGCCCTCGCCCTTCACTGTCCTCTGATTCCAGAGGTGCTTTCAGGATATCCCTGAGGCCTCCCACCCCGCCTCCTCCCTCTCCCTGGAGCCACCGGAGGGGCTGGGCTGGGAACTCACCATGGGAAGCACCGACTCAGTACAAACCACAGTGGGTAAACGATTACGGGTGCGATTGCAGCGCGAGTTCCACTTCCCCAGCGCTTTAACAGCAAAGCAGAGCTGTGCGAGGGCAGAGGGGAGGGGAGGGGAGGAGAGGAAAGGAAAGGAGAGGGTGCCCAGACACTCGGAGAGGCAGAAGCAGGGTCTGGAGCAGGACGCCGCGGGCAGGAGCAGCAATGGGGGACGCCTTCATCCGGCACATCGAGCTGCTGGGCTACGAGAAAAGGTTTTTCCCCAGCCAGCACTATGTGAGTACACAGCAACCTTCCAGCAAGTGAAGAGCGAGGACTGGGCGGGGTAAAAAGCCTGCCCAGCAAATTTCCTGAGATAGATGTGACCAAGGGCCTAAGAACATGCTTTTTGGAGGGGTCATGGATGATGGCACGAGCTGGAGGCAATCAGAGACTAAAATGTCCTAAACACACAAGATTTTGGGCACCTCCTTCGCAAGCTGTTGGTTACTTCACAGGCTTGGAAAGCACTTTTTCCTCTTTGAATGCCACCCATCCGCATGTTTCTGTCCCCTCTCCATCCATGCCGAGTTCCTTAGTGCCCAGCTTGCTCGATGACAGGGCAGAGCTATTTGCATGGGGTGGCGGAAGGAAAACACGCAGTTTATCTGAAACTGGAACATCTGTGGGGCTCCCCAGGCACAGTACAGTGTGGGGTCCCACTCACCTGCGGAGCTGCAACCTCTGCTTTGCCCTTCAGGTCTACATGTTCCTGGTGAAGTGGAATGACCTGTCCGAAAAGGTCGTCTACCGCCGCTTTACTGAGATATACGAGTTCCACGTGAGTCCTTGCAGGACAGGCACTGTCCCCTGGCCCAGCACACCAGGGCTCAAGGTGGGGAAAAGAGGAGGGTGAATTCCATCTGAAATTGCCCCAAAGCAAACCTGGCTCCAAAGAAGCTTCTGTGTCCAGTCCTTCAATCTCTTTTGCCCCTTTAAAGGTGGGAGTCATCTGTGTCCCTGGGCAGGTTTCTCCCAGTGCTGAAGCGTGGGATCCAGCCAGCACATCCTAGTGGCAGCAGGGCGAGCATCAAGAAGGGGGGCAAGCTGTGGGCAGGAGGGTGGGTGTTAAAGGGGGTTCCCCTGGTGCCATCCTCACGGCCGTGCCTGGCTCTACTCTGCAGAAAGTGCTGAAGGAGATGTTCCCCATTGAATCCGGGGACATCAACACAGAGAACCGGATCATCCCACACTTGCCAGGTGAGGGGCAAGCTCCGGGGCTGGAGGGTGAAATAGAAATTGCAGCAGGTTGGGAAATTCCCTGGTGGGTCAAGCTGTTCTGGCTGCCTCCCAGGCAGGTGCATGATCTGATCATTCCTGCCCACCAAGCTTGAAATCTAAACCCTGGAAAGATCTGAGCAGTGGCAGCGGTTCCTCCCCACTCAGCAGCCCCACAGACTCCTTTCTGAAGGCTGGGCATGTCCTGAAGCATCAGCTGTGACCCCCGGCTTTGGGGAGGCTGAGCTGAGCTGAGCTGAGCCCTCCTTTGGTGACACCATCACTGGGGTTGGTTTAATGCCCGTACGGCAACACAGATACTTTGTAAGCAATGCAATATCTCTTCAATGACAGGGAATGAACTCCTGATCCAAACAGCTGACGCTTTGTCCCCAAGCAAGGTGCAGGTCAACAAACTTCCCCCTTTTATTTAATTTCCTGCTTTAAAGGAGGCAGGAGAGAGCCTGAGAAAGAAGTACAGATTGCAAGTTGACACCTCTCAAGGAGGAATAAGCCTGCACTATGCAGGGTGGCACATTTGGGAGGCGGCTCCATTGGGGCTGGGCTAACACTGACATGCTGGGCTTGTTCCCATGCACCGCCCCCACCATGCTGGGGCTGTTCAAAGTGTCCTTGTTCCGCTTGGGGAACTGAGAGCACTGGGGACTAGGCAGGTGTCAGACTGCTGGGGGGGCATGGGGGTGCCACCAACCACACACATGCACCCCCTGTTATGCAGTTCAGCATTGCTGGGGGTTGGAGCTGCCAGTGACATTTTGGAGCTCTGGGGCCAAGAGCACCATGGCCAGTGGGACAGGGGGATAAGCATAAGCATAAGTGTCCTCTGGTCACAGGCTCCCCCTCTTGGTGCCCCAGTGCAGCTGATGTATTTGTGGGCCAGCAGCCAGGCTTAGTCTGAACACAGACGTGGGAATTATCCTGAAGCTGAAATGGGGTCAAACAGGGTCTTTTCTGAGCTTGCATGAGCTGTGCTCCCCCAGAGCTTCACATTATGGACACCATGGAACCATGCAGCACCCTGGGGCCAAACCCACTTGTTTGCAGGGCAAAATTAATGATTCAGAGCAGCCTGCTTGGGAACATATTAAAAACAAGGCTCTCTGTCTGCTTTTTCTGAGCCCTTTTCCCTCTCCCCCAGCCCCAAAGTGGTTTGACGGGCAGCGCTCGACTGAGAACAGGCAGGGCACGCTGGCTGAGTACTGCTATGCACTGGTCAACCTGCCCCACAAGATCTCTCGGTGCCTGCATGTGGTCAACTTCTTCAAGGTCCGTCATGACGACATGAACCCTGTCACGGACAGCCAGTGAGTCCAGCTGCCTGCTAGTTTGAGGGAAATCCTGTGTCCCTGGCCTTTGGGTGCTGGCAGTAGCCCACAGGGAGGACATCGCTGCTGATGGATAGGGGTGGTTGGCATTGAGCTGCCTTTGCTCTGACCTGTCTAGGATCAAGAAGCCTGAGGTCTTCCTCCTGCCGAAGGATTCCAAGCAAAGCCTCACTGGTAAGAGGCCTCAGAGGGGTGCAAGCAGCTGCCTTGGTAGCAGCAAAGGCCATTTGGGAGAGGGGCTGCCATCCTACAGCAGATACGCTCATCAGGAGCATGGTCTTTGTGCCAGAGCTTCAGTTGGGGGGAAGCCAAAGCCTCAGGGGGAATGAGTCACTGTCCTGAGGTCCAGCTGGTTTGGGGAAGGAAGAGGCTGGGAGAGCACTCTGGGCTGTCCTGGGGCTGCTTCTGGCCTGCCTGAAATAGGGTGTTTCTCTGCTGGGTGCTGGGAGAGGGAACATCTCTCACTTCTCCCATGCAGACATCACAGGCCCCATCGTCCTGCAAACCTATCGAGCCATCGCTGACTATGAGAAGAGCTCCACGTCTGAGATGGCTCTAAAAGCTGGGGACATGGTGGATGTCGTGGAGAAGAGTGAGAATGGTATGTGTCCATCCCTTGGGAGAGCCCCAAGGGCCAGCCCCCTCCCTGCCACCATTTCAGCAGGGATGGACTGCCCTTGCATCTTGAGTCCAAACGCAGCATGTGAGTTAGTTATGACAGTGCACAGGCTGAAGGGTGAGGGGCAATTCTAGAAAACTGTGCAACCTCCTGATGTGCCTCAGCCTGTGAGGTTTCCTGCCCAGCAGGAACATGATGAACTGGTCAAGCCCTCTGGTTGCACCATGTCAACAGAGACCAGCCCCAGCACTGTCCCTTCAGTCCAGGACATGTGGATGTCTGCACCTGCCCCAGCCAGGGCAGACTCAGTGCTAGAGTCCCCATGGTGCCCCCACAGTATTCTCTGTTTGTGTCCATGGCTACTTTCCTTGCAGGCTGGTGGTTTTGCCAGTTGAAGAATAAACGGGGCTGGGTGCCTGCTGCCTATCTGGAGCCGATGGATGGTCCTGATGAGTCTGAAGAGCAGGAGCCCAACTATGCAGGTAAAATGCTGGGGTGACCAGGGTGTGCATCAGTGCACAGCCTGTGCAGCTCCCCACTGGGATGGCTCACTGCAAGGCTGGGCAATCCGTACTGAGCAGGATCACTGGGCAGGGAGATGCTGCTGTAGGAACTGCCAGAAGGGATAAATCTCATGATTTGGTGCCTCAATGTCAACCTTGGGAGCTTCCCATGACACGTGTTTTGGCTGATCACAGATGCTCATTTTGATCCAGTGGCTGTGCTGAGGTGGCAGGGTGAATACTGCAGTGCTGGGTTAGCAGAGGAGCACAGTGCCCCCCACGTCACCCTGCCATGACAATGGGGCCTTATTGCACAGAGCAGAGGGAGGATCCCACAGACTTGTGCTGATTGCTCACCAGGCTTCAGCTTCATGAGTTTTACGACACTGCAACAGGCTTTATTACCACAACACTTCCTTCTGCCTCATTTCATCAACTGAATTCTGAACACACTTTCCAGCAGAAATAGTTGTGCTTCCACTGCTTGCACCCAGCAGCTTTCTTCTGGAGAGGTGATGGAGGGGCTGGGATGAGCCATGGGCAGTGACAAGGCTGGGGAAAGTCTGAATCCAAACTTGAAGCACCCTGGGTCTTGCCTAAAATGTAGGATAAATGTTCTGGTGCCTCCTCTCTCCTCAGTGGCTGGGGAGGTTGAGCTCCATCCCGGGGGTGGCAGCATACCATCCCCCATCCCCATTTTGTGTGCAGGTGAGTCGTATGTGGTCCAGAAAAGCTACACAGCTGTGGAGGAGGACGAGCTGACCCTCAAGGAGGGTGATACAATCGAAGTCATCCACAAGCTCCTTGATGGCTGGTGGGTCATCAGGTGAGAGATGCCAAGAACAGGTCAGGTGAGCAGGATTCAGGCAGAGGGAAGGGATGCTCCCATGGTTCTCCACATCAGGGCTGTGGAAGCCGTGGGCTGTTTGGTGCCACTGCCCAGCACTTCCTTTTGCAGGGCTGCTTCTCAGAGTCTGTTCTTTGCCAAATACTAAATGTCCCCTCTGCTGGGGACTTCAGAAATATCCAAGAAGGAGGCAGATGGAAAAAAAATTGTTAGTTATTTTGCCTCTAATTGGTCTGGCACATTTTGCTTTGCAAAATCTCAACTTTCATCTCATCTGCAAGAAACATGAAAGGTAACCCACAGGACACCAGCAGGGGACAGGCATGAACCATGAATCATGGGATATCCTAAGCAGGAGGTGTTCAAGGCCAGGTTGAATGGGGCTTGGAACAACCTGCTCTAATGGAAGGTGTCCCTGCCCACGGCAGGGAGTTGGAACAAGATGATCTTTAAGGTCGCTTCCAAGCCAAACCATCCTGGGATTCTTTGACACCCACAAGGATCATCAAGTCTCTCTCCTGGACTGAGGAGGCAGTTGCAGAGCCACGACTGCAAGTGATGTTGCTTTGTGTTGCACTGCAGGAAGGATGAAACCACGGGTTATTACCCCTCCATGTACCTGCAGAAAGCTGGAGAGGTAAACTCTGTGAAGAGTGAACTGAGGAACCGGAGTGCTCCTCCACGGAGGTAGGAGAAGCCCTGGGTGGGAGGGGGGTTGGACTAAAGCTCTTCCTTGAGCAAGATGAAATTAAACCAGACAGTGGGTTGTGGTGTCACCTGCTTGCCCTGTCAATGAGGAACTGCTTGGATAGATGTGAGCAGAGCAGACAGACCAGGCTGCAGCAAAACCAGCTTTGTGCTTCCCAGCTCCCACAAGTACCCCAGCATTGCTGGTGCCAGGCTGTGTGATCCTTGATCCAACAGGTCCTCCAGCCAGGGGCATTTCTCCGTGTCCTTCTGCAAAGTTTATTTTCTGGGCTAATCTCCTTTAATTTTCAAATTGGCCATTTTCTTATTTCCCAAGTGCATGCACTGAATCTTTAAGAGGCGAGATTTGACTAAACAGAGCTGCCAAATGGCCTAATCTGATAGGAGGATTTGAGCTAATGGAAGGGATTTTATTTTGATTAAAAAGATAAAAAGCAATAATAACTCATTAATTCTGGTGTGGAGAGAATGGCTAGGAAGGGCAGAGCTTGCAGCTGTCTTTTCTTCCCTGCAAGAAAACACATCAACCCTGCTCTAAAATCTCTCCAAATCCAGTTCTGATGGATCATGGACTGGATGTGGGACAGTGTAAAGTGGTCCAGATCCACCTATTTGAGTGCGGGGATGCTTGCTGATACCCTTGGGGGAGGTGAGGTGGCCTGTTCCAAGGTGAGTGTCTTGTCCCCCCACCATGGTGACACTGCCCCTGCAGTGCTGGCGCTGGCAGCCAGGCTGAGCCCTGTTGCAAAAGTGGTGACCTGCCATTGTGGGTAAGAGCTTTGATATGACATGGAGTGTGTTCTCAGACCAGGAAGGGGCTGAAGGTAGACAGACACATTGGCTCAAGAAGAGCAGGAGGATGGTGCCATGAGGTGGAGTTCAGGAGCCACCTCACTGCTGCCGTGGTAGTGGAGGCAAAGCAGTGGCCTCCGTCTGTGTGCCTGGGGGTGGTCCTGATGCTGTGTGTTCTCCTGTAGTAGCACCGTGCTGCTCAGCCTTTAACTTCTCTCAGTAGTTTGCTGTGGGTTCAACACTGCACATCCAGGTGCGTGCTGACACATGCCCCACGCTCCATTCCCCTGCATCTGATCCTTGGGCACTGGGGAGCCATGCCAAGCCCTGCAGCAGGGACCTCAGTGTTGCAGCCAGGATAGGTGCTGTATGTCCATTCATCAAAGAGCTATAGATCACTTACAGGGCTTTCTTGGATAAACCTCATGCCCATCTCATCCTCCCAGCCTTACACCCAATCTTCCTCACCATCCCCATTGTTACCTTCCAGACTTATGCTCAGGGTTCACCCTTCAGCATTTGCTTCTAAAGCACCATCCAGCTGCCTCTGAACACATCGTACATCGTGTCCCTCGTGGCTCTCCTCGAGGGCTGGCATCCACCAGGCAAAACTCAAAAGCAGAAATTGGAGTTTGGGTGAAGCAGCGGAGGAGACACGGGGAAAGAAATGTGTGGTGTTAGAGCTGCCAGCATGAAAATGAAAGTTTTGTTTCTCACTCCCTGCAGATCCACCATCCGAAATGCGAAGAGCATCCATAAGCAGGGCCGGAAGCAGATCAGCCAGGAGACTTACAGGAGGAACAGCAAGAAGTACATCCAGAGCCGGCGGAACATGCAGGGAAATTCCCAGAACAAGGCCAATGTCATCAGTAAGTCTCAACGAGACTGGAATCCTGCAGGCATGGCCTGTGACCCCCAGTGCTGGCAGCTGGAGCAGGATGGCACACTGAGGTCACACCATGCCCATCTGCCTTTTTCCTATGGGGAAAGTGTGTGCAGGGAGGTGTTTCTTTCAGCGAGGTTTCTTACCCCTGGCTATAGGTCAGACAGAGTGGAATATGAACCTGGAGGGAGGTCAGCCCGCATTTGGGACCTGTGCTTTCCTCTGTGCACCTCACCTCCCCATTACCACTGCCATTGCCATGTACGTGAGCTGTCAGCAGAGCCCCCAGAGGGAAGTGTTGTATGAAGAATCGTGGAATCATAGAATGGTTTCAGTAGGAAGGGACCTTAATGATTATCTCGTTCCAACCCCACCTTCCACTAGCCCAGTTTGCTCCAAGACCCATCCAACCTGGCCTTGAACACTTTCAAGCATGGGACAGCCACAGCTTCTCTGAGCAACCTGTGCCAGGGCCTTACCCCCCTCACAGGCAAGATTTTTTTCCTAATATTTAATCTAACCCTTCCCTCTGTCATTGTGAAGCCATTCCTCCTTGTCCTGTCACTCCAGCCCCCTGTAAAAAGCCTCTCTCCATGAGAAAGACGGCTGCCATTGAGGTAGACCCTTTAGATCTGGCAGTCCCCATGCAGTACCCATGACCTTCCCAAGGGAGAGCAGCTCCTTGTGCAGACCTAGAGCTGGGATTTCCCTGAGAAGAGTTCCCAGCTGGGCACAGGTGGGCTTATCCCACCACCCTCACCTACATGAAGACCATTACAGGCAGCAGGGAGGAGAGGCAGAAACTTTGGTGGCCATCACATAGGAAGCTGCTGAACGTTCACGAGGGTAGTGGCTGGTGGAGCACTTTGATCCATCTGTACATCTGCTTTGCTCGCAGTTGAGAAAAACGAGCCACAGGAGAATGAGGCCAAGGCTCAACCTGCTGTTCCTCCTCGTCCCAGCAAAGACCTCATCTTGAACCGCTGCACTGAGAGGACCCGGAGGAAGATCCTGTGAGGATCCTCTGAGCCCCCACGCCAGACACCCACTGCTTCATCTCCTCCAGCCCCTGCACAGCCAGGCCTTGGAGCCAGACCAGGGATCCATGTGGTTCTGGCAGCCACCACAGGCCACGGGGGGCTGCTGGGTGAATCGGCGCAGACCTGTGCCCACCCTCACCCTCCATCATGGCCAGCCCAAGGTGTCCTGGGGGCATTGTGAGGAGGGACCAGCCCTGCTCCAACAGCTCCAAGGGGCTGAGACCTCACAGCCACCAGGACTCCTCATCTCTAGATCCCCTTTTATCACCTTTTTGTGTTTTGAATGATTTTGTAGTTTTCATCAGTAAAGGAGAGACACTTGATAGACATCTCAGTGTTCACCTAGACAGTGAATCAGGCAGACCCTGAGGAGCAGGGTGGGTATGGTGACAGAAAAGGTGTTCTCCCTGGGGGATATTGGGCAAGAGCCTCTTGCAAAAGATGCTGGCAGGGAGGAAATTTAGTTGGGGGGATGAAAGGACGGCAGCTTCCTCCTGGAAGGCGGCTTCTTTGCTCCCTGAAGTGGAAAGCGAGGGCTAGGATGTGAGGATAGGGCTGCTTCTCAGAGGGAGTGCGGTGTGATGGCTGGTTTGGGGTGCCACCACAGCCAGCCCTGCCATCGCCACAGCCAGCCCTGCCATCGCCACAGGCAGCCCTGCCATTGCCACGCCAGACGGGGTTGGTCTGGGTCTGCGTTTGGATTTGGGTTTGGGGTGGGGTCTGGGTCTACATGTAGATTTGGGCCTGAGTTTGAGTTTTGATCTTGGTTTGGGTCTGGGCTGGGTCTAATCCATACTAGGGTGCGGATTTAGGTCTGGGGGTATGTTTAGATTTAGAACTAGGTTTGGGTGTAGGTTTAGGTTTAGCTTTGGCTCTGGGCGGCTCTGACGCACCCTCTGCAAATGGCGGCGTTGCCCCTTTAAGGCGAGCGCGCGGCTCCCCCGCGGCAGGGCGCGTGCGCGCAGGGGCGGTGACCCCGCGCGGGGGGGCGGCAAGATGGCGGCGGTCTGAGCGCGCCCATGGCGGGGGCGTTGAGGGCGCTCAGGACGGCGGGGGCGGCGCGGCCGTTCCACCGCAGGGGCCTGAGCCGGGCAGCGGGGCCGCCGAGCACCCGCCAGCTGCGGGAGGCCGAGGAGGCCGCCCCAGTGTTCCAGTACACGGGGAAGGCGGCCAGGCGCAAGGACCGCGTGTTCGTGTGGGGCTTCAGCTTCTCGGGCGCCCTGGGCGTCCCCAGCTTCGTGAAGCCTGACGCGGGCTGGAAGAAGCCGCGGCGTATCCAAGCCACGCCGTACCGCCTGGAGACGGAGGAGAAGGTGGGCCCGGCCCGGCGAGGCCGCCGTTTTCCCCCCCGGAGCCTGGTCAGGGCTCTGCACAGCGAGAACGGCGCTGCGGGATCGGGTTTAAGGGCTTTGTCGTGATTCACAGTTTTTTTGTCGATATAGCAGTGTTACTCGGGATGATTATTGGTATAACTGCAGCAGCATACAGGTTGGAAAGTATATATCTGTAGTTTTGTCAGAGGCATAAGAGAACCAGGGTGTGAAGAACGTTTGCCAGAGAAAACGCGCCTCGCTTCCAGTGGCTCCGTGGCTCCTCCCACACGACAAATAGGAAGCTTGTCTTGAAAATATTACTCTTTTGCCTACATGTTTCACTCGTTGTGCTCTGCTGTTCAGTGCAGAGAAGGTCAGAACATTCATGGAATATCTTGAGCTGGAAGGAACCCACATGGATCATCGACTCCAACTCCCAGCCCTGCACAGACAGCCCAGCAATCCCACCACGCACCCGAGAGCGTTTTCCAAACGCTCCTGGAGCTCTCTTGGTGCCGTGACCATTGCCCTGAGGAGCCTGTTCAGTGCCCGACCACTCTCTGCGGGAAGAACCTTTTCCTGATATCCAACCTAACCGTGCCCTGACACAGCTCCAGCAGTTCCCTCAGGTCTTGTCACTGCTCACACAGAGGAGAGATCCACGCTGAGGTCTGACCTCATTCTCCTCCAGGCTGAACAAACCAAGTGACCTCAGTTGTTCCTCACATGGCTTTTGTCCTGGGCTTTTTTTGGCAAAAGGAATGAAACGGGAATGTTATTCTTTTAATATCTTTTTGTTTGGTTGGGTTTTTTTTGTAATCTGCTGATGCAGGTCAGCAGACACGTCTTCCTGTTGTGTTTGAACGGGGCCAAAATAATACAAAAATAAAGATGTATGCACATGAAAACAAAAAGGCAAAAAAATTGGACTTGAATTTGCACCACTGTGCTTATCACAGAAGAATGTTTCTGATAATTTTTGCAAAATCATACGTGCCTTGAATTCGGGCCATATATGGATGTAGCTTAATGAGGGATGAATGCTGGTGAACAAATAGCGTGGGGTGAAACTTGCTTTTCTGAGCCACAGTTGCTAACCGAGTGGTGTGGGTTTTCTCTGTCTTTAAAGATATCCTCTGCTGCCTGTGGTTATGGATTCACACTGCTGGCCTCCAGTACCACGGACATCACCAAAGTGTGGGGTATGGGGCTCAACAAGGATTCCCAGCTTGGATTCCAGAGGAGCAGAAGAGATCAAAGTAAGGATTGGAGTGTTTTAAAGATTTACAGGGCGGGGAGGGGGGGGCACAAGAGGGCACTGCAGGATACCTGTGGTACAGGAAACTTCAGTTTGAAGGTGTGAAAAATATCAGGAGGCTTTGATGCAGTGCCGGGCTGTGCTTGTTGGTTTTTTTAAAGAGATCTTTTTCTTGAACTTAACTGTGTTTTTCTGTGCTTTGTACTTGGTCAAGGTGTGCCTTTGTTCTATACACTGCACTTACAGAGTTTAGTTACATCCAGGCAGGCATGGAACTATTTATGTGGATGTTTGTTAAGGGGTGGCTTTGAATCTGTAGTTCGATAGTAGACAATGTTAGGGGCTAGTTAATTAATTGATTTTGGCAGGGCTGTTTGCTCACTTCTGTTGCCTATGCACTTATAAACTAAATTCCTTTCCCACAGAGCTCTTTTTATACAGTCGTTTGGTTGGTTGGGGTTTTTTTGGTTGTTTTGTTTGTGAAGCTGTAGGACGTTTTTTTAAATTATTTTAATAGCAAGTTGAATTTTGAAGGAAAAACACATTATTCAGTCATTCTGTCTTATTCCAGGCTCTCAAACCATTTAAGATGATGATTTCTGTGCAGAAAATGGACACTTTTCAAAGGCAAATAGGAGAAACACAAACTTTCATCATAAAATGGCTGTCTCTGAAGACATTCCTCCATAAACAGTCGAGGAAAATCACGTTAAAAGCAGTTTTTATAATGTATAAGAGTGTAATGCATCTGATATGGGCAAAATCTTAAACTTTTTGGAGAAGCAAAGAAAATTGCAGCTACAGTGCAGCATGCTGAGGTTTGCAGTGATGCTGCTTTGTGCTGGCACGCTGGATAGATCCCCAGCTGTGTGTGTACACAGCAAGTGTGAGCTTAAACAGCAGCAGCAAAATGCAGGGGCTGGAAAAGCCTCTCCTGACTTCTGCTTTTAAGGGTTTCAGCTCTTGCTGTGTCTTTGTTCTGCACGTGCTGATGTCTCAGGTGTGTCTTGTGGTTCTCTCGCCTGTCATCTGACCTGGAGATTATTTTTGCCAGAGAATCCAGCAATAGGTTAAGTAGTTTTGCAGTTCAAGCCCTGCTAAGTAAGAGGGTTTGGCAGAATCTGTTGAAAGTGGGAATTCAACAGTGGGATTGCTACTGCTCCTTACTTCCCTCAGGCAAGCTTTCTTTTGGGATGTGCTGCTCATTACTGTTTTACAAACTTACTTTGTTACCCACTGGTTCCAACACTGTAGATGCTTTATTTCCAGGGGAATTTGTGTCTGACTTTTAGGTAGTTGTATCTGAACTACTAATATTTCATTCTTATCCTCCTCTTCCTTAGCCACCTCATTGCCTCTATTCTTCAAAATCCCTCAGCCATCAGTAATGATTACCACAGATCCTAATAGCCTGTGTTGCACTGCTGGAAGGAACAGAGAGAGAGGAAAAGATTTTTTTTTGCTTTGTGACTTCCACGTGTCTTTAGACAGAGACTTGGCTGCCTTTCAGCTCCTGCTCTGTTGCATGGCAGGCACCTGCCATTCACAAGCATCCTGTTGTCACATCCAGTGCCTGCCTGTCCTCACATCCAGTAGTGTCTTACTGCAAAAGGGCTTGTGTAGATTTTCTAGTTTTTTTTTTTAATTCTTATTTTTATTGAAGATAGTGAGAACCAGTTAAAGCACTGCTGCATATGAGCAAAATATTTCTTTGAGTCCTCTGGGATTTGATTTCACTTGTTACAGTGACTTTCTTTGATATCAAAGCTTTTTATCTCCCCTTAACCTTTTCCCTAGTACTGATTTATGTTTTGCTGTTCTTTTTTGCTCCCCCCCCTTGACTATAACTAATTAAATATTCTTCAAGTTACTAAATCTTTTTCAAGTACAGCATGTCATTTTCTTTCATAAATGTTAGATCTCTTATTCCCTGTGGAGCTAGCCTAGCTAGTCTTTCTTGCATTCCTTTTTTCTGAAAGAGCCTTTAATCTACTGTTCTTTAAATATAAAGCCCTAAGATTTTTTGTTCACCTTTCCTGCTTTTTTTTTTCTTTGTGATTCTTGCTCTTGTATCTTGTTTGCAATATCCCCATTTTCACACAGTACTTAGTTTGTGCTTGGTGTTAAGTTCTGGTAATCCAGCCTTATTCATCAAAGTGGTTGAACATATGGCTGAAAGCCTCAGTTTCTCAATTCTGCCACCTGAAGCCTTAATTCAGCCTTTAGGTGTGGTGGACCTTCACCATGGCTTTTACCTTCTCTCTTTCTCTGCAATAAATGTCTGTCAGGCTCCTTTGTTAGTATCTTGGCCTTCTAAAATGTATCTGCTTTTGTAACAAGGGAGAAGTGAGTATGTGAATGTACAATGGAATCAGCAAATATGTGCTAAATTTACTTTATGGAAGCTACTGACTTAACATTTTTCTGTCTTCATTAAGCTAAGGGCTATGAATATGTCTTGGAACCATCTCCAATTCCATTACCACTGGAGAAGCCGCAGCAGACTCGAGTCTTGCAGGTGTCCTGTGGGAGAGCCCATTCCCTGGTCCTGACAGATAGTGAAGGAGGTATAATGTCGCTTGTGCTGTGGACAAGGAATGCCTGACTATGCTTTTATTAAGAGCTCAAAAAAAATTGATTTCTGTCCTTTAGAACTAGACCAACCCCAGGTGGGCTGTCTGCACTGTAAATGGAACACAGGCAGCTGTTGGCCTTTGTGGGATTGCTGCTGCAAGGGAGAAATGTGAGCTCTGCTTGGCTCAAACTGTAAATGTGTTGGGAGATTTTTCACTCTGAGGTTTGTTTATCTTGCCCCAGGCCTGGCTGAAGTGCAGCCTGTTTGTCAGTTCACTCAGACATTTTTGAATGCAGCTTTGGATGGCTATGCCAATACTCCTGTGTTGCTTTCCCCTTGGAGCTCTGGAGTGCTGCATTAATACAAGCAATTAATTAATTAATAGCCCTTTACAGAGAAGATCCTGTTTGTGAATTATCTCTCCATGTCTTTGGGAATTCTCTGGTGCAGTGGCTTCAGTGCTGTGCCAGGCGATTCAGTGCAGCTTCTCAGTGGGGGAGCTGGTTGGTTGGTTGATTTACCACTCCAGTGGGAACACTGATCTATTTGTGAGTCTCCTTGACAACGCAGGATGAACTGGGCAATTCCTGACAAACAGCCAATGGGCTCCAGGTACTGCTGCTGTGCCTGCAACAATATTGCTGGGTTTTGTTGATGAAAATGGATTCGGTCACTTAAATTGAAGTGGACTTGCTTTGAAGAAAGCTTATGCCATTTTTCTGTTACAGTGCTCTCCCTTTCAGACTGAGAATGGCATGAAAATATTTTGTGGACCTGAAAAGAGGCTTTCAGGGGATTGGACAGTAATAAAACTAATGCATTTTATCATTGTTTTTCAGTTTTCACAATGGGAAACAATTCTTATGGACAGTGTGGCCGGAAGGTTGTTGAAGATGAAATTTACAGGTGAGAATTGAAAGATCCTGAACTTTCTTAATGTTAAAAACATAATTGCATGAAAACAACTCTGCAAAAAGGCCTAAGGTGGGAAAAGTCTGGTAGTATAGGCATGCCATTTAAGATTGAGGAGTCTGAGAACAGGCTTTTGTGCTGCAGGCATCAAACAAGTGGCCTGGCTTTGAACCTAGACTGGGCACTAGCGTTCTGCTGACCACATTCACAAAAGACAGAAGGATGGTCAGCATGGGACAGTTCTCACAGGGCGTAGAGAGAAAACCCAACCTTCATAAATTGCTTGAGGTAATTGGTGTTAGTAGTTGGGCTTTCTCCCTTTAACTGCTCAGAGCCCACGTGCAATTCCTGAGGGTGTTAGAAATGCCATTTAGTTATGAAAGAGGTGTGCTTTTGTTGAATCTCTGTTGTAACTGCCTCTGAATCTGTAGTGCTTTTCCTTCACAGGGTTTTTTGTGGGCCACACCAAAGCATATGCTCAAAATGCTCTGTAAGATAGCAGTGAGCAAGTGGATAGTGGGAATGTGTAAGTGGAAGTTTCTGATTCCCTGGCAGGACCTAGAAGAAATCTTGCTCATTGCTCTCTCTGTGATCCACAACACTTGGACTGTAGAGTTTGAGAAAATAGCTGTAATTAGGTAGCTTTTGTTAGCCTTGATTCTGCAAGTCAGTCATTGGATTGTTCCTAATTCCTGGTATTGTGAAAGAATGACAGGGATGTTAGCATTACACTGTGCTCTGGAATATTTGGTTCATCTCTAGTTAAGTGTAGTGTTTATATAGGTGCTGCAGTATTATGTAGTGCTCATTCTAGTGTGCTCGTTCTAGACTAGGGACCATCTTTGAGGATTGCTCCTATCCCTAATTCCCATGAAAAGTTATATTTGAAAAGTGACAGTTCTTATTTTCTTAAAGAAGAGAATGTAAAATTATGTTCCTTCTTCATGCAGTTATTTTGCATGTGGAACTACACGTGGACAAATCTCTTCCTGTAATAATAAAGTGTCTTTCAGTAAAGGCAGGTTTATCTTTGCTTTTTTCAGTTGCAGTCCTCTGAAATCTTCTGTGTTGTGTTTTTTCTTCTCGGTGGTTGTTTGGTGTCCAGTGAAAGCTACCTCATTCATCAGCTGAAGGAGTTTGACAGCAGAGTTGTCCAGGTAAGAGGATCATCTGAACTCAGTTCTGAAGGTGGATTGAAAGCTGAGCTCAGAGGGTGGCAGTCACTGGCATGAAGCCAAGTTGAAATCAGTAAGGAGTGCTGTATCCCAGGGGTCAGTACTGGGTCCAGTCCTGTTTCCTTTTTTCTAGTGATCTGGATCACTGAGTGTGCACTTAGACAGTTAGCAGGTTAACAGATGGCATAAACTGTGAGGAGTGGCTGATAAACCAGAGGATGGTGCTGCCATCCAGAGGCTGGAGAAATGGGCCTATGTGAACCTCATCAAGTTCAGCAAGGGGAAGGGCCGGGTCCTGCCACTGGGTAGGAGCAGCCCCAGACCCCACTGTGTGCTGGGGGTGACTGGCTGTGAGCAAAAGGCCCTGGGGGTTCTGGTGGGCACCGTGTTGACCATGAGCTGGCATTGTGCCCTTGCTGCAGAGAAGGCAAATGATGCCCTGGGCTGCATTAGGAGGAGCGTTACCAGCAGGTCAAGGGAGGTGGTTCTTCCCTTCTGCTCAGCATTGTTGAAGTACAGTGTCCATTTCTGGGCTTGCCAGTACAGGGAGGTCATTCTGACACCTCATCTCTTCCTGTCCTGATTTCTTGTTCCCCTTGTCAATTTTATATTGCTTGGGAGTTGTTTTAGTTTGAATTTTGTCTTTCCCTTTTCAAAAGTGAGCTGTGAGACCATCACTTAGACTAGCCAGCATTTCTCTAGGGCAGGTTCCCTGGAGAGCAAGGGACTGCAGAGCAGCAGAAATGCCACTATGCCTGCCATGGCTGCAGCATTCCCAGGAACAGTTTGTTAGTGTATCTGTGCCCCTGTAGACATACTCTATGGGCAGACATTGCTCCTGTTTCAAGGAAGGGTCATTCAGTTAGGTTCACCTGATGAGACTGTGGCATGGTACAACCTGAAAATGTTTTGAATTAGGCTGGTAAACTTCAGTTTGGACTTTTCATGGTTTTATTTTTTCGAGGGGGTTGAATACTTGGTACCCGTTTGTACTTCGATAACAGCAGTCATGTGCTTGATATTGGTAGTGCCTCTCTTACCTTGTTGATTAAATCCCTTTAATCTTTGGCTAATTTTTAATGTCTGCTTTTGAATAACTTTTTGCTTGGCTTTAATTCATGCCAAGCCTGTGGCAGACGTGATTGCTAGTTCAACATAAATGTAGATTTGAGAACAGCTGTGTGCCTAGAGCACTTACATGGCAAGGAATCAATAGCAGTTTGTAGCTGGCATCAAGAGCCATGTTGTTAGCACTCTGGGAAAGGAGAGCTCTCATTTACCCTTTGCTGTTTTATTGTGTTGTACTGCTGAATTGAGCTTTCTTTCCCTGTTGGATTTCAGAACAAATCAACTGCAACATCACTTTCCATCAAAAATATGCTGCTGGTTTTGGTGTTGTATCTCGCTGTTCAGTGTTGTGTCCTGCTGTTCTTGGTCTTCCCCATCTGTAGAGCCATTTGATCAGGAGAGAAAGGTCAAAATCTGAAGTGATGGGCATTGTAGAGGCTCAGTTTATCTGCCAGTAATGCTTCATTACATTGAGTCTGAACACATGACCTTTCCTGACCAGCTCTGACTTCTTGTTTGTGTGCAGGTAGCGTGTGGACAGGACCACAGTCTGTTTAGAACCAAGAAAGGTTCAGTCTATGCATGTGGATGGGGAGCTGATGGACAAACAGGTAGGAGCTCAGCTCAGCTTGCTTTTCAGGGAATTGATGAATATAGCAAGTTGTCATAATTCACAGCTTATGACATGTATTTGTCATGCATGTGTGGACAGAAAGGGGCTGGTATGTTTCCAGCTGTGTGCAGATGTTCTTGGTACTCTTGTATAACCAAACTGAGACAATCCAATTCATTTTTGGAGGAGCTTTAGGATGCCAGGCAAGGCAATCCAAGCATGCGGTCTGAGAGAATGTGTCTGCTGTTGAAAGCTTCTGAGGGGATGTGGAAGTGACATGGGCAGCTCAGCTCCCCAGTTCTGTGCAGGCTTTGCCTTCCTGATTCTTGTTTCAGGATCTGTTTTGCTTCTTGCTCTTTTGAGCTGACTAAGCTCTGCTATCTTAGCATGGGATCTTTGGGCAGGCACTTTTTCTGGTGGCTTTTGCTGTCAGAGAACTTCCTCACATTCATTCCTACTGTTTAGTCCTGCTGCTCCCAAAGCTGTGTTCCTCCCATGTATTTTTGTGCCAATATGCTGTAGCCCATCTTTCTGTCATCTACATTCTGGTCTCTTTTCCAGGCACCAATTTGTCGTGTAAAGCGTTTGCTTCCCAGCCTCTTTTGCCACTTCTCTTGCTGTTGTCTAACTGATTGCAGTGTGCTGTCACTCATGGCTCTCCTTGCAGAAGACAAGGATGCAGCCAGGTTGTGAAACTTCATCTCTTGTCAGGATATCTGCCTGGCTTTATTACTGTTCTTCAATGCTTCGGTCCATGCAGACAAGAGAGATGAGACTGTTTTCCAGGTGTGATCATATAAAGTTGTTGTGTACTCCAGAGAGGTAGTTTTGGCTACTGGCAGTGGTGTTTATGGCTGCTTGCCCATTGAAGCTAAGCAGTATGGACAGAAAGATGTCTTTTGGAGGATGCGTGATTTTGTTACATGACAAAATGTTCCTATGCAGGCGTTAAAAGTGCATCTGGAAAAAATTCATCATCATCTCTCAACTTTTTTTCTTTCAGGTCTTGGACACTACAACATCACCAGTGTTCCTACTAAGCTACGTGGTGACATTGCTGGAGTAAACATTGTCCAGGTCTCTTCCTGTGGGGACTGTTGTCTGGCTGTTTCAGATGAAGGAGATGTCTTTGGTTGGGGAAATTCAGAATACTTGCAGTTGGCATCTGTCACAGAAACCACACAGGTCAGTTGGCCTGGGAGTGTGTTTTTACATGTTTCAGTTCAGCTGCTGTGCACAGAGTTAAAGATGATGCACTTATCCCTGCTCTGGGTCCTTCTGACAGCAGTGTAAATTGATATAAACTAATACTACTAACAGACTGCTTTTACCTATGCTTATAAAACCAACCTATCTGACATGTTTGTGTAGTTTTAGGGCAGTATGTTTCCCAGCTTTAATAGGCAAAGGCTTCTGTCTCCTCACCCCAGTTTGTTAGTCTAAGAACTCCATGAGACCCAGCTCAAGTGCTTTTGCGAGTTTCAGGACAGGAATTAGTCTTTTGGCTGACTAATCTCCAATTTCGAATGAACATCCTTAGTAGGTTTATAACTGAGTCTTAAGCAAATTCCAGTGTCTCACAGATAAAAGTTTTTTTGTAGCATACTTACATGGGGCAAAAATACAGTGCTGACTTCACACTAGGCATTGTAGTACTGAACTCATTAGGCAGATGGTCTCATCTTACAGTTAGTTTAGGAAGTGGAGTGAGGGAATTAATTAAGCTACTCTTGGCAGAAGGCTAAGAGCAAACAGTTTCATTAGAATGGCTTTAGCAAAATTTTAGAAACCTTTGTTTCCCATGCCTCTGCTGATCCTTAATGTAGGGCTAAATCCTGAGACCTGTAATGCCTGAAAACGGTTGTGCTGTGTAGTAGTTTTCCTGGCTGGGTGCTCGATGGAGGTCAGAGGGGTCTGAAATGGATGAATGGCAAAAACGAGAGTCTTAGCTACAATATAGATGAAGTCCAAATTGTGGAATAGCAGAGCTGTGAAATCAGAGATTGCTCTTTACATGTGTCAAGCTGTGTATGTTTCGGTTGTGTTGGACTGTACCAAATAAGTGCAATTTTCTTCTAGTGATTTTTCTCCAGAATGTTCAAAAATGCCACTGCAAACCAAATTTTAGTGATCTAGTCCATCGTGAAAACTTGCAAACATGTTGACGTATTGACTTCCCTGTTGTGTCTGACTTGGAGAACCAAGGGATAGAAGCAGACATTAGGCATTCCCAGCCTTGTTGTCTTTCATATAAGCTTTTCAGTGGGTAACCTTTTCCACCTTGTCCTCACCTTAATGAATTTCATGTAGTTTTTTTTTTAACTTTTAGACTTGCACTTACTCTGTTATTCAGGCAATAAAGGTTATATCAGGAATCCAGTGTATGTAAGCTCTAACCAGAACTAGAGGATAAGTAAAAATGTGTGTCTGGTTTGCAGTTTACCTTGTGTCTGACAACTCCTCTGCATTCTCATACAGGTGAATGTTCCCAGGCATTTGCCATTCAAGATTGGGAAGATAAAGGAGGCTGCCTGTGGAGGGACTGGCAATGCTGTGTTAACAGGTGAGTTCACTTCTAGGATCATCCACTTCAGTGCAAGGCCATGCAGTAGGTGAATTGTAACATCGTGGAACAAGCATGTTGTGTTCTGGAAATAGGTAAGTACTGTCCGTGACGAGGAGAGCTGTGAGACTGAGAAATCTGTGATTTAAGAATGTACTAGAGGAGTTGTTTTCACTAGTACAGAGCATTGCTTCCAGTGTGTGCTGTTTTGAGAGCTTCTGCAGACTAGAACAAGAGCATGGCTGCTGTTGCCTGTCACACGGGCCATGTGTGGTCTTTTCTTTGATGAGTATGGATATAGGGAGGAAGTAAGGCCACACTTCAGACTCCATATGAATCTGACACGTTTATAAATCTTGATAAACTAGGACAGAAAGTAGAGAGTTCTGAGAACAGTGGAAGTCTGCAGCAGTTTCTTAGTGACTGTTCTTGGAGTGTCGGTGGCTGGGGAGCACAGCTGGAGGGTTGCTGAGTGAAAGAATGAGGGAGGGGATTGTACTGCTTTTATGAAGGATTATCTTGAGGAAGATGTTCATATTTATGATGGAGTCGTTGTGATGACCAGACATTTGAGCTTCTAGTGTGAAGGGAACAGAGCTGACGTAGAAACTTACTCTGTCTTACACTGTCCAACTGCTGACTTTCTCAGGCACCCAGCTTAAGGCAGAATGCCAGGCAGAGTGATGAGCCTACTGGTGGTTTGGGCATGCCTCAAAGGAGAAAGCCATGACAATAAACCCTCAACCTCTATCCCATCAGTCAGTAAGCTGAAGTATTTTATCCAGCCCACACTGTCTTGGCATTATTTCCCTATGAAAGTTTTGCCTGGGAAGCTTGACTGCTTACACATCTTAGGAAAAAACTGAGGCATTTGGATGAGAACGCATTGTTTGCAGATTTGAAATAATCAAAAGGTGTTAGACTGGTCTGGGAGAAAGGAAAATATTGCTTTGGTTTTGATTAACTTTTGGTGGTGGCATGAATTTCACAAGCACAGACTTTCTTACAGAATGTGTTCTTATTATAATACAGAAGAAGGAAATATTTTTGTCTGGGGATATGGAATTCTTGGGAAAGGACCAAACCTAATAGAGACAGCAGTGCCAGAGATGATCCCACCCAGCCTTTTTGGCCAGTCAGACTTCAATTTGGACATCTGTGTTGCTCATATTCGCTGTGGACTCAGCCAGTTTGCAGCACTTACAAGTAAGTTTCTCATCCTGCTGTCGTGGGGAAGTCAGATTGCTGTGTTATTGGCAGAAAAGAAGACAAACCAAAAGAAAAAAAAAGAAAAACAAACCCCAAAAAAGCACCCATCTTTCTTGAAACTGAAAGCACACTGGAATGCAGCGGGGGGGCAGGCAGCAGGTTTCTGGCATACATACTGTGCTAACTTATGCATTAATTAAGAAAGTGTTATTTGTCTAAAGCAAACAAAAAAACTTCCTCTCAAACAGGAAACCTGGAAGGTTTTTCCATTTCCCTGTACAGAATTTGTGCACTTTAGGAGCAGCACGAATTTATAAATGATAAATGAACAAATCAAAACTGAGTCTAAGTGGAGCTGGATGTCAGGGTTTCTTGGCATTTCTGACCAGTTGAGTTAACAGCCCAATGTGGGCAGACCTGGACATTTAACATGCAAAGGGTATGACACTGTGCTCTGTGCACCCTGTGTGAGTTCCCAGCCTTTGAAGGGTTTGGAATTTGAAAGTCATTTGACATCAAGCAGCAGAGGGCAGCAGCACAGACACCCACAGCCAGTGTTTGTGGAGGGGCACCTCAGTGCCGGTGCCGCGTCCTTCGGGGCAAACGGCGTATGTGACACTGTCAGTCTTGCAGGGTGCTTGTAACTGGGCTCCCCTTAGTGTTCAGGAAGTATTAGAAACCATGTTTTGATTAAACTATACATACTTTATAGATTGTGTTTTGGTTGTCTCTGCAGTGGGGCTGATCCAAACACTTCCAAGATCTACATATTTTCCTGCGGAGCATAAAACTTTTAACTCTGTTAAACATAAGTTTTTGCTTTTCCCCAGCTGTTACTAGAAGGTCACTTCTGTCAGGCAGCTGAATAAGCAGTCCCCAGGTGATGGCTTGGGACAGATCTCACTGTCTTGCTTACTGGATTTGCTTATAGCTGATATGGATCAGTTCCAACTGTCTGACTTCCAGCACAAATTATTCATTTCACAAATGATTCCCTGGAATTTCTTCTGCTGCGCTCTTTCTTCAAATAAAATGCTAAAGCAATAGCTATAAGAGGGGGAAACGAAGACTTGTGCACAGAACTTGTTGCTTCTCCTGCTCATTAGGCATTTTCCCCAAACACAAGTACATTTATTGTACCTTGAAGTAACTTGGTTGCTGTCATACTGCTTGTATAACCCTGTATACTCCCAGAAACACTGTAGCCACATTTGCCAACATCACAAATAGAATTTGTCCTTTTTAATGTCTCTGTTCTTTTCTATTATTTTTTTTCTCCTGTGTAGACAGAGGAGAACTGTTTGTATGGGGCAAGAATCTAAGAGGGTGCCTGGGAACTGGAAGAATGGAAGACCAGTATTTCCCATGGAGGGTGAGGATTGTGATATTAACGCCAAGAGTATATTCTTTGGCTAGTTTTTTTTGTGTGGTTTTGTTGAGTAATTCTGAAAGAACTGGAAGTCTAAGATGACTGTAGAAGTGCTTTTTTTTCCAGAGGTCCTTGTGTAGCCTGCTTAGGGATGGAGGTATTCAGTAAACCTTTTAGTCTACTATGCCAGTAATGATTTCAGATCCTGAAACAGCATCTGGTGCTGTGCCACCACATCTGAACAGTTCTCATCTCCTTCCTGTCCATCATCATCTACGTGCTGCCCTTACTGCCTCTTCCCTCCTCTTCTAACCTGCGCTTCAGTTTTGTATGTGCTGCAAAGAAAACCACCAGTATTGGTCACCTGTCCCAGAAGAAATTACTTATCTAAATTAGGTGAACATTTTGGTCATGGTGCTCAGACTGTCGTGGCTACAGGTCTGCATAGTGGTGGGCTTCCTTCCCAGCTGTGATGGTGGGTCACTGGACTGACTGTGAGGTTACAGTAGGAGATCCTTATTCAACTGTTTTCATAGCTGTTGCATAGCACTTCCAGTTCTACTCCCTTCCCTCAGATGGCTCTGAGAGCCAGACTCAGTGAATGTAGAAGAGTCCTTGGCTCTGGAGTTCAGCCTAACTGATGTACCTGGTCTCCATGAAGGCCAAGTAGGAGAGGAGGCAGGCAATCAGTGGGACTACTTTGGAGTTCCTGTTCATGTGTCTGAGCTTGCAGTGGATGTGTTTCTGTAATGTGTTTTCTCCTTCTTGTAAACATGAATAGAATCAGACCAGCTCTGGAACATTTGCCTAAAATCACATTGCTGTGGCTGAGTGGAATTTCTGAATTCTCCAAGCGTGGCACATCCAGGTTTCCCTATGTGTGGACGTTGGGGGTTATGCTCCTTCAGACAGCCAACTCCTGTCTCACAGTGCTATGGCAATGTGCTGGGATCCTTGTCTGTGACCTCCTCTTGTCCAAGAATTGGCCAGCTGTCCTCTCTCTTAGCTCTAAGGAAAAACTTGCTTTTTTAGCCTCTGCTTTCCTCAAGTTTGAGGTCAGCTTTAAGTGAAGGGGCCTGTAATTTCAGGAGTAAGGAGTTGGTCTCTTAGTCGAAGCACAAACTGCCTTAGGCTGAGTTGAGCCTTTGCCTTGTTCCAGTTCTTGCTGATGAGAGAAGAGGCAAATCCTTGTGGTGCTTGGGCAGATGCTCTTCCTGCTCTCTGTTCAGTCATGCTGCTTCTGCTGCTGAACAGATGGGCTGAGGCTACAGTCTCATGGTCTGCTAGTGAGCCAGCTCTCCTGTCCTTCCAAAGCTTTATCTGCTTCTGTGAAGGAAAAAGAGGAGTATTTCACAGCTCAGTGCACAAGCATGCCTGGTGCTGAATCTTGTTCTTTCTGGGTTTTCAAGTTGGCACTTCCATTGGTACAAGGCCCTGTGAAACCAGCTGGCACGTTGAGCAGAAGAGCTTGAGAAATAGGATATATCAGGTGCAGAGTACTGGCTTGATAAATAACCCATTCTCATGTATCTCATCCAGGTGACTGTACCCGGGGAGGTGGTGGATGTGGCATGTGGAGTTGATCATATGGTAAGCCTGGTCAAGTCTTTTACCTAGCAATGCTGCTGGGCCTCAGCACTGTGCCAGGGCGATGGGGGGACTTGGTGAAGAGCTTCTTGGAAAGGAAGACTCATTCTGTGAAGCTGAGTGATTGTGAGCAGAGACAGCCATAGCAGTGCCTGGGTGTGTTGTCATCTCTGCATCCTTGAAACACTCTGCCCTGGCTGCAGGAAGGAAGCACATTCCTTGAGGAGTGTGGAAATGCAAAGAGTGTTCTGGCTGGTTCATGATGAGCTCTCTGAGAATCTGAGGCCCAGCCCCAAGCTGGTGAGCCTCTCTGTGCCTGAGGATGAAGAGCATCTCCCTCAAGGAAGGCTGGCATGGGATGAAATCTACAGCATAGGACATTGATTTATGGACACTCCCTGTCACCAGCTCTGGGGTGTCAGTGTTGAGCAGAGCCAAACTATTTTTCAAGGGGAAGGGTTTTTTTTTATAGCTGTTTTTTATGTGGAAGAGAGGTTTTGCTGGCTCTTGAAGCCCATCACAGCTGTCCTGAGTGGCCACCCCCAGCTGCACTGTGCCTGGGCTGCTGTCCCATGCAGAAACTGGAAGCACAGCTGGATACAGAGTGGTGGCCTAGAGGCAGTGGTGTGCCCATGGGCTGTTGCAGCTTTCTGTGTCAGCACTAAAGGCTGAACAGCCGAGGAACACATTCGAAGAGTGAGAACCTGTTTGCAGGGGAAAGTACTGTTAAATGAGACAGCAGGGAAAGATCAGTCCCAGGCTGTCTGCGCTGCTGTGGCTGTGGGAGGACAGATAGATGGTGACAGAAGCCCATCTAGCCTGTCATGGGAGGGAGGCTGGAAACAAAGTCCCTGCTCAGCTACCTGCTGACTTGGTGCCAGGCACGGATCTCAGCAGTGCTCACTACTCCTCAGGTACTTTTGTCTCCTTGTGCTGGTCACACAACACGGTCTTTGATTTTTTTGGGGGGAGTCCCTGCACTCTTTCTGTTTTCAGAGGACGGCAGCTCTCAGTTGCAGTTAGCTGGGGTTTTCAGGATTGCCTAGCAGGGGAAGGAGTCTTAATGGGTGAGAAGCAGAGCCTCATTCTTAGCAGTAAGGTGATGGAAATGGGATGCAACAGCTGTATGTACCTGTAGCAGGCACTTACCAATTTCACATCCAAGAATGGGAAACTGTCCCCTGTGAAACACTTCAAACATCAGGCAGAATTGTCTTTTCTCTCTGTGGGATACTTCTACTGTGCAAATTATTTTGTCAAAATCCAAGCTGATATGTTTTAAATAAAGTGATTATAAAGTCTTTATTGGTAGTAATAGGAATATTCTTGAGCATGACTTCACACATGAGCCTCTCTGTCTTGCAGTCTGCATTTAAACTTCAGCATTTTGGTTCACAGTGATGTGAGAGGAAACAACTTCTGTCAGCTGAGCCACCTTCACACCTGCAGAACTGATACTGTTGTAGTCAGGCACTGCATCTATGGCCCCAGGGACATCACATAGTCACATTTTGGCTTTGTTAGATGAAATTCTGTGCCAAAACTCAGGGTTTAAACTTTACCTTGATGAAATAAGTCTTGAAAGGCTTTTCATAAAATACAGGAAAGGTGAACCAGTGTCCACAGAAATAGAGACACATCTCTCAGTTCTTACTGACGTTCCTGTGAAATGGGTATTGCTGGGTGGGTTGAGGCAGAACAAGCAGAAAGCTACTGTAAAATTGGTAGACCTTCACTGCTCTGAATTCTCATTTAGTTAGCTTTAATTTATACCTGATTCTACATGCGACGTGGGCAACTTGTGGTGTCCAGAGCCTCATGGGAGTTGCTGTGCCCTTTTAACATGAGGAGGCTTATTAAAGCATTGAAAACAAATTCAAAAACTCTTGTAAGAAAGGTGTTACAAACAATTCCCGTCATGGATGTTGCTGTTGAGGAGGGCTGGTTAGTGCTGGGCTCTCAGCTGCTCTCATGCACAGCTGTTTCCCAGTGCACCTTGGGGCTGGGCCTTCTGCAGAGCTGGGATGAGTTAGTGCCATGTCATACCTTGTTGTGTAGCAGTCTTGCTGTGCAATAAATTGAAAATTGTGTGTTAATGAGATGCCAATGAGGTCTTGAGCCCTAAATAGAAGTGTTGTGTGGCTTAATGCAGTGGGGGCATTTGTGCTTTCATTACAGTGGCTGTGGGATTCTCAGACACTGCTTGGTGGGAACCAGGTTAATGGCAGTGGGTCTGCAGTTCAGCAAGACCAGCACTCACCTTTGTTTTGGTTACAGTGGCAGGGGGGCAATTTGACCTTGGTCAGGTGCTGCCCGAGCTGCTCTGTTACCATCTCCCCTGCATCAACAGGACAGAGGGAGAAGATCTCAAGGAAAGCTTGTGGGTTGGGATAAGGACAGGGGATCACTTACACATTACCATCATAAGCACAACAGATTCATGTTGGAGAAATTATTTTATTGCTGAGGAATAAGAAGAAATCTAAAACTGCCTTTCCCATACCTCTCTCTTCTTCCCAGGCTCATCCTTAATCCTGGTTTTTCTGTCTCCTCCCTTTCCTGCACTGACCTTGGTGTCTGCATGGTTGTCTCTCACAGATTCTCACTCTATCCTGGCTGCTGCTGTGCAGCAGTTTTCCCCCTTCTGAAGTGTGCTCTCCCAGAGGTGCTGCTACCATTGCTGATGGGCTCGGTCTTGGCTCAGAAAATGAAAATACCCTCTTTGCCCTGCCACCCCTTACCTGTTGAAGACAGGCCCAACCTGTGTGGCTTGTGCTCCTCCCACAGGACTGAGGGGCCCTGCCATGCTGGGGTGACCCCAGGTCACTACCAGTGTGCACTGCAAGGCAACTCTTTATCATTTTGTCCTTCAAAGTATGGTAAAGTAGCCCAAAATACACCTGCATTCCTAAATATACCTGCAGCGAGGGGGGTGGGGGCCAGGGATGCACATGGGGAGCAGCTCAAATTAGAGCTAGAATAACCTACTTGATTTGGCATTGATTACACGAGTAATTCGCCCTCTGAACAGCACCGTGCCAGCACGTTTGGCTTAAAATAGCCCAGAAGGGCACAGAGCCCTGTGCATGTACAGTTCCAAGCACAGCAGTGGCTGAGGGAGCTGCAGGAGAGATGGATGAAAGGTTCAAGCCCAAGTGCCCTGTCCACACCCTGCCATCCTGCTGGCAATTTCCTGCTGGAGAGCTGGCCCCAGCATGGCCCCTGGGCCACCTCGTGAGCCCCTGCACAGCAAGGCTGGGCTCATCTTGTCAGCAAACTGCCCAACGGGGGAGAAAACACACGAGTGCCTGTAAGACAAAGATTATCTTGGGCACTTGTTGCATTACAGCAGATTCTTTTCTCTGCAGGATCCTTCAAAAACAAATGACTCAGAGAACTAATAATTAGCCTGCAGCATTCAAAATAATAACTCCCAAAATAATATTACTTCATCATGACTCATCAGAATCTATTTTTTTAGCATTTTTTGCGAGGGGCTGGAGCCTCGCCCATCCCCCAGCGGCCCAGCACCTCCTGCTCAAAGGTGTGAGCCTGGGCAGGTGAGGTAACTCAAAGGCTAAAAGCCTCTCAGTGTGTGCAGTGTCTTCAGGGTCTGAACACCAGTTTAACAGCCTAGATCCTGTTATTTACCCTAAGATGACAGTTGCTTTTGCAGGGAATGACAGGCAGTGCTGAGATTGTATGGCAGTGCCTGTGTTGATTTATTTGTGTATAATGGATTAAACCCTCAAGGCAGTGCTCTGCAGTAAGGCTGCATTCCAGATTAGCAATCCCACGCTAATTTCTTACGTAAAGGCTCTTACACTTGACTGGAAGAGTAAAAAATATGTTACACTATGCTAAGAAGGAGATACTTTACTTGACCACAGTTTATGCAGTTGAGCTGCTTCCCTTTAAACATCCACTATAAATGGTTACAACTGTGAGAGGGTGATGATACGCCTGATTTCACTGTTTTTCTTGCACATTTCAGCCAGGTTCTTCAGCTCCTCCTTGCAGAGAATCATGTGGCAATGGTGCTGTGCAGCCACGCTGCTGACTGAGACTCAGGACCCAGCAGTGACTGCCCTAACATAAGCCATGAAAGGGCTGCAGGGCTCTGGGGATGCTTCACTGGGATCTCTGCTGGAGCTCTCCAGGCTCCTGGGCATCTTGCACCCTGCAGAGAGCCAGTAAAAAACTAAGTCTGGCAAATACACTAGCAGCATCCCACTAACCTTGTCTCTTAAGGAAATAGGACAGGGCATGTTTGTGGCTCCCAGAGAAGAGCTGAAGGATGGAAATGGTGGTGGGTACCATCAATAGGGGTACAGTACACCTGGTGATAGGTCCTGGACACTGGAGAGCCTTGGGGATGTCTGCTGGCCTTCCTAAATGGTGTGAGGCCCAGTGTGGCTGTAAGCGAAAGAAATTAGAGTTACATCTTATAGACAATGCCAAGCTCTGCTTTATTTTCATCAGTTTGATCAGTACAAAAGCAGACAGCATAAGTTTCACTTTTTATTCTTTTTTCATTTTAATTACTTTACAAAGTACAAAATATACTGTCATTTATTTTGGAACATTAGGATTTTTTCTTTTTTTCTCTTTTGTTGTGTTTGTTTTTTTTCATACAGTACATAAATCTCAGCTTTTCAGCATAAGACCAGCAAAAAAAAAGCAGCGTGTGCACTCACTGGGAAAGCAAAGCAGCCACTTCTCAGCTCCATGCCATGCCCAGCACATGATCCCCAGCTGGCCACCACTCCCTCTGCCCCATGGTGTATCATCCCCCCTCGTGCAGAGGTCACAAAGGAGACTGATGCATTCAGGCTCCACTGTGCCTTGTGACCTCAAGCTCACAGGAGCTGCTGCCCACACGGTGCTCAGCCCCACTGGGTCCACAGGCACTGCCCACACGGCTGCAGCCCAGAGCAGGGGGTGTAGCCCAGGTCCCTGCACTGGGAGGATGCCCCCCTGCCCTGGCAGTTTGCATTAGTCTGGTAATTAAAGGAAAATAAATACACTTTTTTTTTTGCACACTCTCCCCCCTTCCCCCAGTGGAAACCTCCATGGGGTTTCTGAGAGGTGAGCAGGGACAAGAGGCTGCAGGAGGCTGGGGTTCCCAGCCCCACTTCAGCCAGTTTGGTGGGTGTCTGAGGCCAAAAGTGGTATTTCAGTTACCAAGCAAATACTATATAAATAACTTATTAAATAAAGTCGTAAAGATTTGTGTTTCCTCCCCAGGCTGTCCAGCACAGCTGTTCCAAGCAGCTTCTGCACCAGGAGCCTCTCTGCTCTCTTGGCAGTTCTAGGAATTTGGGTTCATGCTGTGGCCATCCTGGGCATCTGGAGAGAATCTGGGCTCCTTCTTGAGTCCAGACAAAGGGGAGACAGAGAGAAATGCTCAGTCTTGTTCAAGCCACTTGAGGCACTAATAAAGTGGTGCTGCACTATGGCCTGAATGTGCCCTGTGCAGTGGAGGCGTAACTCTGCACTCTTCAACCCTTCAGGGCTGATGGCTTGCTGCAGCTTAGCCCAGAGGAACCAAACTAAGAATTTGCCCTAAGCACTAATGAGGAGGATGAGGCTCCCTCTGTGCAATGTTCCCCCTGGACTAACCCTCCCTGGCTGCCTCGTGGTGCCCAGAGAGGAGGGGACGACCAGTGTGAGCCAGTGCTGCACTGTGGAGCTGCAGCCCGAGCCGTTGTAAGGAGGGGCTGCAGGTCCAGAGCATGTTCCCTGGGCACTGTGACCCAAATCCCAGCAGCACCGGGACCTGCTGGCATAGTGGGAGCAGGTGAACATGTTAACCAAATTGAGGTCCTCACCCCCCTCTAATTTTAGTTAAAACGAGGGGAGAATGGACTTTGTGGGGAGGGAGTGAGACAGGCTCTTCCAAAGGCTTAAACAGAGCATCCAAAACTGGATCCTACCGTGAGTCACTGCCTGGCTGCCTCCTCCTCTGCCTGTCCCAAGAGCCATGATCATCCTACTGCTCTGGTCACCAGGATGAGTGTGTTCCCTCTGTCATGGCCGTCCTCAGCTGCTGCAGGCACAGCACGGAGGAGGAGGATGCACTGGCAGAAAACATGACTGCCACAGTGCTAAAATGAATGTCCTGCTCCTCAACTTCATGTCTCACAAGCCCCAGCACCAAGCCTGGAGCCCACGCATGGGGGAGGGATGACAGAATACCCAGCCACGGGCAGCAGGGACAGGGTACAGGACATTGCTGGCTGTGACACTGAGCACAGTCCTGGGCTGGAAAGAGGCAGGTGAGTGTCCCTACCCTCTGCATTTCCAGGTACTGACCCGGGCACTAACAGCACTCAGGTGCAATTCTCACACTCCTACAATCAATAACCTTTGGACTGGCAGGATTATTTTTAGCAGCAGTAGCAGAAGGATTTGGGGTGAGAAGTGAGAGCAGTCCCGGATCCAGCACAACCAGAAGCACCTAAAAAGACTGCCCTGGGACACCGATCTGCTCCTCTGTTCCACCACACTATCGTTGGAGCAGTTCACAATTGCAGAGCAAATCAAAAACCTGGAGGAAGAAAGCACTGAGACACGGGGCAGGGAGGGGAAGCCTGGTGGGCAGGGCCTGAAGGAGAATGAGGGCACCATTCATTTTTAATTCTATGATACAACTAAAAAAAAGGCCAAGGTCATTGAGCTGGCGCAGACAGCATCTGCTCCTAATGGTTGAAGGAGAAACTGGGTGCTCCTCCTGCAGTGGCATCCTCTTGGTACCCTGAACCCCCCAGTCCCGTGCTGCACCAACATACAAACACACACTGCCAGGGAAAACACAGAGGTTTGTTGCCAGGAAGGAGATGTTAGAACTCAGGGACTTCTGCAAGAGCAGGCTTGGTTCAATAGCCCTACATGTCCTGCAGGGGAACAGCACAGCTGGATGGGAGAGCCCCAGACACCCCGTGTCCCAGGGCTGAACCACGGCAGGGTCCCACACCCTGTGCAGGTTGGTCCTGCCTGGGGACAGGTCTGCAGCTCCCACAGTTGTAACAGCAACACCAGCTCTTTAGGTAATTTCAGTGACCTCAAAAACTGAATCCCATCCCAAGGCTGGCATTAGAAATAATTGCAAGAAACAGCTACAACAAAGGCCGTGGGTTTTTTCTTCTTTGCCCTACACATACAACCTCCTGGCCCCTTCCTTCAGTGTCCCACTTGGCAAATGCTCTTTTGCTCTTCCCAACAACTTCAAACCCATGGAAGAGACTGTTGGTTTTCTTCAGCAGAAGGGAAATTCACTGCACATCCCCTTCCAGCTGATGGGAAGGACTGTGCAGGCAGCAAGGATAAGGAGGGCAAGAGGGTTCTGTTTACTTTGGCCGTCTGTCTCATGTGACCTGTCCCCAGAGCAGCATCCTGCCAGCCTGAGCCTGGGGGCTGCTTCAGCATTTCAGCAGGCAAACAGGGCTGGACTTCTCTTTTGGGGCCCAAAGGAGCAGTATATGCTCACAGCAGTCATCTTGGCAAGTGGGGTGCTTTGAGCAGCATTCCCACAAGGGCCAGGGAATCGAGTACCTAGAAAATTATGTTTTTCAAGTTACAAAAGAGCTGGTAGGAATAAAGAAAAAGCTTATTACTGTAACTGCAGAAAGCTGGTTTCAAATCCTCGGGACACTGAGCAGATAACAGCAGAAAGCCAGACAGAGCACAGGGACCCCAAACAACAGCAGCCTCTGATGGCATCTTCCCAAACGTGCTGTGCAAGAGACGCTGCCTCTGCCACAGCCACAGCCCCACAGGGAAGGAAAAAGCAACCACCCCCCAAAGTGAAGGATGAAATTAGCCCTATTTTTGGTATAGTCTTTTAAGGTTGGGAGGACACCAGTAAAACAGCTGGGTCTGCCTAGAGAGGGACACAGCAGCCAGTCAGCTCTCCTATGGTACGGGCAGAGGACAGAGCTGGAGAGAGGAGAGCAACATGCTCCCGCTCCGCTCTCAGACATATTTCAAAATTTCAATCCTGCCAGATGCCTGTTGGGCATCTCTGTCCGTCTCTACTCCAAAATCCACCCACGCTTCGTTTACAGAATCCTGCAGAACACTAAACACTGATGAAAACAAAACCTCAAGGGAGCCCAGGACATTAAGTAGCTGTTTTGCAACCTCCCTTGCTCTGCACAGCTGGTATGGTGCCGAGCTGGGCAGGCCATGGCCACTCTGGAGCTCTGCAGGCAGGGCAGGCGGTGTGTGGCTGTCGTCCCTCTGCCGCTCCCTGCACCTTGGCTGCAAAACTTAGGTGCTCTCAGCTGGGAGAAAATGCCTGGGGTTTGTGTTACCCTCGTGGCTGGGCCTTCCCCAAACCTGGGGGTAGGCAGCAGCACAGGTCATCACTGCAAGAGAATTATGGAGCAGGGAGAAGCTATTCCATGCAATCTGCAACTAATTACAAGGGAACATTCAGTCCCAGGCTCTGAACCTGAAGAAAAATGGCTGGTGCTGTCTAGAGAGACCAAGAGACTGTTTTGGCTTAGGCATGTTCCAAAGAGGTACAGAACCCTAAAATTAATACCCTAAAATGCATGTACCTTGATACATACTTCATCCATTTCCCCCTGCATAGAAAAGGGGCTGTGCATTGCTCTGTGCTCACCAGATTTGCTGATCAGCCTCCTGCCCACATACCCTGCTGCAGAACCTTGTCCTTTCCTTCACCTGTGCTAACTGGAGCTGGTAGTTCACCCAGCTGTGCTTCATGAGGATTAAATAAAGGAGGACGAGGGCAGCAGAGTAACTCAAGATTATTTTCACAGTTGAGTTTTTCCCTCCCAGGTGCCCTGAGAAGGTCCTGCAGGCCTTGCTGAGGATGTGCACAGAGTGTTTCTGTACTGGCTTAGTGCTGCCAGGATGCCTGAGGGATATTGCTGGCCCTTGACATATGGCCCATGACAGGATACACACAGGCAGGCAGATAGATGGGGAGAAGGCATGGAAATCTGGAGGCAGGTCTGCAAATTTCAGCCAGTGTAAACACACCCCAGCACACGCTATAACATGTAAATGCTATTTGGCAAAGGATTACTGGGTTTTACTCTCCTGCAGGTAATAAATGTTTAATCCAATCCTATGTTTGCTGGCAGGACTGGAACAGGTAAGTGAGATGCCTTAAGCTGCTTATCAGAGATGTGCACAACAGTCACAGTAACAGAGAGAGACGAAATCCTCATCAGAAAATGACTTCTTGTCCATCACTGCTGGGGGACACCTTCTCTTGGGAGATAGCAGCAGTGCTCAGCCTGGGGCCGAACAAAGCATTTCTCCCTTGCCATTATCAGCAAATACCAATTTTCCAGTGCTAAGACAGGAGTGTTTGCCCTCAGTGAGTGCTGACTGTGCCGATGAAGTCACTGTGTTTCCTAAGTCACTGACCTCTAAAAGCAGAGTTTGCAAGCCCCATGCTCTCGAACGCTGTGTGGGGGAACATGGATGAGGAAAACCGTAAGGATGGAACTAACCCATCTGGGCCACAGTGCCTGACATCACAGTTACATCAAAACACAGGGTGATTCTTGGGGGCTTTTCCCACACGGGGAGGCTGAGCATCAGATGATTTTTTGACTACTTGGGGTTTGGGAGGGGTTGTGCCACCCACCCTTGCTGGGATGGTGGGACTTGGACAAATGCATCCCCTGGGATACCGGGCCTGAGCTCAGAGGCTGGGCAGGGAGGGGAGATCTGTTTGAGTCAAAGAGGAAGAAAAAGAATGAAAATGCTTTTGTCTTCACAACAACAATAAGCAAAATTGCAATACATTCATATGTGCACAACTAAAAAGGAACAAACTGATTCCTTTGCATCACTTGGCACTCCAGCTATCCCTGCCTTTCCCCTGGCCTTTCCATGCCTGTCACTAACAGGGACCTCCACTGCCACAGCACGGATGTGTGGGACACTGCCAGGTCAGAGCCAGAAGCCTCCGAAGAGAGGAGCCTGGGCTGACCCCACGGCTGCTGTGGGTCAGCACAGCCTGAAGCCCTGGCCCTTCTGCAGCGGGGCAGTGACAGCAACATCACCTCACACCAAGGAGGGGCCCCCTTTGTAACAGAAGAAAATTCAAGCTTTGTACAACAGAGCTGAGAAAAGACAGGAAACAGCTGCTCTCAGAGCCAGGCTCTGATTAAGCACATGTGACTCAGGCTTTAATGTCCCAAACAGCTTCCCAGCCTTCATGAGATGTCAGTCAGACTATTAAACCCTCATCCCATGGACACACTGTGAGACAATAGGGGAATGTGTCGGGAGCTCATGCCAGGGGGACAGCAAATCCTGCAACTGCACTGCACATGGCAGTGCCAGCTCTGAGCAGAGCCTGCCTCTCTCAGGGTCTGCACACTGCTGAGAGCATCAAGAGCACCAGAAGAACAACCAGGAAACAGCTGGGAAACACCAGGAAAACTCAGGGATCTATGCTGGAGGCCGAGTGACCTCCTCTGCCACACACTTCCCTGTGCTGCACTGCCTTGTTTCCCTCCCAGTGGTGGCAGGACAAAACATCATGCTTCAGAAAAATTAAACCTGATACACTTCTGTTGGATGCTTTGCTTGGCTAAAGCAATCATGATCTCCCAGTAACATTTTTCTTCAAGTGTCAGTCCTAAAAGTCCCCACACTCACTTTGCATGACATGTCTTAAAGAGTAAATCCCTGCTCAGTGTCATATGCTAGCCCACAGGAGTCTGAAACCCACAAGCTTTTCATGACAGATGAAGAATGATTTATCTCTGATTAGTAGCATTTCCTACCTGGGAATTTTAATACCAAGCTTGGAGTTTAAAATACATTTGGAAGCATCAGCATAATATTTGTATGACAAATGTGCTTTACAAATGGCATTGCTGGTAAGTGAGTCTTAATACTAACGTCACCCACTGCAGGTGCCACCATCTCTGTGCTCCAGCAAACCCAAACATTTCCATTAAGGCCTCCCCATGCAACAGGCAGATCCATGCCACCTACAGCACAGCACTGCAGAAACCCCAAACTGATTTCAATGCCTGGAAAGAAAAGGAAGGCTGCACAAACCTATGCAAGGATGCATTTGTGGGGCAGCCCGAAAAACCAGCAACCTCAAAGTGCTGAAAGGTCAGCGGCAAGACAGTACCCGCACTGCCTTCTGTGAAGTGTAACTGAAATAGCAAAATAGGGGATGTTTTGGGTTAAAACTTTTCCCTACCCGGACCCTTACAGCATTCCTGGCCAGCAGAAATCTCCAATGATGCAAAGACCATGCACTTCCAATGACTGGGTTCAAGCAGCCTCTCCTGCTTTCAACGGGAAAAGACCTTCCAGCATTTCCATCTATTCAAAAATAACCCACTGATTTCAGTCCCTCACAGGCCAACAAATGTGAACTCCTCAACAAATACCAGAGCCCTACACTAGCCTTGGGCTGCCTTCTGCCTGGTGAGCACTTGGCAGACACATCCACCGGGAAACCTCACAGCTGCCCACAGCCTCCTGCGGAGACGCTGGGAACTGGCTGAGAGGGGCCACCCCAAAGCCCTGGATGCAGAAGGCCCGGGTGGAGCTCCCATCTTGGCCAGGGGAAGGCGGGAGGCACTGGCACCTGCTTGGTGCTTGCAGGAGCTGGAAGCCCCACTGGAAACCCCAGGGCCTGGGCAGGCACTGTGCAAATGAACCAGCCACACTTACAGGCTGGGGCAATTCAGGGCAGCAACTAAAACGTAGAAAGATAAAGGAGTAACTTTCCTACAGTCTCTGTGCTTGAGGCACCAAAATGGAGAGGAACAGGGAGTTTCTGAAGCAGGCAGGAAAATCAGATGCTGCTCACAGCAAGCAGAGGAGCCCCAGCTTTGCTCTGGGTCAGCTCCACTGCTGCTCTGCATGAAACACATGTAGAGAAATCCTGAGAGCGGAACTAATACTCATATTGCCCATGAACTGAATTAAAAATATATGGTGAATAAATGAGTGTATACATCACTTACTACATAGATACACACCCAAACAGAGTGTGTGCCCCGGGTATACACACACATACTCACACTGTATATATATATATATATATATATATATGAACCCCTATTGCTTGAGTGCCCACACCATATACAGCCCTACGGATACAAACACGGGTATTTATATGTGTACAACAGAGACACACTAAGGATTTCTATAGAAACATTATACATTAATAAGAACACACACAGTAGAAAGGAATTTGCAGCCAAAATCTAACTGGGGCAGGGGAAAAAGACAAAACCCTACATAGTAACACACACAACTTGGAAAAGTTGAGATTTCTAAGAAAACAAAGGCCTTGGAGAAAGACAGAGCGTGTGGGAAGGCTATGCTTCCCCCCCCCCCCTTGCCCACCTCTCCCTGCAGGGCTGGAAAAACTTTTGCATTTTGCTGTTTGGTGAATTTTTGTGAAACGAGAGGAGAGAGGGCACAGGGAGGGTCCCGTGGCATTGAGGTGATCAGCAGCAGCAGCCACAGAGAGGTAGAACTCTGCAGAGAGCTGAGCAGGGATGCTGGGGGACAGCGTGGGGGGCTGACAGGTAATGCAGGTATCCAGATGAAGGGTGTCCCAACTGAGACATGTTCCTCCTTTATCCACAGCGTTGAAGAGCACGATCCCAGGGATGCTCAGATGTATTATCATAAGGCATTTTAAAAAAAGGAAAAGACTTCCACTTTTCCTCACCCCAAAGACTGTGGGCCAGGAGAGTGGGAGCTGTGGAGCAGCTTTAAGACTGCCTGCTTTGGGCTCACTGAACACTGTGGTGTTATTACTGTAGTGGTATTATTACTATGAAATTTTTTAACAAAGCCCCTTCAGACCCCCTCCTGTCTTATCCAGTGCTGTGCAAGCTTGCACCAACCCTGACTACAGGCTGGCCTGCCCTTCCCAGGGCACAGGGACAAGGTTCCACTAATTTTGACCACATTTGGAGTATCTCAGTTCCCACCAGCAAAAATACGCAGGGAACACTAAAGGGAAAGCATCAACCACCCCAAGTTGTCTAAAACAATCTTCTTGGATGTCAGGAAAAACAAGAAAAGGAAATAAAAAGGTGAAGCCAAGGATGGTGCCAGAAGATGGTGGAGCCAGAGAGTCCCTCAATGGCATTTTATACCCTGTGAATTTTCCAGGCCAACTTTCCCATGTTGGGACATCAACCTGTTTTGGGAAGGTTTGAAACACCACAAAGACTTCTACAGATTTCACAAATTTAAGGCTGGCATCCTTGGGAAAAAAAGTGAAAAATTTGAATTAAAAAGATTAGCCTCTAAGTGCCTGAGTGCAATGTTAGAAAAAGAAAATTAAAACCATTTTTTTTTGCTTTCCCTTAAGGCTCAGTAAAGTTGTTGCTTGTTTCAAGTAATTCCTCCCCATCCAGATCACGGTCCTTTGGAAGCAGCACTGGCATACGCAGAGCATTGCACAGGGCTCTGATGATGAAACTGGCACCTTCCAAAGGTTGCCAAAACCCCAGAGCAAAAAAATGACTCCATCTCGGTGACCCTATCGTGGTGGCACCATCCATGCACACAGGGAAAACTCGGGCTCAACTCAGATGACCAGAAAGCCTGACTGGCAACTCAACAGCTCTACATCAATTAAAAAAAAGTCCTGTGCAGTCCCATCTCCTCCCCAGTCTGCCACCCCAAGGAGGAACCTTCTGACAATGTATGTGATGAAAAGCTGCTGCCTGCCTTGCCCCCTGCCCCAGCCCAGCTCTGTGCCCAGGACGCTGGGCAGCCACAGCAAACACCCCCCAGTGCTTCAAACACTGCACTGCACCACCTGTGCCTGCATCCTTGTGGCAGGAGACTTGAGCATCTTTCCAAGCAAACATCCAGAGAGGCACAGTGCCACATCTGGGATCAACCTCTGCTCTAGAAATCTGGAGTGAATATAACATATCATGGGGCAATTCTGAAAACCCATGTAAAGGAACAGCAAAGTACCCTGTTTGGTAAAGCACTGAACATAGAATCATAGAATCATGGAATCATGGAATCATAGAATCAGCTGGGTTGGAAGGGACCTCTGAGATCCAACCCTTGATCCACTACCACCGTGGTTGCTAGACCATGGCACTAAGTGCCACATCCAGTCTTATCTTAAAAATCTCCAGGGACAGAGGAACATGTGCCTCCATGTTTCTCAGCAGGGATGCTTTAGCTCAGGTAGGGCCAACCAAGGAGAGTGATCCACAGTTTTTTCCACGGATACTCTGATCCCTTGTCTAGCTGCCACACAACATCCCACTGATGAAAAATCAGATTCGAAACTGTCTGGGTCCAGCAGCATCAGAAACCATAACTGAAGTTCAGGCCTCCAGCACTGTGAATGGGGAACTAATCAGCAAGCTGTAAGCCTGTGTCCTACACAACAGTAAAAGCCACATCCATGGCACCATCTCAGGTGCTCACTTACTGCCTCCAGACTAATGCAAAACCCTGGCTCACACAGCCTCAGGAAAATCCTGCAAGAGGCTGTCTCTGAAGCATGGCTGGAAAGCCCTCAGGAAAAAGGCAAGATCTGCAATTTCTTTATGTCAAGACTGGAGTGGAAGAAGTTGAGAAATGCAAGATATACTGGGGCTGCTAACCACAAAAGAAGGGTCCTCTGCAGACGGTTTCTCCTTTCACCACTCCTTGCTACATGGTCACACACGGGGCAGACTGTTGGCATCCATGTCTTGAGCAACATTTGCTCTCCTGGCACTGGTCCTCACTGTCCTCCACAGTGCTGGGAGCAGCCACAGGCACAGCTCGGAGCCAGGTGGCACTACAGGCCTTGATGGGGCTCCTGTGGTACAAGCCAGGAGCAAACACACTCCTGCTGCCCCGGAGCAGGAAAAGCCCCCATCACCTTCCTGTGACAGGACCAGATGCAAACACCTCAGACTTTAGGCATTTTCAGCACCATTCTACTTTCAAAGGGCTGCACACTGAACCCAGTGGAAAATCCCATGGATCAAGACCCCAGCCAGCAGCGATTTCCACCTGGGAGATGAAGGAGATGATGAAAAACTTACAGGAGGGTCCCCACAGGGCTCAGGCACCTTTCTGGCCGTGGTGGGTACAACCTGCTGTGGCTCTTGGCCAAGGTGGCCTGTGATGTGCAAGAGCAGATCTCCAGGGAGCCCAGGCAATCCTCTGTGTCCCCATGTACAGAGTGGATAGGAAAAAGCCTGAGGGGACAGGAGAAAAGACACCTCCCTCCTCCTGCTGGCCCTGGGGGACAAGGGCTGGGGGATGGCTCCAATATGGGGCAAGGGGACAGCAGCTGTCTGGGAGCAGGAGACAGGAGACATCCTCCCAGCAGGAGGATGCTGGGAGCAGTGGGAGGGTGACTGGGAGAAACTGGGCAAAATCAGCCAAGTTTCAATGCAGACAGAAGTCTGGGTGACACCACCTGCCAGAAACTGGCCAGAGCAGCTCTCCCCTCCTCCAGGCTTTCTCAGAGCAGCCAGGCTTTGACTGCAGGGAGAAGGGAAAAGAGGAAAAGTCAAACAACTGGATATTTTCCCCTTTTCCAACACCGAACAGTTCTGTTAGGGGAAACAGAACCCAATTCCCATCCTACCTCAACACAGGTAGTGATGGACAGTCCTCAGAAAGTCTGATGCGAGGAGACAAGCCAGCACTATGTGATATCTTTTCTGTTTAATTCCACATTTCATTTTGTTTCTGGTTTTCAGGGCTCTCTGAGCCAGCAGCCTGTCCTTCTGCTCTCGGCCTGTCCTGCTGCTTTCAGCAGTGCACCCACGGGGAGAGACGGGGACCCCGGGCAGCTCCTTCCACGCTGAGAACACAGGCAGGGCACACTTCACCTTGGAGCTGAACATCAGGAAACCACCTGAACTCCCTTTCCTCCTTCCCCTCATTCATAAATTTAATAAAATAACAATAATAATTAAAACAAAGGCTTATTGGAGCTGTTTCTGCTCAGCTTTCCACAGTCTCTTTTCATGTCACTCTCTGTAATCAGATTTTTCAAGAAATACTGTCAGAAAAAAAGAATAATAATAATAATTATAATAATAATAATAATTATAATAATAAAAAGCATCTGGAACCAGCTCAGAACATTTCTAATGCTTTTCAGCTTGACTGACTTGGAGTGCATTGACCACACCATTTATATTTTCTTCAGGTACCTGCAAGAAAACAAAAAGAAAGGTCATGACCTCCAGCAAAATGGATGACAAGAAAAAGAGAGGCAGGAGACAAAGCCAGAGCAGTCCCAAGGAGGCAGGTACTTTGCTGTTGGACACCTGAACTCCACTGAGAAAGGACTCCACATGCAAGGACACACCTGTTAACCCCTGTATCCCTGGAGTTAAGTTATCCCCTTGCTAAGTCAAAGCCAGCTGGTTTGCTGTCGTATGGTGGGTGCTCGTGGCAGGGCAACTATTTGGGGGTTTCTCTTTCTCTCCCCTCTTCCTCTCCCCTCCTTTCCCTTCCTTTTGTTGGTGAAGGCCTTGTACACCAGGAGCTTGCTCATGCAAGGTGCCTGTGCTGACTGATTTATGGGGCTGCCTGGGGGCTCCATGGGGCTTCAGGGGTATCCTACAGGTTTGGGACCCATAAGCTGGGAAGACCACGCTGGGTGACAGGAGAACACACCCATCAAACAAAGAAGAGAACCACCAGTCTGCTTGTGGTGGGGTTCCCAGATGGTGTGGTGTAGCATCTACACTTCCTTATCCAGTCTTGTGAGGAGACCTAACCATAGAAGTCCATATACAAAATTATTAGTGGGTATCTTTTCACACTTACTGCAAGAAAAACCTCTTGTAACAGAAGATGCAAAAGCTCTCAGAGCAACTGTCATCAGTAGAAAAGAACATCACAAGTGAAGTTACACCAGACAGAAAAGGGGCATCTGACCATTACATAAACTCCAAGACACTGCTCAGGGAACAGGCAGCTCTTGGAAAGTGGAAAGAGGACTGAGGGAAGAATGAACTGTCTGTGAGCTGCTGCAAGAAGCCAAAATAATTCACGTTGAGTAAGTTAAAGAAGGACTGTCTCCTCTGCGAGAGGAGGAGGCCCAGAGCACAATACCTGGATTTACTGACAATTTCCAGAGCTCAGACAGTCGGAATACAACTGGACTGTGACTTTCTGCAAGGCTTTTAACAAAACTGAGGAAAAAACCCAGGAGAAATAACAAGAAAAATCTTCAATTTTCCAATGGGAAGACAGAATCTCTGATGATGTGTGAACAAAAGTCAGCTTGGAAAGGAAGAAAATAATCTTAAAACAAGCATACAGAGAACTCTTCTGGGTTAGGAAGAAAACCCCAGCATACCTCCACCACTGGGAACAGGACTTTCCATTACCTCCCCTACCATCATTTTTCCCAGTACACTGAACACTGCAGTGGAAGAAGCTGTTTGACTCCTTGCCTCTCCAGAAGATAATGAGAAAAGGCACAGGAGTCAGTTTTCCAAACCCCACTCTCCTCGTCAGCCCCAGCGATGCTCAGCAGTACAGGTTTCTCCATATGCTCTGTTAGCACTGGACAGAAGCAGGAGAAAGCAGCACTGGCCAGTTCTGGCCAACTGACTTTGACCTGCACAGACCCACTTCCTCTCTAAAACACACGGGGTTGGTCCTTCTCTCCCTGAAAAATGCCTGACTGCCCTAATGGCATGGAAATGGTATCAATCACCCCACACATGTTTGGGCCAGATTTTCTCCAGGACAGACACGCAAATGGTTTTGCTTTGCAGGACCCATCCTATTTTTGCCAACAGCGGAGGAGTTCTACCCCTCCCTGCCCCTTGGAAATGATCCCTGTCCCAGGGCAGCTGGTGCACTGTGTTCACTTCTCAGGCAGTGCACAGATCAAAGCACCAAACATGAAGGGAGAAGTAAAGCTCCAAACTACATCCCAGACACAGTTTCAGCCTCTTCAGAAGGAAAATGCTGGTGAAGGAGAGCAAGACATCTGTGAGCATGAGGCAGCCAAGAGCAGAGCACCTGGAAAGGGGACTTTTCTCCCTTGCTCTCTCTAGAGGGAGCTGGAAACCGTGGCTCTCACCAGCCTGACCTTGAATCATGCAGGGGACAGGCCAGAGACCTGGAGGTTCCCATCTCCAACACTGTCTCTATTTCCTCTTAAGCACAAGTCCTGATTTCCAGGGCAAACATCTACAGTGACAGCATTGCTGGAAGACCTCAGTATTAACACCCCAGCGACAAAAACCACCTTAAGATGCACAGTAGAAAAAAAAACAGATCAAAAGGAACAAAAGTGCTCCAAATTGTTGACAACAGGTCAATACCTTAAATAAAAACAGGGAAGATTTAGAGAAAGGGTTCAAGATGCACTTAGACCTTGAGAAATGTCACTAGAAGTCATGGTATCTGGGTAGCAAAGTTAGGGAAAATATGACAAAATCTAGGTCAGGGTCTTGGCCAACACAAGCACCCTAGAACCAAAAAGCACTAAACCTGGCCAGTGTGCCCAGAGCAAAGTCAGGCAAAGGAGGGCTTGAAATGCACCTTCCAAAGGATGGAGGGTTTGACAACTAGAAAAGCACTGTCCAGGTGAAAAGGCTTTTAAAACCATATATAAAGAAAACGTCAAGTAGCAAGGAAAAACACTAAAATACTGCTCTGAGTAAGGAAGATCTGCAGACCTCAGTGCATGGCCCCAGTGCCCTGCCAGCTGATGGGAGGCAAGATCAGGCCCCTCCTGTGGGGCTGGAGGCACCAGGATGAAGCACTCCAACAGGGTGGAGCTGCCTGCAGAGTCATCACAATTGTAGGGCACAAGTTTTCGGTTAAATACCTCTTTTAACTGACAGGGCTGAGCTCTCCAAATATGGCTTGACACCTAGAAGCACTCTGCACCTTATGCTCTGCACAGAAAGTGGGCACTTGGGGCCACACAATGGCAAGAATGTGAGGCAAAGCTAACAGTATTGATTTTTAAATGGTGTTTTATTAGCTTATCTTATCAGCACAGTTAAAATTCAAGAAAATAAGGCAAACATATACAACACTTTGACCTTTGCTATCTGAAATAATATTTACTTTTACTCTTTACACACAAGACCTATCATCTGCTAATGGTTCATACCAATTGTGAAACCAAAGCTCTCCCCGAGCCCCCCAAAACCTGCTTTGAACTCACTGGAGCTTTCACAGGTCAAAGGTAGGGCCTGAGCAGTGAATTTGCAGTGATGAAAGGAGAAGTACAATGCAATAGAAGGCACATTTAAAAAAAAACACCACAATTGAATAGCATAACGCAGCTGAGTTTTGTAGCCTTGTTAGCACATGGGCTACTGACTCCCTTCCTCAGGACCAGGGAAATGGGCTCCAAGACAAATGCCATTCTGCTTCTGGCTACAGGCACAGCAATTTTCCCTTTCCAGGGAAATTCCTCATTTTTGAGGGTGTCTATAAAGCCAAAGGAAGAGCAAATGTAGGCCTACAAAGTAAAATATCCATCAGTATAAAAGAGAACTCTGCAAGGATGGCAAGACCCTCATGTTGATGATTGTGCTGTAACTGCTTATGGGCACTCACGAGAACAAACATGGCAACAAACTTATTTGCTTCAAAAGTGCCTTCCCTTGCTGTGCTGGCAATTATTGCTCGTTTATCAAAGGTCTGCACCATGAGGAGGAAGATGCAGGGGCAGCAGAGGTAATAGATGGGTTTCGAAACACAAAGGTTGGGGCCATGCAGGCACCAAGAGATGAAGGGAGGGGTCTGCTACTGGGAGACTCTCCAAAATGTTCCCCACACACAAAGGCACCTGGGATGGCCCACCCTTAAGTGGAAGGAAGCACCTAAAGAGGCACCTTCTCCTTAAGGGTGGGTTGTCACAGCACCACCCCGAGAGTCTGGAGCCTGCAACTGTGTCTGCAGCCAAATGGGAGAGGGTTTGTGGCTCTTTCTAATAAAAGATAGGGATGCAGTTAACAAGACTGTGAAGTCTCCATTGCTGCAGGTCTTTAAGGACTGGGAGCAGCCTTTTTCCAGAACAACACTCACTAACACAGCTTTGCCTTTGGGTAGGGCTGGGCTTGGTTCAGGAGCCTCTGACACAGGGCAGTGACAGCCAGGAGGAGGCTGGAGAGAGGTGTCTGCTGGGCTATATCGAAGCAAAGGCACTCCAGCAAGCCATCCAGATGGAAATGACACTTTCATCATGAGTTTTCTCCCAGGGAAAAGATCTGCCCTATTGCAAAAAAAGCTGTCTTCATACTCACCAATGCGTGATCAAACTTAAAAGTACTGATGTAGTAGGCTGGGATGTCGGCTGCAGCCAAAGGCTCAGAAATCTGAGCAACAATTCCACATTCATCTGTGGGGAGACAAAAAATCAATCATTGTCTGGAGGGGCTTGCAGAACTCCCAGGGCTCACCAACTCCATGGCTACACAGGGAGTAGTTTGTCTTTACAAACTCCAACCAGAAGGAATCTCTGTAATGAAATGTGTTCTTTCTCACAGAATCAGGCTTTTTTTTTCACATTTAATTTTATTACCTTCTTTTTGCTACACAGCAGATCTCTAAAGGCACAAAACGTTAGAACTGAAACGATTTTCAGAGGTCCAAAGAAAGGCATTAAATGATGTTCAGGAAGGAAGCAGCACAACCAGCCTCATTTGCCCTTTGCCTCCATTTTTCTCTGCTATCAAACACTTTGCCCTGCACCTTTGAAAGAGGAGATGCTGACCCACCCGTCACCCTGGAGAGATGGTTCCTAGGCTGCAGCCCACCACAGCCCCTGAGACAGGATTTCATGCCAATCTCATCACAGAATGTTAATGGGTTGGAATGGACCTTAAAGATCATCCAGTCCCAACCCCTCTGTCACGAGCAGGGACATCTCCCACTAGCCCAGGTTGCTCAAGGCCTTACCCAACCTGACTTTGAACATTGCCAGGGTTGGGGCATCTGCAACCTCCCTGGGCAACTTGTGCCAGTGTCTCACCACCCTCACAGGGAAAAAGTTCTCCCTAATATCTAACCTAAATTTCCCCTCTTTCAGGTTGAACCCATTACTCCTTGTCCTGTCACTGCAGTTCCTGATGAAGGGTCTCTCCCTGGCTTCCCTGTAGGTCCCTTCAGATACTGGAAGGTTGATGTGAGGTCTCCACACAATCTTCTGTTCTCCAGCTCAACAGCTTTCTCAGCCTGTCTTCATAGGAGAGGTGCTTCAGTTCCCTTATCAACTCCGTGGCCTCCTCTGGACTTGCTCCAACAGTTCCATGTCCACACAAGATCTGTACATGGTGCTCCAGGTGGGGTCTTACAAGAGCAGAGTAGAGCGGGAGAATCACCACCTTCTGACCTGCTGGCCCTGCTCCTTTGGATGCAGCCCAGGATCTGGTTGGCTGTTTGGGCTATTCGGTTTGCTTTCTGGACTTTAAATGGAATTTAAATCGTTCATCTGTCTTGTTTCTTGCAGATAAAATGGTACACTGCTTTCAGATGAAACCTTGAGTTTCACCGATCCAAATTCAACATTTCAACTTGATTTTAAGTTAACATATTTAAACATTACATATGTAGGGGCCTGGTCAGTGTCCTGATGTGCCATCAGTGACATATCTACATATTTTGCCTCTAAGATGCTTAAAGAGAAAGTACATGAAAATTTCCTTCCTGCTACTTTTGTTTGTCTGGTGTAGAAGTTGCAATTAAATATAAAAATTGGCCAAACATTTTTCAGAAATGTTCGTGAAGCTTGTACTTTGTAGCCCATGGGAAGGAGCCCCCATGTTTCCTGAAGATCAGGCCTTTGTTGCAGTATTCAGATCAGACCCTTAAAATTGCAGGGGACACAGAAATAAGAAGAACATGCCTCCAGGCATGAAGCACTTGCTCTGTGTTACTTAAGACCAATATTTTTTTGAATAGAGAAAACATGCAGCACTGAATGTGAAACATCTGAGAACAGGACTCCCAGTTGGACAGCTATAAATCTATATTAAATCTACCAAAGTCAGAGAATAACCTGATCTGGGCCCCTCAGCTCAGGAAGGACATTGAGGTGCTGCAGCAGGTCCAGAGAAGAGCAACAAGGCTGGTGAAGGGACTTGAACACAAGTCCTATTAGGAGAGGCTGAGGGAACTGGGGCTGTTTAGCCTGGAAAAAAGGAGGCTCAGGGGAGACCTCCTCACTCTCTACAACTCCCTGACAGGAGGTTGTAGCCAGGTGGGGGTTGGTCTCTTCTCCCAGACAGCTCTCAGTAAGACAAGAGGGCATGGTCTTAGGCTCTGGCAGGGGAGGTTTAGGTTGGATATTAGGAAGAAATTCTTTACAGAGAGGGTAATCAGGCATTGGAATGGGCTGCCCAGGGAAGTGGTGGATTCTCCGTCCCTGGAGGTTTTTAAGATGAGACTGGATGTGGCATCAGTGCCATGGTCTAGTAACCACAGCAGTGTTGGATCAAGGATTAGATCTGATGATCTCAGAGGTCTTTTCCAACCCTGCTGATTTGATGATTCTATGATCTCTGCACTGCAGTACGATGGTGCCTTTGGACCACTGATTTCAGTAATCTACAATGCGTTTCCATGCCACCCTTTGTCCAGTTTTTCTCTTTAATCAGAGCCCCAGCAGTAGCCACCTCCAAAGTCCAGCAGACGAATGCAATTTAGCAGGAGCTGTCAAGCACGTAGCACTTTCAGGAGTATATTTAGAAGTCTGACTTAATAGGTAGGAGTCGGACTCCTCCTGTTTGAAAATCTCAGCTCACAAAGTCACGTTAAGCTGCTGACTCTCAAAAACCCTCAGCCTCAGATGGATTTTTCCATTCTCCTTGAAGGCCCTGAGGCGACTGGCTGCCTGCACACCAACTGATCCCCCAAATGTCACCTACCGAAGCCAAGAGGCTGCCCACCAATCCGCACCATCTTCCACAGTTCGCCAGAAGCACTTGTAAACAACAAATTATTAGGAAATCTGTAAAAGCAAAGGAACACCAAACATGGCAATTAAAACACAGCACTGTGTCAGATTCTGCCTGCGGGGATCTGCTCTTCCTGCATCCCTGCAACATTTGAAGTCAACAATAGCAGGGCAGCAGCCTGGGCAAACTGGGAAAACTCAAGGCAAGTGGGGCAAATGCACCTGCCAGCCCCTCCAAGTGTCCTATGGTAAATCAGCATCTGCTGCAAGAGAGGCACAGGAAAAGATTTCTAAGAAACAGGCTGTGCCCCAGGTTTACAAACATTGAGACTGTGAAGGTTTCATTTCAGCTGCATTTGGACACACCTAGGGATGGAATATATTTCCATACCTGCTCTCAGGAATGTAAATGTTGACTACTGTTCTTGTGTTTGAGCACCATCAGTGCTTTTTTCCATACTATCCCCAGGAGGTCCCTGGTATCTCTGCAGAGATCCTTATTTCTTAGCAGGGGAAAGGAGACCAGTGGGTGAGAGACTTGCCCAACGTCAGTCAGGCGGCCTGGGATGGAGAAGAATTGGCCTCCCAGGTTTCCCACACCCCAGGCCGAAGCTCCAGCCCTCTGGCCAGTCTTGAAGGAAGACAAAGGTTTACTCTAGTAAGGTCAAAGAAACTTTCAAGAGGGCAATTAACAGTTTGAAAAACAAGTCCCTGGGGCAGGGGACTTGCCCCCAAGAATCAAACCAAACACTACTCTGTGTTATAAAAGCAGATCTAAGCATTGAGTCTCAGTTCAGCATCCTCTCCAGCCTCCAGACCTCAGAGCCTTCTGTGCTGTGCAGCTGCAGAAGCACAAACACACACAGAGGTTGATATTTGCTCCCCAGCTGATGTCCTCCTTATCAGACAAATGAGTCATGGGCTCCCACTGCACAGGGATAACTCAGGACACAATCATCATAACAAAATTTCAAACCAAGACCAGCCATGTGTAAAAGAAAAGCAGGAGGACAGCATCACTGACATCCCCATCCTGATTTTGGCCTTCAGCAGTAAAACTTCAAACAGCTACACCAGATTTTCTTTTTGGGTTTTGCTTTTAAAAGCACAGCTAATGAACAATAGAATAAAAATGCCAAAATCACTTCACTCCAGTGTTCCTCTTCTGAAAGTGAAATCACACTGACTTGTGATTTCACTGAGGGCTTGGACAGACAAGCCCAAAATTCAGACACTGGAACTCACATGCCAGATTTCACTCTGGAAAGTGAGAGGATGTACAGACCCATGACACTGATGCCATGAAGGTCCCAATAATTAACGTGAAGGAGTCTAAGCTGCTTCCTGCTCCTTTGAAAACATCCCAGGTGCTTTTTTTGAGGTCCAGGTTACCCTAAGACTAATGCTCACCTCTGCTGTGTCTGCACATCCATGACCAAGGAGATATAACCCTCGATGAGAGAAAAGGAGAAAAAGCGAATATGTCCCGAGTCTTCGTTGCCCACCACCGAGTCTTTTACTCTGAAGAAACAGAAGAGAAGAACATTAACTATGGCTAGAAGAACACAGGAAGGCTGTGAAACCAGAAATGTTCATACACTGACTTAGGGAAGTGACACAGAGTCTTGTCACTCTATACTGCTTTTAACTTTTTGATTTTGCAGGGGGGGGAAAAGCAATCTCCACATCTGACAAACCTCTCCCATCCCTGCCCCAAGGTCCCCTTGCAGGAGGCTGTGGGCCAGGAGCCACAGGCACCAAGGGGCAGCAGCCCAGCCAGCTGTACAGATATGCAGCACACTGATCACATGGCTGCTCTTCACTTCACTCTGAAAGGCTCAAGCTTTCCAAAACCAGCGGATGTCTTTGGGCACCATCAAGCCCGTTGGGCTTCCACCTATCAGGACAACCCTCCTGAGTCTGTGAAACCTTCCTCCCCCAGTGCAGAGCACGGGAGCAGCACAAGGGCCACAGCAGATCCCTGAGCATCCCAGAGGAGCAGTGGGAATCTGTGCTTCCAGACACCAGGCACAGCTCTCCTGGAAGCACACACACTTCCCTGCATGACCTACCCATTGGAGTAAAACATGACATCCATTAGGAGTGTAGCAACAGTAGGAAGGGTATCTGGATCCAGGCTGGTGACGCAGAACATATTACTCGGACTGGAAAGGGGATGAATGACAGGCCTCTGAACTGAAAGAGACACACGGACACAGACAACTGTGAAGCCACATCTGCAGAAGGTTCCTGTCCCAGCAGCTGTATTACCCATGCACTGGCAGCAGCCACAGAGAAAGCTGAAGGTATTTGTAAGGTAGTTCTTCATAGCTGGAGACACGTTGGCTCTCACAGGGACTGAGGGACCTGTGCACAACCTGCTCTTGTGGTGCTCTCCCTGGGGTGGTACCACCCTGAGTGCCCAGCCCAGCTCTCTATTCCCAGGGGCTTTCACATCATCAGGTGTAGCCACATGAGATGAGGGACAACCTAAAGGAGGTGCCAAGACAAACCGAAAAGTGGAAAAAAATTCAGGCTTCCACCATTTAAAAGGCAGGGCTATGGAAGGCATTTCTCCAGCTGTGGTTGTTGGCAGTCCATCCTCTTTTTCCTCATTTCTGGGGATGATAATATCAGAAAAATTAAAAACCAGCTGCCACACAGCAGTTTGGCAAACACATTGCAGCCAGCGGTTGAGAAGCAGCCAGTATTTAGGCAACTAACTAGTAAACAGAGCAACACAGTAAACTACATACCTGTGCCTAATCAACACGTTTCACTGTGCCCTTCCTTAATGCATTTTTTGTTTAAGGCTCATTTTCTTAAATCAGATGATTTATAGCTCCTGAGTGACAAAACTGAGTGGCACTTCATAAAAACTGATCTCTGCTTTTTTTTGGTTATGGGCAAAAAGTTACACAGAGGTCTCCAGCTAAACATATGTATTTAAGTTGTTCCTTTTCCTAATTTGTGCCCTTTGGTTTGATGCTTGTTCCTCTAGACTGCAAACATACTAAGCTTTTGTACAGTCCTGAGCTCATTGTGGCCTTGATCCTCATTGGCACTGAAGTGTGAAAGATGAACAACAATCTTCTCTGTGCATCACTGCAATACTTAAACAAGCTTTTATAGAAGCCATTTTCCTTTGGAATGTTGAAGCATGGAAATACGGGCTGCAGACAATGTTATTTTTGCAACTGCAATGAACTGTACTTTAACCTTCTGTCCTACAAAAGGCACGTCTCCTCTAGAGATGTGAAACGAGCATTAAAAGGCCAAAATTCAGCAAAACTCATCAGCACTGCTCAGAAAGTTAAGAACCTACTCAAATCCTTGGTTGTACTGGGATAGCCTTGTAAGATTATTATCTTACAACAGGATAAACATTCCCCCAAATGTTGGAGGAAGCTAGGAGACAGGACTTCCACCCCATGTGTCATGGAGACCAACTCCCTGGCAAGCTGAGCCTGTGCCGGTCCTTACCTAGTTTTGGTTTGACAAATCCATTTGTTATCCCAAAGTCATCAGCAGCCACTGTCTCCCCATTCACTACTCTGAGGATGGTGAACTCGGCAGCCAGCGTGTGCATCACGAAGGGCAGGTCTCGCTCACGCACCTGGAGGTGACAACAGGATTATCTGGTGATGCTGTGCTCCAGAAGTGACAAGACACTGTAGTGGAGGGCACACGCTCTCAGGGCACCACGAAGTGGACATGTGACTCCTGCTTGAGCCAGCAGGTGTGTAATGATAGTTACCATCTGTGTGTGTAATGATAATTACCATCTGTGTGTGTCTTAGAGTGGTGATACCAGTGTGAGCCTCAGAGCGCTTTTAAGATTGTGAAAAGAGTGTGGAGATTTCTAAGAGGAGGATGCCTCGTGTCTTTTCCAGCATCCCTTCAAGAACTCAGTACTTGCCTGTTCTTCAGCCTTGTTTCCTAAGGAAATACGGTTGGGCCCTGTGTGCAGGTGCACACACACACACGTGTGTGTGAGACAGAAAGACAGTCTGTCCAAAACAACTTTGGAGCCTCTTGGCCATGACCAGCCAACCTGACAGCAGACACTGTGTTCCTCTAACTGTCAGAAAACCAATGTCTGAGTGATGGTGGGAAATGCTGCCAGAACCTCCACTGAGGGAGAGACTGTAGTGTGGGCTCAGCACTCTCCTTAGACACCAGACAGCTCATGACAACAAATGCTTCATTCCACGGGAAAAGTTCCTGAGACATCAGAAAGCCCAACTACAAGGGACAGAGCTCTGGGGAAAGCGGACTTTGGTACTTCTGCTGCTTCCCAAACAACTTGTTCCCAGAAATGCCTAACTGAGCCCTCATCTAGTGGCAGTAACTCTGCCTTTTCCTCTCACATTCTCTTACCAGGATGAAGTCCGTCTGATAGGTGGAGAGCATAAACACTGAGATGTTTTGGTCAGCTAGCGGTGCTATTACTGACTTGGCAATTTTGGTCACTCCAATGGGCTGGGAGCTGGAGAAGCCACCTCCACCAGACACCACGTTGAGGGCAAGCCATGTCGCATCAGCCACGCTCAAGTGTTCCGAGGAAGGAAGCTCTGCAAAGAGACAGAACGGGAGGACAGAGGTTTGTTTTAGAGGCAGGGAGAACCAGGTCCATCATCTGTCAGTACGTGGTTAGCACAGACCTAAGTGCAAGGAATGAGATGAGCCCCCTTACCCAGCCAACCTCATGGGCTTCCCCACGCTACTCCACAGGATGGTGTTGTGCTGGTTTTCACACATAGTGATTGCATCAAATTCCATGGCTCATACAGACTGTTGAGGACAACACAGGGAGACTCAGTAATTCACCTGGATGGCTGCGTCCGGCCCTGGTGACCTTCCCATGTGGAAACAGCCCAAGGTCTTCGACTTAACTTGAATAATTTCTATCACACAATTTCTCTGAATACTTTACTCAGGCTTTTCTTGTCTCTTTTGTTTCCATTTTCCCACTCTAATCTAAACCCAAATTTTGTTCTCCTGGACTTCAGATGAAGGTTGACAGAACAGCCTTGGCAGTATCCAAGACTTTGCAGATGCAGAGCAGGCACCCTATGCATCTGTGGGCTGCTGCCTCCATCTCTAAAGCAGAAGAGCCACACAGTTCTGTAGAGATACATGGTATAACATGTACACTAGGGATTACAAGGTAAAGCACATACTAGGATAATGGAAATCTTTTTAAGAATAACCCCATTCCATTTGCTTCTAGTCTGTTGTGGTTAAGTAGTTAAAAATCTGCAGCTAAACCACTTAATACAAATTATTAACTGTTTTAAAGAACCCTTAATGCATTAACAGCCTAGAAAACCAAAGTCAGACTCTGGAATGAAGGCATACACTAAGATCCTCTGGACTTTGGATTTTAGTTTGGCAAATTATAGAAATAAACAGTTCAGATCCAGATCCAAACTAACAAATGCATAATCTCAGTTAAATCTAGTTGGTGTAAGGAACCTGACCTCAGATGCAGATCCAGCCAGTAAGGACACAGCAGAGGTCCCAGTGGAAACCTACACACTCAGCTCAGAGGAGAGATACAGCCCAGAAATCTGAAAAGCGTAAACCCCAGCATCACTGCTCCTGCAGTCAGTGCCCTGGCATTGCAGACTTGTCTCCATGTCCACCCACTCCTGGCTCCTCCATACAGTATCCTTTCCTTTTCCTTCAGTGAGACCTTTGGGAACTGTTTCTGTACAGCCCCAAACACTGTGTAATAAATTCTTAACCTCACCCGCTCCGAATCCTCAGGCACCACTTCCCTGAGACAATGACAGCACTGAAAACCCAAAATGAACTGAATAACAAACACTGTTCATTTTGCTCTCTTCAATAACCTCAGCTGTGTGTGGCATGAAAATAACCCTGAGCAAACACACTGCCAAACAGTGGAGATACTGAGGGTTCTGCTTCTGCATTTTGATGTTTAGCTTCATAAGCCAATGTTTCTTACTGAGTAATCAGAGCTTACATGGAATGAAAACTAGACACAGTGAGAAGGGGTAAGTTTGTGCATTAATCAATAGGATGTTACCTTGGAGAGACCAGTGCAAGTTGCTTGCAGCAAATTGTTGCAGCAAAATAACCATTTTCTGATCAGACAGCCCTTTGCATCAGAAAAGCACCCCCAAAGCCAAGCTTACTGCATCATCTGGCACGGAGAAACTAGGGCTCAAAACAACTGCTGCTGAACTCTGCTTGCCTCAGGGTCCTGTGCTCACCAACCAGTCCCACCCCCAGTGGGCACGTCCCAGGTGTGCCCAAGTTCACTAATGACACCTAAATGGCAGCGAGAAGAGATCACACAACTTATTTCCCTCTCTATAAACAGAGCAGATGATATTCCTGCTTTGTACAGGTAACATGGGCCTGGATGCAGTTCATCACATATCAGTTTAAATACTATTTTGGGTCAGGGATATGATGGAAGATGTAGTATTTCATGGTGGACAGAGGCATTATCACATTTCAGTCCAGCAGCAGCTGCGCTGCAGGAGCTGCCCCAAGAAGACTTCATCAGCCTCTTCCTCAGGGGGCAGGATGGCTGATTTGCCCATTGCAGTTGTAATTACTGGGAAGTGTTGATCACGTTTGGGTTTATGTGTTTAACGAGTCCTATGAAGTGTGACAGGGGCCATTGCACTTGCTTAAGTAACCTGCTTCTCACAATTCAATTAACTTTGCAAAAAATATATACGAAGTGACTGAAATACCAATTTTGGACACTGTCTCCACTAGGCAGCCAGACGGAAAAATACAGCCCAAATTTTAAGGAAACAAACTCAGGCTGGAGGCTCAACAAATTCATCTAAATAGTATCAAATAAATCACGTAGGACAGTGCTTTGCCCAGGATCCTGTTAAATGCTGTAAACCCAAGGAGAGCCAAAAACATCAGTTGTAACATTAACACAGAATCACAGAATACGCTGAGTTGGAAGGGACCCACAAGGATCAGCAAGTGCAACTCCTGGTCCTGCACACGACCATCCCCAAGAGTCATACTGTGTGCCTGAGAGTATCATCCAGACACTTCAACTCTGTCAGGCTTGGTGCTGTGACCACTGCCTTGGGGAGCCTGTTCCAGCACCCAACCACCATCTAGGCGAAGAACCTCTTTACACAGACTCAACGAGGTAGAACAAGGTAATAAATATAGAGGAAAATGAGGAATCGCCCATGTTTCAGTACCAATCCACCATCTCCACCACTCAGCCCATGGGAGAGCAGAACTCTGGACACCCCACAGCTTCAGCACTGCCACATCCTCTGTCCTCCCATCAGGCAGAAATCTCTCTGCTGGGTTATCAAGATTCTCTGGCAGCTGGTTTATCAGAGTGCACTCTCTCCTGCTTCTGATCATGGGGGACATCTCACCTCTAGCTGAGAAGGACCTCTCAAAGGCTTTATTATAATCAGGGGGTTTGTTTTGAACTTTCACTGGGGTGAAGCCTTAAGATTTTTGTGGTTTTGCTGTGTAAGGCTTTGCAGAGCTGCTGCCAACAGCAGGCACCAGAAGCAGGTCAGCTGCTTGCAGGCTCCACAACCATTGTTTTCTGCCCAACATCACAACTACCACTGGCAGAGCAGGGTCCTAGACTCCAGCCATCATTCCATGGTCACTGGCATGGAACCCCACCAGGCTTGGCAAGATGTGAACAATTTGATAGCCCAGGATAATTTTCCCTGGCAATGCAACGCTGGGTACCAATTGCTGGTGGGCTCCAAAAGCCCGTGGGACTGCTCTCCATTGGCACAGCAGTTTTCTCTCATCCAAAATTCTTCCCACTGCATGCAATCTGCAGTGCCACCAAGCAGACAGATGCCAGGTGGGACACTGCACCTCCCAGTATTAAACCTCCCAGGTATTAAACAAATGCCAATCCCTGCAACAAACCAAACCCAACCAACACATCCAATAAGGTTTAGGGAGTGAGTAACTGCTTCTTCACATCATGGGTTATTTAAAGGGTCAGGGCTCTGTCTGGAGCCTCACTGGGCCATTTGGCAGCCCCAGCTGAAGCAGAGCAGCCTCTATGGCACACATCATCCTGGGAAGAGAGGTGGTGAGTATCATAGCGGCCATAATTGGCTCCTCAGCAAAAATAATCAATACCATTTCCAAGGAGGACAACAAACATTGGCTGAAACCCAAATAAGGACTGAATTGCTGCCGCTGGAGCACTATGCAATGCTGTGAGTACTGTGAGCTGGTGCTCCATGTGGCACTCCTAAAATACCTTGGGGAGGTTGTTGGGCAGATGATGAGATTCCAGCTCACAGGTCTTTGCAAGCAGCCAAGGAGGTCACAGAAAGCAGGAAAGAAAAAAATCTTCTGTTTTTACAGTCCTGATCAAAGAGTCAGCCCGACAGTGTGGGTCTGCACAACACTGGGAAAACAACATTTTTTCTGCCTATATTTTCCACCCTGGGGACCCTGCAGTCTCACGCACCCTGCATAGCAAGAGACAAAGCACCAGGAGACAGACCTCCCACTCCAGCAGAACACTGGAAAATGTGCAAAATGCTCTGAGAAAGGGCAGGACCACCAGAATTTTTTGCCCTTCTGTATCTAATTTAAATGGGTTCACATTTCTCATTAAAGGTTATAGTTGAGGGGGATGCACAGCTCCACAGAAGAAATGCATCTCACCTACCCACACTGATAGCTGGGTGAGTCCTGTGCAATGTGTTGCCAACCAGTGACCTACTCCCTTCCTCCACAAAAATATCCTGTTTTCTGTGGAGCCTATTCCAACTTAACAACAATCAGACGCCCATTTCAGGACACCTATGTTTTCAAGTGAAACTATAGATAAATGATGTATTTATCATAGTGCTCAGAGAGAAATGAAGGCACTCGGTTTGTTCCTTTGGTGTGGGATTTAGGATCATTTCCTAAGCACTTATCTTCACTCAGTACACAAATTTTTGCATAGCAGAATGCCCTGAGTGATGTGCTACTCTCTGGTTTGTTCTGGTACTCTGAATGAACCAACTATTCATATGATTCATCATTGCAAGACTTGTGTTTTCAGCCAAATACTAAAAAATAAGTAAATTAAAAAGTGCTGTGGATTTTTTTGACCAGCCTTCTGGTTTTAAAAACCTTACACTGTACTCATTTCACCTTTTATAGCTTCCCTCTGCAAAAATGGCAGCTAGACTCTGGCTTATATTAAAAAAGACAGAGAAAACGGCTCCTACAACAGCAGGACTCCAATGGTCAGTCACTAGAAATAAAAACACTGCCACGTGCAAACATCATGATAAATCAGGAGAGCTGTCACCAATGCCTCAATGTGTCAGCACAGTTATGTATAAATATATTTTTAATAGGATTTTTGTGTCTATTAAGGGGTTCTCTTCCCACTATCCAGTAGAAGCTTTTCATTGCTCTGCAGTTTTAAAATCCAATTTTATAATCTCAGGGCGTAAAGCCTGAGCCAAAGCCTCGTGTCTGACTTCTCTGTTGGCTTCACCACGCCAGAGGGGCTGGAGAGGTGCTGCTGTGCAGACTGTGCAATGCCCAACCACCAGCGAGCCCACGGGGAGCTGGGGCACACAGGGCTCATTGCCAGGACCCACTGCTGTGGTTTCCCTGACATCTGCATAAAGTGCATGTGTTTGAACTGGATATCTCTGCTCGGGAAACATTTTAGGAACTTTTATTCTTTCAGGCACTGTGGAAACTGGCCACGTGAGCTCAAAATCCTGAGGGAAGAGTGGGTGGAAGATAACCACCCAAACCCCATTTCTTTTGAGAAATCAGGCAAAGTAAATATTCCTTTAATGTTGGGAAATGGAGTACTCTGTTTCTCTCGCTTCCAGAAAATATCAGAAAGGGGATAAAGCAGGATAAAGGTGTTTATTTATCAGTTTCTAAAGTGTGCTAAAATCCAGAAAGAGCTCTGAAGCTGGTCCAGTGGCCAGCTTTGTGTGTCCTGGTCCTCACTACTCTGGAAGCATGAGGGTTGTTCGGTGCTGGATGTCCTACTCCTCGCTGTGCTTTGCTGCATGGACAACCCAAAGTGATCCAGCACTGTGCTTCCCATACAGGACCCCACCAGGGCAGCAAAAACATCCTGGGGAGGTTACAAGGCAAATCATAACCCTTCAGAGGATGCAAACAGCCTTTATTTTGGCCTTAAAGCACACACGTTGCCAGCTTCACGCTTAATAACTGGGAGCAAAGATTTCTGCTGCCACACAAATTCTAAGCAAGCCCCCTGGGCAGTTTGGAATGCAGAGTGAGGTGGCCACCAGGCAGAAAGTCCTGGGTGTCAGTTTGATCCAAGTGCCACAGAGCATTCCCACACCAAGGGACTTACCTAAGCACAACAGTCAGGCAAGGTGAAAGCTCGTTGCTTGTCTTAGGTCCAAAAAGTTAATGCTCCTGTGCTCAAGAGGAGGAAGAAAACCCTACAGCTCCGAACCAGCTGAAAGCATCTCACGTGGCAACAAGCTTGAGCTCATCCTGGGAAGAGGTCAGCACGCTCACATCAAGCAGCTTTAGCAGTTTTTTCCATTTATGCTGATGGTTTGGTCAGCTGCCACCTTCCTCACAGGGCAATACCAGAGGTGATCATTGTATCAGAGAATGGTTTGGGTGGGAAGGGATCTTTACAGGCCGTCTAGTGCAACCTCCCTGCAATGAGCAGGGACATCTTCAACTAGATCAGGTTGCTCCAAGCCCCCTAACCTTGAATGTGTCCAGGGATGGGGTATCCACCACCTTTCTGGGCAACCAGAGGTGCTGTGCCAGAAGCAGGAACAGAAGTGAGCTCTGTGAACATGACCTGTGACATGAGGAGTGCAGTGCCTCCAGCACCGGGTCTCTGTGCACAGCGTGCTCAGGCTCAGGTGTGTGAGCTGGCAGTGAGACATCTCATCCAGGGCACAGCAGGGGTTTTTAGAGCTCTACATGTTTATTAGATACCAAGTGGTGCCAGCAAATGGGACAGCAGGTTTTTCCAGGATCTCAGCGGACCATTGAACTTCCATTTTCATCTCTTTCATCCCAAATTTGCTCCTGATGAACCTGGGCACCTGCAGGACTGGATCCACACCTGGGGAACCTCGCCATCTCTAACTGTGTGCTCCTGTGTTTCTGACATTTTCTCCTAGCAGAGTATGCAAAACTTGGGGTTTTTTATTCCAAGCGCCATCAACAGGGAAGCTGTGAAACCTGTCATCTCATTTTCCTATTTAGGTATTATCCCACTCACACAACTGTCAAAAGAACATTGTTAGGTTCATAAACTCACACTCTGCAGGGAGGAAATGACATTTAGCCTCAATGTTTCTGTGCTTCAGTTTCCCATCCATAAAGTGGGTACAAACCCCTATTTCTTCTAAATCTTGCTCTGAAGAACCAGCTGACTTGTTCAGCTGAGGTTTGTATACATCTGACAATTGAAGGACTTTACAGCTAATGCAAAGCAGCATGGAAAATTTCTGCACTACGAGGGAGTGTAGCAAAGATTTGAATGTTTAAAAACAGGGTTAGAATTCCCAGGGAACTGGGAAGTTTTGTTCTGGCCTCTTTGAACATCTTTGCTTTATCACTGAGGGAGGAAGCTGTCGGTACTAGTGCTATTCCAAGGATAATCAGGTAGGTTTGAAAGGCAAAGGTTTCTCATTTTCCGCTATCAAGACCATAAAAGACAGAAAAACAGACAGAGGAAAAGGAAGAAAACAAGAAGTAAGCAAACAAGAATGCTCTCTAGGGGAAAAAAGCACCCTGAACCTGGCAAAGTCCCACTCCCTGAGCTCTGAGCAGCTGGCTCAGAGCACCCAGTACAGACCAGCTCTCCCCAAACCCACGCCTGCCAGGAGTGTTCCCAAAGCAATGTCAAGCAAATGCATCTTCCCTTGATTCTTGCATGACATTCATCTTATACTAGTCCTTGTCTGTTACAGATATTCTTTCAGTTTATGGAGTAACTAACTCTAAAGGCTATTTATTTACATCAGAATCAATGAACATACCCAGTGCAATTTTGTCATGTTGTCCTGACAATTCAATTCAAGTTTTACCTGGTGTAATAACCAGTTTGAATTTCCAGCTATTCACATGAATAGGACAAATCACATACACAGGGAATTACATGCAGTGACCCTGGGTCTCATGTCCATCTGATGGAAACTACTGTTGTTAGTCACACACAAGGGAGTTCTCCAAGCCCTTTACTGGAAGGAAATGATAAACACATTCATGGCACCTTTATTTTATAAAAATTAGAAGACTCAAAAATCTGCTTTGAAGAGCACTGAGGTCACCTGGGGCATTTCTTAAAGCCCTATTCTTAAAGATAGAGAAATGGCTCCTACCCAGAGACAACAAGAGATTTAATACTGGATATTTCCAGCAATCTCAGGAGCTACAGCAGACATTGTGTCAGCTCAGCCATCTCCACTGAACCTTCACTGTAAGCAATCTGCAGGGGCAAATGACTATTTTGAAACAGCTAGAAACTTTTTATGCAAATTAACTACTTTTCCTAAACAGCCCCATCCACTATCCCCCACACCACAACCACTTCTGCAGGCACTACAATCTAGCAGCTCCCAAGCAAGGCCTGTACAAAAAGTTTCCAGGAAGGGAGGCTACACTGCTTTGCAGCTTCTCCACTGTTATACATCTGCCCACATATCTGCACAAAACAGGAAAGTCTGACAGGTGTCATGTTCCAAGATCGAGAAGTGTGTATTTTTACCATGAACAGTTACAGAAAGTCCTCCTGGGCACAACGTCCATGCCCTGAGAGTTTGAAGGAGGACAGTGTGGTGCTGCTTCTCTTTACCTATCGGGAACATTCTCAACAGATGCCAAAGGGCTCCGCATCTCTGCTGACATGGACACAGCCTTTGTGCATTTTGAGGAATGAGATGAGGTAGATGCTGAGGTATGGCACCTTCCTGGAAAGTTTACTAGCTAGTCTGCTAAAAGAAGCAGAAGTGAGAATGTATTTACACTAGTTCCAGAGCTGGGGAAGAAGCATGTGATAATTAAGATTATTCTTTCTGCTCAGCATGTCCTCAACTATTTTTGTACAAAGCACAGATGACGCCATGTGGCTGACTGATCTATTTACACCTCTGGAGTTCCCTGCTCATCCCCATCCTTGTTTCCCAATTAAGGGTGCAGACAGGAATTTGGGGTAGTTCCAGCAATCAAATGCTCCTGGCACACCACTGGGACTGAGCAGACAAACCAGACTTTTCCCCAGTGTAAGCTGTTCAGGGTCTCTCTACTGCCTGAATACAGGCAAGCAGAGTAAACTGAAAGGTTCATTTCTGGGGAAGAGCTAAAATAAAGTGAATATTATTGTTGGAGCTTGTTGTGAATGCAAAAAAGCATCAAAGCCAGGTTAAAAGTGCTGCTTTTGCTGACTGTAAGAAGCAGAGGCAAGAAGTGTGCTGTGTTCAGAAATGCACCGTTCCCATGCAGCCTGTCTCTCTTTCAGACTTTTCTATACTCCTTGTCTAGCTGGCTGCTGGCCTGGGGGTAAGTAGAGCTGCAGGCTGTTTCACAGGTGCCCTGACCCTGCCAGACAGAGACAGTCCACGTGCAGGAATACTGGGGCAGTGGCAAGGGCTGCAGGTGGCTGCTGTGAGTCCATCGCAATGCTCTGGCCCCACCAGATGGGACTTACCTGCCTTACTCTGCCACTGGCTTGTGAGGTGACCTTGAGCATCCCTTCCCACACCTGTGTTACCCTTTCACATTAAGTATTTGGTTGCTAAAGTCCTTCTCTCTTGCACTAAATAAGTATGTGGAATATTGGCATATTTCCACAGAGCATTGTGGCTCCTGGGTGTTACAGTAACAGCACCAAGAATGAACTCAGGAGGTGTGACCTGGCCACCCATCCCAGTGCACTTACAGGATGTAGCTCCCCTTTATTTGTGTGCTGGTATTTTCATTTCATGTCGTTTTCCCAAAGCCTCCTGTGTCCACAGGAGGGACCAGCAGTGCCTGTGCCACTGAGGTGAGGGGTCTCCATGCCTCTCCTATCCTTCTGAAATAGGAAAACCAGCAACAGCTGCAGAAATCCAAGCAGTTGCTTTTCCTCCCTCCATTAGTCTCCAACCTACCACCAAAACAAGTGACTCCTTTGGTCTGCATCTAGAGAGCAGCTGGATCCCCTTGCATTAAAGAAAAGACATAATTTCCCAGGGGGGAAAGAATGTGTTTGCAATGCAAGTTTCCCTTGCAGTAGAGAGATGTGAAACACAATATATTTCTTTTAAAATCAGCAAATATTCCTCTGAACCTTGGCTTCCCCACCTTCAAGCAAAGAATTCACATCCCTGTGTCGACCCGACAAAGAGCTGAACTCAACAACCTCCAAGTGCTGCACAGCTGCAGGCAGAGGCCAGAAACACCATCTAGATTCTCTGCCTGTCCCCCACTAAACCACATAACCAAGCAGTGCCATGTTCTCTTGCACATCCACCAGATCTACTGCAGCCCAAGCTGCTTCACCAGAGGCACCCAGCACAAATCTCTGAAGACACACAAGAGCTCATGTCCCATTCCTCTCCCTTTCCCAGCTCAAGTATTTAGTATCTGATGAGTGTGTGCATTGGGCTTTGCAGAGATTTTGCTATGATAGCTCTCTCCTGGCCTTGTGGAAGCCTTCCAGACTGTCTGTGGTCCTTCACCTGGGCCTGCCATGAAGGTTGTGGCAAGCAGAACAGCTGGGGGAAGCTGTGTCCTGGGGAGGTACATGAGACAGATCACTGTTCTTGGAATAGCAGCTGCAGTCCTGTGTTCAGCCACAGTGACAGTCCCATGTACACCCTGGGTCACGTCCAGAATAACAGACAGGGCTTTGGTAGGGAAATGAATGAGAACTGCTATTTTTAACATTCATTAACTTTACATGAAAACATCAAGCTCTCCAACTTTTGAAGCTGTTTTACTAAATGCTTGCCTCCCCTTGTTCCAGTTAAAGGAGGTGGAGTGGAAGGCTTCCCTCCTAGAGATGTTCTGGATACACACGACTCACCACACCAAGTCAGACCAGAGGCAGTTCCAATAGTGTCCAGTGACAGATGTTCACACAGGTCCATTTTTTGAGTGTTATCATCTTGCTCTGAGACTACAGAATGGATCCAAAACACTGCCCTAACAATTACTTCATTTTAAAAGAGGCTTTCAGGGCAGTGCAGACAGACCTGCATATCTGTGGGCAAACCAGAGAGAAACTTAGGAGTGTTGGCTACCCATCCCATCATCACAAGGATTACATCTGTTGGCCACTTGTCATCTGAGCCCACCATCATAAAACCCCCAAACTCTTCCCAGCTGCCAGCCATGCAGGCCAGCTGAGCTCTGCTCTGTTCCCATTCCCTGCCAGTGCCAGGCACGCAGGTGACATGGGGTGGTGCTGGGGAAAGGATTCACAGAAGCTCAGTTTCCAAATTGTGAGATGTTTCTACCTCACCCTACTCTATCTGTGAATCTGTGGATGGACAGAGGGGATATTCAGTACTGTGTCTGAACTGGGAAAATCTTTCCCTGGTTGGGACATGCCAAATTATTCCAAAGATGCCATCAACCTTTGCCATTTCTGGAAGGCCAAGTATGCAGGTGTGAGGACTCCACACACTCACTCAGGCAGATCCTCCCCTTCTGCAGATGAAATCCGTAAAGCAAGGGCTGAGTTGCCTGAGTCAGCACCCCTCCAAAGGCCTGGGACAAGGTGCTGGTAGGAGCAAACTTCCCCTCCTGCCAGAGCGATGGGGTTTATCAGCCAGCCCGGAAAGGGGCCAGGACTGCAACTAATGCCACTGTGTCCCCCTTCCCTCCCACAGCCCTGCCTTTCCCTGGCTAGTGCCACCTTAGAGCTGACTCAGCCAGGCTGCTGCATGTCATCAAAAGGAGGCTGAGCAATGGGCACCTTATCTGACCCTGTGAAGAAGGAGCTGCTTTACTGGAGGGAGATAGGTGTTAGGTTGTATTTCACTTTTCAAAATCTGCTTATGATTCAGGAGTAGACAACTACTCATTCCTACTTACATGTACACACCACCTGGAGACAAGACTGCCTCCAGAAATGGGATGCAAAGCTCATCCTGCTCATCCTCACGCAGGGTGCAGCCCCACCAGCACCGGGCTGGGTTCTCCCTCTGGCTCCATGCCCTGCTCCCTGCCAGCACTGCTGCATCAGCCTTGCCTGGGTGAGCAAAACAACCACTGATTTCATTTAACAAGTACAAAAGCAAGTCCTCCAGGTAAACTGAACCTGCGCATACAAGCTGGGAAGAAAAATGAATGCAGATGAGTTTATTTTTTGCCTCCCCTCCTCCCACCAGCACAGGGAGTTGCTAACATTACATCATCCCACACCCCCGCCCCTCGGATCAAACCCTGCAAAGGCACAGCTTCTGCTAAGGCTGCTGGAAGCAATAGCCATAGGAAAATTAACTCTTTGTTGTGCAGGATGCACTCCCCAGTTGCCAACAGCGACCCAGTACAGGGTTTTGTTGTCAGCTGTTACAGACAGGGATGTCTGAATCCTCAGAGATGTGCAACCCCAGCAACTTCTGCCTCCAAGTATTTATCTAACAGAACAAGTATTTTTCCAACAGGACAAAGAATCTGAGTTGCTCCCAGTCTGTCCCAAATGTAGAACTAAAGATGGGCAAAGAAGCCACGTGATATCTCAAGGACCAGACTAACAGTTTTGATACAGGGACATGACATGACCGAGCAGGACTTTCAATTCCCACCCACAGACTTCAATTACACAGAATAAGGTATTGTTAGTGTCAATTTTCCTCGAGCCTCACGTGGCCTGTCAGAGCAGCCGCCGACTGAGGCAGAGGCACAGGCATCTTGTTGAGAGCAAGACAAAAGCTTTTCTTTGCAGGAAATTAAAAAACAAGGAAACAAACACCAGCACTTGCGTAAACCCCAGACTGGCTCAGACAGAAACTACCTCGAGACTGTTTATGTTCCAGATCAGTGGATCAGCTGCAGCACTGGCAATTAGCACCTTGAAATTATTCAGCAAGATGTGGAGTGGGAATTTTAGGGGAAATGGTGAGGGAAGGGTGAGAGCAAGCATGAATAACAATAAATTTTTCTGGATAGAAAAGTCAACGACAAAAAAGTCAATGCCTGGAACTGGCTGAGTCCAAGTATGAACGTGGCTGTTGGATGCTTTTGCAATCAGGCAAAAGGTGGACAGAGGGAGCTGGAGGGGCTGAGACTGCATCATGGGAACGGGTATATGGTATGAATGTGGAAAGCAGAGCACATTTTTTTCTGACTAGGAGTAAAGATATCTCCTCAGTTAGACCATAAGCCTATTTTCTGCTGTACCCAGCACTCCAAGCAAGGCAGAAGTACTCTGGAAACAGATCCTCCCTGTGTGAGGTACGTGGATAGGTACAAGGTGCAAACTGGCCACATGGCAAACTCTTCAGGCAGGCATTAGCTTGGTTAGGGCTCTGCCCAGGTCTGGGCTCAGGACCACCTCCCTTCAGAGGAATGAGCATCCTCACAGGGGCTAGGTGGCCCTCTCCAACCACGATCCAGCACACACCCCAAAAACCTTTACCCTTCAGGATGGAACAAAGATATTGGTCTGATTACACCTGACACTATCAGGAACAGGAAGATCTCATTATTTCCTGTGTGTTGACATAACGCTCCCATGCATGCAACATGCCTGACTGTTGCTCTCAGAGAAGGAGGAGGGAGGGAAGCAGGGATAATTGTGGCTGGCTCCAGTGTAACCTCTTCCATGACCCTTCTTTAAACAAATCAAATCTCCAAACTCACCCAGGAGAAACAAGACATTGCTCAGATGGGCCTTATTCCCCAACTGCAGGGACCAACAGGAATCCCTTTCTGTTCCTGTGACCTGGGGAAGCACACAGGGTCTTTGTTGTGGGACATGGGGCTTTCTCTGCCATTCCTCAACACCAACCACAAAAAAGTCAGATACTGGAGACGTAACACAGATTAAAGCAACTACATGAGAAAACCTTGCTCCTTTCCAACAGGTCTCCATACTTCTATTATTAACCCAGGAAGTAAAAAATAACCCATCTCTGTCCAAACGGTTTTCTATTATTCTATATTCTACAGAATAGAATTATTATTATTATTATTATTATTATTATTATTATTATTATTATTATTATTATTATTATTATTATCATGTCTACATCTAATCTGAGGCCAAGGCAAGCTACTGAAAAACTCTTTGAGGCACTGATGCTCTAAACACTTCGAAATCATGCTAAGCTGATGAGGCTCTGAGGGAATTATGCAAGTAAACAAAGCTGGACCTGATAAGGAGCATCAGAGATGGGGCACACTAGATATTTAGCCCTGGGAAGGAGGGAGGGAGCAATGGCTGCACAGTTCCCAGCAGCCCAGTGCCAGAGCTGTGGCAGGGTCCCCAGAGCAGCTGGCATGGGGAGGGGAGAGAAGGCAGCCTGCCCCAGTCACTGATCACTGCAGCCCATGACAAGGAACATTAAATAGCAGGATGTGAGCGCTGCTGCTCACAGCTAGATTTTCCTGAGCATTAACATTTGATCACAGCACTTCCTTTGCCAGGATACAGAAAGATGCAGGTGGAGGACAGGCTAGAAACCATGGATAAAACCAGCCAGGATAGAATGGTTAGCTGCAAATGAAGCAAACAGCAGACAGCAGGGTTTCTTCTTGCCTCTGCACAGTTGGATGGTGTTTGGCAAAATCTGAGTTCTCTCGGGATTCCGGAGAGAATCACTGCTGGTAACACTCTGGTTTCATGCTTTGTGGAGATGATGCAGAAAGGCTGAAAACTGCTGCCCGTCCTCCCACCCTGCTGCTGCGCCGGGAACTCATCTCCTGTCTCCCTGCGGAGTCCCCCGTAAAAACAAACCTCGTAGTTGGAGGAAAGCTGATCTAAGTTCTAACTCCTAAATCAGCTTTCTAATTTTGAGACAATTTTTCAAAAGCCTCTCCTCACCCTGAGAGACACAGAGCCTGATTTGCACTCAGCCCAGCAGTGCTCTGGGACTCAGCATCTTGGAAATAGCATCTGCACATCAACTCCCAAACCAGACCCACCCCAGAGTGGCAGACACCCCTATGAAGTTTTGGTGCTACTGCCTTCATCTCACTTTCCTTATTTATATAAGGAGGATACAAACCTTGTTATTCCAGGAATGCTGCTGAGTGATTAACAGCTGCCAAGAATTTGGAAGGTAAAATGGTCTGGATAATTATTACCCTGAGTGACAACGAACAAGACAGATCAAGAGTACACACTAGTACATTACAACATCATACTGCAAGGGAGCATCCGAAATCTTCCTGCTTGAGGGACCGGGTCCAATGCTACATGTTGCAAGAAATGCTCTAACATTTCACCTCTTCTTCAGCATTTGACCATGATAACTGCCAGTGGGAAAAAAACCCAAGAGATGAATGGGCTGAAGTAAAGGGGAAGATGAGACCCAGGAAGAGGCAGGAATAGCCACATTCCCACTGCTGGCTCTCCTTCCCTAGGCAACTGCTGTCTGGAGCACGATGCAATGGGAGCAATGCACATGAGGAAGCCTAGTTCCCTTGATGTACAATAGAGGACCTTTTTCCTGGAGCAGGAAAGGGTGAACAGGGACACAACAACTCTTCCATTTTCCACTTGCCCATCTGCACAATTAATGGCAGAAAACAGATCCTTGAGAATTTTTCCTCTGCCTCCAGCAAACTTGGTTGAAACCAGCCAAGCAGAGAGGTGCAGGCTCTGCATGTGTGTAAATCTCACTTGCCTGTGGATAACGTTGGTGTTCCTGAGACAGCCAGGCTCTCCAGTAATCCAGTGTTAAGTGCTACCGAAACAGCAGCATTAGCAGTAATTAAAAATGAGTTGCTTTCCACACCAGGCTGTGTACTTTGCACTGATCCCATGGTTAAGGGAGTGGAAATGAAGTAAAATCCTGAGCTATCATAATCCTGTTTGGGTGAACTGGCTGCCTCCAAACAGTCTCGAAAGAAACAGGCACAAAATTCACTTACATTGAGATGGTTCTGAAGTGAAAATGTATTTTTCCTCTACTTCTCTAGCACAGTCAGGACAAATACAAATATGGAAAGGGACTGAAACTGGAAAGCAAATAGCATTTAGTCACCCACACAGACCTCAAACAAGCACTTTAGTGTGTAAGTAAGTAAAAATCCGCTGCAAAAGCAGTTTTGTTCAGGGGAAGGAAACCTTTAGGAGAGTGGTAGGAGAACTCCCCGATGGCCCATTTGTGGGAAATTAAAGGTAAAAACAATACATAAGAGGGAAACCGTAACGGTTTAAGTGGGAAACCTCCAAACTGAGGAAGCAGTAGGGTTATGCTGGCCCACTAGCACACAAACATGTAATGTACTTGCATGCATTGCTAGGCATGTTCCTCTACAGAACACATAAGCACCCAGCTATGCTCTCTCCTCCCAACCAGTCTCAATTTTAGGGAGTAGCAGACTTATAGGACAGACAGTGTGTTCAGGCCACATGTGTGAGTTGGCATCAGAAGTGTTTGTTCCCTTTTTGACCCCAGCACGTTGGTTCATTCTATTTATGTATTTTTGATCTGTAACCCACAACAGAGGTTTTTGGCACTGTTGCTGGAAGGTCAGGGAAGGGCCACAGAAGAGCAAGTCCCAGGCACAGAGCCCTTGCAGAGCATAATCCGTCAGCTGCCTCCACCAGGAATTTGCTATGTTCTGAATTCAAAGAATCTCTTTCAAAAACAAAAAACCCACTCAGGCCTTCATGCCAAGATGGCAAGCTGGCAGGCCAGAGCTGGTGGAACAGCACAGGGAGGATCCCATGCTCCGAGAGGACAGCCAGCCTTACAGAGACAGTCAGCCACAAGACCTGCAAGGAGGTCCTGCAGAGAGGGGAGGGATGGGGTGAGATGGGAAAGGCAGATTCATGCAGAGCAGAAATGTCCTCTGAGAATGGGCTCTGCTCCTGCCTGGTACTAAGCGCACTGCTGGGAAGCCACTTTATCAGCATGCCTGCTCTGGGCAGGAGAAAGTGCCTGCAGAGCTGATGAGGAACTAAGAACCATTGCCTGGAATTCTTCTCCCGCCAAGGACTGTAAAAGACATTTCAAAACTTGGACCCTTCTTCCATTAGGTGCCAGTGAACTGATGATTTATGGCACTGTCTTGTTGAAAGATTCAGTAGGAGAGTCCAGGACATGTGCCAGAGGACAGGAGACAGAGCCACAAATATCAACAGTATGGTGAAAAACACACCAAATGATGGTACCAAATGCCCTTTCTCTTCAGGAGCTCCCAGGCAAACTCACGCATACATGTTGCATGTCCTAGAAGACACTAGGGGGAGAGAGAGGAGAGCTATGGGCATGGGTTTTCAAATGACAGAAGATCATAGATCTGGAAGAGATGGCACTTAGGAGTTTCCAGCAGCCCTATTTCTAAAGACTTAATTCCCATACGTCTGAAGAAGGTCTAGAAAAGAAGGTGAATACAGGGGCCGGGAGCTTTCCTTTGTGCAAGGTAGGCATATTTAAAGATGCAGAGAAGAGTTGTGTTGTATGTTCCCCACTGGAGACAAATCACAGCATCCTGTTTTTCAGTGCTTAGGTTTAAAAAAAATCTCCCAAACATGGCAGTTCATTACCATTGATCTCACTAGACAGTACCAGGGAATTTTATCATTCCAAATACTTTATCACAGGATCAGCCCACCTGGAGCTTCACACCCCAGAGTGGGGACAGCCTTTCCCAGGAAGGGACAATCTCCACAGGATTAGAGCATTTAGAGGAATAAGCACACACTGACACTGCCTCCCCATCTTCCTTCTCAAAGCACACTGTTTATTGAACAGGAACAAGTGATGATACAAAGAAACACATACGATGGTGATTTTCCCTGGGAAGATAAACAGTATCTTCTCCCCTCTGGAGGTTTACCTCTGGGCTGTGCTGGGCATCAACAACCAGGTGCTCCCCTGGCTGCAGTGGGTGCCACGTCACCACTCACCCACTCCCCTTCTGTCACGTGAATTTTTGGTTTAATAAACTTTCCTGCAGTTCGTGTTTCTCAGTATCCCTGCGGTAGTAGTCATGGTGACAAAACTGGGGTCCTTGGCAATGCACCAATGATGCTGCAAACCTACAATGACTAATTCTAAAAGCTTAATTTACAGAACTCATTTAAATGCTTAAAGACATGCAGGTCACTGCAGGGTCGATTTAATGGCTGTGGCATATCTGGTGGTGAAGCAGTTGTACAGGAGGAGCAGCCAGGGAAACTTCTGGCCATAAAATTAAGTGCATTTTTAATGCAAGATGTAGACTAAAGACATTTAACAGAAAGCACAATTTAAACATAAGCACAGTAACAAACCCAGCTGACTCCCAGTCAAAGAGCTGGTCAAAGCTTCCAGATGAAACACTGTTTTAAATAACAATCCCACACAACAATATCGCTGATACAGTATTGCCTGGTTTGTTTGTCCTATTCAGAATGTAATGAGTGCTTTTCTCAACACGTGTTGCCCATGAGCATGCAAAACCATGATGCAGCAGAGTCAACTCCCCAGACTAAAGGCACACAGAGGCCCCACTAAAGGCACACGGAGGGTGCAGACTGAGGACCTTCAGTGCAACAGTTTCCAGCTTCCCAAGGACAGCCGATGGGCCGGCATCTGTCCCATGTTGCCCACTCCTGTGCATCTCCCACGGGGCTCTTGTTACCTATTCAATGTTTCAGACTTCCAGCTCTTTCCTGGCACTAAAATATTTATGGCCACATCTTCAGTTAATATGCTGATGGTGTCACCGAGGGAAGGGCACCAAAGGCAGTGTATTGTTCTGACTGTGCTCGGCTGGACACTGAGGCAGCGCTAAAGCCACTGGCGCCTCTTTCCACAGCTTTTGTGTTTCTTCTCTCCAGCTCTCTGCTACCTGGGATCTGACACACAGGCACAAGGAAATGGAGAATGGTTTCTTCTCACACACATGCCAGCAACAAACCCTTTGCATAGGCTCTCTCTCCCTCTTTGTACAAATAAAGCAATAAGCACTGTAGACAACATTTTACCCCACAGAAAGCAAATCATATTGGCCTGAGGCTCTGGAGTCCTAAATCTGTATCCCAGAGTGCTAAATTATTATCACCCACCTAATTTGCTGTGATTTTGAGTAAGCATTCACATGACTCAGTGTCAGCTACCAGAGACAAGCATCAACATACAACCAGGTTAAGACATCTGATCATATGTGATATGATTTCAATGTCCTGATCCCCTGCCTTAACCCACTACCCACTGCCCTTCCTACACAGGCATCTTCCAGCAGAAAGGCTTCTTTCATCCAACCAGGAGCCGGGACATGAAGCACACTCGTGGCAGAAAGCAGGCAGCTTTAGTTAAAAGCAGACAAAAAACCTTGTCAGCTAAAATCCTAGTTCTACTTACTTATCAGGATTTCCCCTGTATTAAAACTGTACACAACATAACTGCCCTTGTCATTATGGCTGACAGGGAGCCAATGCATGCACAAAGCACCATTGGTTCCCTTTCTCAGTTTGTCAACATTTCTGTTCCTGCATAGGCAATCGAATTTAACCAGAAGTTATTTGCATTCACATTTCATTCTGCTGCTGTAATAGAGCAATAGCAACAACAATAACTACTATGGGTACTAATGACTTCTGCACCTTCAAGAGCAAAATGCGTCACATGATGTACATAATTGCTTGCATGCAATTATAACATGCTTCTTGGGTAAATTCACACAAAACAAATGCTCTGTAAGGCTTGAAGACAGACTCAAACTTTGCTCTTTTGAAAAACAAAACCCCTTGCTGATCTCACTGGGGACTGAACCAGTGATCCTGGAGGGCTGGGACAGTCAATCCCTCCTCACCGAAAAAGGCACCTGTTACTCCTTCAATGAAGGCATCAGTCTCCTTGACCACTGCTCGTTAACAGGATGTATCTGCTAGAGTAACAGACCTGAATACAGATTTATGCCAATGATATTGACGTTGTAGTCTTAGTGCTTGGGTACAGAACAGCACCATGACTTCTCAATAATGAAGTACAGAAATGGCAATGCTTTACATCAATTACAGCAAAATATGAGAATCCAAACCCTGCTTTCTAAACCCCTCTGTGTGAAGTTGCTTCAGCCACAGCTCAGCTTCACCTCTGGTGGCAACAGGTCTACTCATCCTCTCCCAGTACTACCATGAGGCTTTAATTAAAGCACTTACACAATTTTGCAACACATCATGTTATTTACAGTGCTGTAAGGCTCTATGCAGACTGGAATTCTGGATATGTGGATATAAAGAAGTTTATTGCTCACAGTTTGTTCAGCAGGACTATTTGAGCTTCTCTTGTCAAAATAACAAACCTTGCGGGGTCCCTGTCAGCGCTGCAGCTCACTGCTACTGTCTGTGTCACCTCCCTGGAGCTCCTCACTTTCACCAGCCTGCCATGTCCCCTCAGCTCTAGGGGACTACAGCTGTCACACCCACCCTGTCTAGGGGACCACAGTTGATGTCTCCTCCCCTTCCTCAGAGAGGCTGACACTGCCCTGAGCCTCGGACAAGACACTTCCATGGCTCAGCGTGGGCTGTCCGCGCTCCACCTGGGAACGGTGCTCCAGGCTCTGCACAGCCACACTGACATTTTGCTACAGAGAGGAAGGGCAAACCACAGTCTGCATCACACCTCCCAGGCTGGGTATGGGCACCTTGGAGGTTTGCTCCATTTCTGCAGTTGTAGCTGGGCTGAGCATTTGGGTGCGATGGCAGGTCCTGCCAGCAGTTCGAGGGGAGGCTTAAGGATGGAAAAGGCAATGTACTTTTAGCTGCAGCTCAGCTACAGGAGAAGGGCTCCCTATAAAACACTGCCTATGAAGCTGTTAGGTTTTCAATGGCTGCTGCATGAGCAAGTGCAAAATCTAATCCCTGCTACGCTTTATGCTCAGCTTCTCCTGAAATCCAGTGTCTGCCACGGACATTTAAAGCTCAGCTGAACAAAGCATTAAAAGAGAGGCTGTGTGGACTGATGGCGTGGTCAGCGGAGTGTGCAGAGAGGTGATGTGAAGAGGCATTTACCATTTCTAAAACTCCAGTTAGAAGAAAAAAACAAGAGTGGAGAAGAAGAGGGGTAAGAGACAGAACAGGTGCTTACAGGACTCGTAAGCTCTTCTCAGCATCTGCAGAAGAGGTTGAATCCAGAACCAGAAACCCTGGGACGAATCTAGTTAAATGCTTCAATGAATTGGAAGTTATCTTCCAGTATATTTTTAGTTGGCACCAACAGGCATTACATAATGGCTATTATATAACAGCACTTGAGCTACAAATACTCCCTTTTGGGCTTTTTGTTTGTTTTTTCTTTCTTTCTCTCTCTCTTTTTTTTCTTCAAAAGCTTCTCCTTAGTGGGGGATTGATCAATAATTGTACTTTTCATCAAATGAGGGAGGCAAATCCTTAGAAGAAAAACCAAATGGAGTAAAAATATTGTTACTAAGCCTGTGAATGCTTCTCTCTTGCCCAACCTCAAACAGAATTAACTATTCCCAGAATAGAAATTCCACTAAGGCTTCTCTAGTTTAAAGGGACAGGCTGAGATTCTGTGCAGACACTAGATTTCTCAATACTGTTTTTTTTTTCTGTCTTGTAGTGATGATAGCTCAGATGACAAAAACAAGGGGGTGGAGGGGGGGAAGCACTACATAAGAGATGCTGAGGAAAAACTGAGGATTCTTTTTATATGCTGGCAAGATCACTGCCCGTTGGTGCTCCTTTAAAATCTTCCTTGGTATATTTTTTATCTTTTCTTCTTAAGAGCCATACTGGCAGAGCAGCAAAGACTTTTGCTTCCAAACTGTGTACTACATGAAAAAAGCAAGAAATATTTCCTTTCCTTTATTTCCTATCTGTGAACCTAAAGAGAGCTGAAGCAGGCACTCTGTCTCTGAATGCAGAAATAAAAATCAGTTCAGTGGCACATCACGAGTTCCCACATCACGTCACCCTACAGGCTCAGGCAAGGGCTCTCTGTTCTTCTGTAATCCCAACACAGAGCCTCCCTTACAAACACAGCACCCCCAGGACTTTTGCCCTTCTCACACTGGTCCTCTAAAACAAATGAGCTGATTCCAGAAAGAGCAAAAAACATACTGTGACAAATAATCTCTTCTTTGCTAGCAAGCTGCTTCCTTCTGTTGTTTCTCTCCCACCTCCCCAAACCTGGAAATGCCACTGATGCTCCCTTGACTTGCAGCACGTCTATAAATAAACTAAACCCTGGGCTGCCTAGATGTCAAGGCAGAGTGCTGAGCCCACCACTGGTGTCACAAACAGGAACAAAAACAATCCTGGGAGAGTGGAGAAGGAAAAAAAACACAAATGCAGCTCCTTGGAGAGCACTACATCAACTCAGAGAGAGACTTCTTGGCTTTAAAAGGTGTCGTGGCACACAGAAGATCCTACTCCTGCTCTGAAAGCAGCGACTGCAGCCCAGAGTGGAAGGACAGTCTGGCAGGGCTGCTCCTGTGAACATGAGCAAAAAACCCAGGAAAGCAGGACAAAGAGGAAGAAGAAGGGATAAAACTGAATTAGCTGGCATAACAGTTTGGATTAAAATAGTGCAGTTGGGCAAGAAGGAATAGCACACAAAAACTTACTGAATGTACTAAGTTACATCATTACGTGTGGAATACTGCCTTGTTCTTCTGTGGGCTTCTGCCACCTAGCTATTATGATCTTCAACAATGAACTTCAGAAAGAAGCAATTTGCTGGAAAAGCTGGCTTGAGAAGTTATTGGAGCTCTGAAGACATGGATGCATGAGGCTTCTGCTCCACAGTGCTCTGCAAATGGTCCATGCTAACCACAAAGAATACAGCTCATTTGTCATTCGGGACTGAAAATATGAAGAGAAGCAAGTGTCAAAAGCAGTAAGTTTACTTGCATTTGTCATGGATTTCTCCACTGTACAAGACACTAAGGGATTTTACAATAACTGATCACTTGCAGCACTGGAAAATAGCAAACACACACTTCACTGAGACAGGCGTTCATGGTTCTCAGGAGAAAGGCTCCTAATTCATTTCAAAGCTCCTCCCTGCTGAGCCTCCAGCCCCAGGTGCTTAGGATAAAGGCACTTGATATTGGCAGCAGTGTTGCTGCTGCTGAGTGCCCTTCTCACGATCAAAGCTCTGCAGGCAAACATGGCACAACTGCTAAATCCCTTGTTAATGAACCCTTTGACATGGCTTTACTTAGATAGTGGTAGCTTGCTCATGCATGTATGCAAATGGGGGGAAAAGGCATCCTCAGGAATGCACAGCTGAACAGATGGAGGGGCACTGTTTATTCAACAGCCAACTGCAGTTGCTGTTGCAGCACTTGTGCCAGAGTCACAGCAAACAGCCTGTCCCCAAACAGCACAGCCACAATGGGAGCGTGCCTGGGGGCCTTCCTGCCAGGGGAAAAGAAAAGGATGTTTAATTTAAACGGAAGGGAGCAGCATACAGACTGTGTGAACTTGTAAAAATCAGGTTTCACTCTGACATCCTCAAAGTCTGGCGCAGGGAAACCAGCTGGACTCTACAAGGTCATCTCAATGGACCCAAACATGCATTCCCATTCCCATCCAGCCTCTCTGCACATACCTTTGTGACAGCCTGGCATACCAAACCTCTCTCCTGTGAAAGCAGCAGGGTTATCCCTCATAGCCTTGAGGCATAAGGTTCAGTTCCATGGTGTTTCAGACCTCTTTGGTTTCTCACTTTTAAGAGACATTCAGGGAAGTGCAACAGGACTGTGAAGAATTCTACCTAACCAGCTGCATGTCCAAGCATGAGCCTCTGCAAACACACTGCTGCTGCTGCACAAACAAAAAAAAGCCGACTTCATTGTAAAGATTTTCCCACTGTATTTAAGATGGAATTAAAACATATTTAACTTGTATAAGTAATATGTAATAAATTTAAGAATAAAATAAAAAGCCTCAGATCTGCAAAATATGAACCATTAATCAAACAGACACTTTGAAGGACTTCACAGTGAAATCGCTACTGATTAGCTACGGGCACTCAGCCAAAGAGGCTTGTGAGCTCTGTTTCACTGACATGTATATTTAAACAAGCTCCATTTGGGGCACAGAACACCAGCTTTGGGGGCTGGGACCAGTCCCCACCACAGATTATCTTGCAAAAGCATCTCACTGGATCTCAGTTCTCAGTCTCTAAGACTGGAATAATATGCCCTGCTCCTAATTCCTGTCTAGCTTTTACAACTGGATCTGGGAGTACAACCATCTCTTCCTACACTTACATAGTATGCAATGCACCACTGTTCCTGTTTGGTGATAAGAGCTGTGTACATCTGTAACTCAGACAATAAAAAAACAGCATTGAAAGATCTTCAGACAAAATACAGCCAGTCTATAGATCATTCCCTGTTCTATTTAATGCATTATTTGAAATCACCCAGTGATAGAGAGCCTGCTGCCTCTTTAATAGCGTATTGATTACATGTATTGCACAGTCCATGACACAAGCTACTACAAGCATCTCTCAGACTGCATTAATGTCACCTGCAACTCCAGGTATACTGAAACCTGCCTGGGCTAGGTAAGGAGAGCTGATATTTCATCAACCTAGTGGCCCCTGCCTACTTGTGCTGAGCACAATATATATTAACTTCTCTCAGCTTGCAAAGCGCCCAGAATGCTACAGGGAGATGAGGTTACACCGGTAACAAACACAGAATTAAGCTGATAGTTTTAAAAGATTAGTAAAGTGTTGCTTTCCATTCAAATTAGGGGGAATAAAGGATTATTTATAAGAAAAGAACTTCCCCCACAGTGTTTACTCTCTCCTGAGATGCAGCAAGATATTTGCATTTCTGCAAATCCTCATCAACAGAAATGCAAACGTTTAAAAATAGGGAGAAAAAAAAGGAACAAGGCGATCTGTTCCTTCCAACCCAAAAGCATTCTATAAGAGTATGGAAAATAATGCCACTTAAAAGGTTTTTCAGATTGGTCTGTATGAAAGAAAATGAGTAAACAGTGCTCATCCAAACTCTGCCAAGGCAATAACCACTTAAAGGGTGTAAAACCCCCCAGCACTGGGGCTCTGGGCAAGCTCTGCCCAGCGCTGGTCCCATGGACTCTGCATCCAGCTGGAACCCAGTGAACCAACAACTGCTCAGCTGGGAGCAGGCAGCAAACTCACTCCTCTGTTTGGTGAGAGCCACCACTTCCCTCCCTGAAAGCGACGGTGGGGCTGAACCCCGCATTCACTTCTGCAACTTACGGAGATCCTCAAGCAGAACAAGACATAGCCCAGAGGGTGGCTGGGAGGACAGATTCCTGAGCCAGCAGCACCACTGTGGCTTTCCTTCCACCTGCCCACCCTGCAGAACACACCAGTTGGGGAAAGGGTTTCCATTTCCCATAGGAAGCTGAGGTGCTAATTAGAAGAACAAGAGAGCAAGCAGAAAAGCAGCCACCAGGATTTTCAGTGTGCCTCACCAGCTGGGAGTGAGTTGATTTAACGTGCAGTTTGGTTTTAAACGCTTGCATGACTTAAGTTTTGAATCTTTTACTGATCACTTGCACCAAATGGACCAGAGACAGTAGTACTCCAAAGGGCCCTGCACTTCCTTCCAAAAGATGTTTCTTGCCCCACAAGCTTACATTTCCATCTAATACAAAGAGACAACAGACATAAGCAAAATTGCATTCTGGCTGCTTTCACAGCATGAGAAATGTTAGGAGAGCAAAGAAGAAAAGTACAGACAAGAATAGCTTAAATTCATTTCTGCAGTCACAATCCGAGAAGTGCGAAGGGGAACTTTGCTGTACATCATGGGCAATCAAAACCATGACAGGGCTTAGCAGAAACTCAGCACAAGCTCTTGAGAAAAGAAATAAAACTGACATCTTCAGATAAACACAAGTTCTGAAAGAACTGACTGAGAGAGATGATGGATGTCCCAGAGAAGGAGGCTTACAAAGTGATGCAGACTAGAATCCTACTCCCCAGCTTCACCGTCTCCTTCCCAGCTGGTCAGTCTGTGGAGAGACGGGCACGGAGCCCCACCAGCAACCTCGCAGCTCAGCATGCCTTCACCTTGGACTCTTGCCTTCAGGCTGTCCTCCCCAGCTCTGTTCCCAAAGTGCTGTCCTAACACAGCTAAACTCCTAATTTGTAAGAATTAGAACTGGACCTACAAATTTGGATCCTAAAAATAAAAGGATAGCTAACTTCTTCAGCTCTGCTGTGCCTCGCTGTTGTTGCAGAATGCCACGAGACAGCACGGTATGAAAGAAAGCATAGAAGAGAAGCATCCCACTGAACAAAGCTGTTGTGTCTGTGCTGGACTCGCATGACCTCTTCCTTAGGGTAAACAAATCTGGACTACTTCTAAACCAGACACAGTCAGAGATGACTCTCCACTCCCAGGACTCCCAACTGATCCTGAAGATGAAAGAGAGCAAGAAAACACTAAACGCTGTATTGTGCAGTCTCATCTCTCCAATGTGTGGCAGAGATGGCCCTTCAAACAGGTAAAAGCAATCTGCACTAGAGTTAATAATTGATTAACTATTTATTTGTCATTTATTAAGCTTTTATAACTTCCTAATACATGTGCCCTTAATGAAAAAGGTGATCCTTCTCAATACAGCTGGACATTATCTGCAGAGTTTCTCCACAGGGTCAATTTACTGCACATCCCACGACAGCCAGGAATGTGCTCTGGAGGTGGGAGGCTGCCAAATGAGGTTGTCACAGACAAGGAGACAATCCTATTTACCATGAAACCAATATTTCTATTCCTGCCATTTGCTTTGTTTAGTTTCCAGTTTCCCTCAGCAGGAAGGACGGGGCTGTCTGCAGCCCCAGCCACATCCACCACAGAGCCCGTTGCCACCCCAGCGTGGCAGCTCTGGGCACTCAGGTAACAGATCTCAAAGCAGCTGCCTGCAAAGATGCAACTGAATGCATGAGGCACACACAAGAGGAGGTAAATTATCACAGGCAAACTGAGTTTTGGTATCAGGCTTTAATAACCCCAGGCACTTTTAATAATAAACAAAATGCTCAGAAACAAACCCAGTACGACTACCAGCTTGGGCACTGAGAGCTGCTGAAAACCAGCAATTGTATCAGAGCTTCATCTCCTGCTGCATGTGCTGCTGCTTTGGAGCCAGCCCATCCTGCTGCCCCTTGCACTGCAACTGTACCTGGCCTTTTCCACTGCCCTGAGCTGGTGTGGAATGAAAGACAACCCTTGTTGCTTGGCAGGTACTTGCTGCCATGAGTGTCCTCCTGGGAAGTGGGAGGAGAGAGTCCTCTGGGTGGCCAATTTCTGCTCATCCACAAACCCAACACCCACCAGCCTGCTCCTCCTTCTTCTCTTACCCTCTCCCACCTCCCTACCCTGGTCACCCTCTACAACTCAATTCCCATCCTTCTCTCCCATTCTCCTTGTTCCTATATCCATCTTTACTTTTTTTTAACTCTTCTTGTCCTCCCCACTGGTCCTGTACTCTATCTTCCCTGACACTAGGTCTATTCCCCCACCCAACCAGCCTGTTCTTATCTCCACCACTGCTGCTCTCACTCAAGGATCTCTTCCCTACAATCTCAGACTCACTATTTATACCTTTATTCTTCTTCTTCCTCTGCATTTTATTTGTAACAGCAGGGCCAGAAACCTCCCTTGCTCTTGTACACTCCCTGGGGTCCCTGCTACCCACTGCACTGCTATGGCCTTACCCACAGCCAAGGGGTGCAGCATCCTCTGCAAGCATGAGCTGCCCTATGGACTGCAAAACCCCACCACTTCTGACACTGGAGCTGAAAAACTCCAGGGTGCACAAACCCACACCTGGGCTGAATGGCTTTAATGGTGAAGGTACCTTCTCATGCAAAGATACCTCCCCTGCCAAGACACGAGAGGACTAGAGCTCTTCAAAGAAGTAGTTGTCAATATTTTGCAGCATCCAAGCTGCTCCAGAGAATGCCTTAAATAAAATAAAAAATAACTGAAAGAAGTCATGGCATAGAGAACCTCCCCCTCAGGTTACCAAATCTCGCAGAGAATCAAGCAAAGACCATGGGCATTTTACTGGGAAATGCTGGCAAAGTTAGCAGAAGGCTGCACTGTCAGCCCCACCTACAGCAAACATTACATTTTTGCTGACAAGGTTCACAATCCTACAAAACAAATTGCTCCAAGTGAACTGTGACATTAGTGTGTGATTCTCCAGTTGTTCAGGCTATTAATGTTAAGGATGTAATTAGAACTAAGGATAGAAAATAGCCTTTGCAGAGTATTTTTCAAACCATTAGTTGACAGAATTTTCTACACAATTTCTCTCTGGCATTTCTGAGTACAAGGTCCTTTTCTTTATAGAGTACTCCCCACACTGCTAAGCTCGATGTGTTCTGGTGGTCACGTTACCCATTCAAAGTACATCAGCGACTCCAGCTCTTCTCCAAATGGAGAAGATAAGGTCAAATTAGACTTACATTGACAAGGGGCTGCCTTGTTTCACTCACCTCAATGGAAAAAGGCCAAATCAATCTTACTCTCTAATCCATGAGGAGCCAAATTGTTAAAGAATTGAAGAAAGAAGCAGGGAGAAAAAAAACCCAATACATTATTGCACATCTATGCACTGCAGAAATTATATTGTTGTTATGATTCAGCAACGGAGACACTGTTCACTTAGTCACACACAAGTCAGTAACAGAGACCTTTTCTATATGGGAAATTGGTCACATTGGGTACCTTCTGCTCACCTTGGCAATAAGGACCTTCTGCATTTTAGTTCAAACCTTCCTTGCCACCTAGAACCTTCAAGCTGCAATGGCTGCTTGGAAAAAAGTACTTGGTAAACACAGAAGAGTCTTTCAGATTTTTGCTTCCTGGCCCACATGACTGTGGCAGAGGCTGGGAGACCTGGTCATGGACCAGAGACCAGCTCAGCTGCCTTGAGCTCACTGGAGGGGGAAAAAAAAACCACGAAAAATTGAAAAACATGAAAAGCAGCAGATGAAAAGCAGTATTTAACTCTTTTCCTTCTCCCAATTTTCCACTGAGTGCTTTTACAGCATCACCTTTCCCTTTTCAAACAAGGAAGCAGGCTGCACCCTACGTCTGGAGCCCAACTAATTAAAACTGACAATAAAAGTGTCCCCACCTAGAAGAGCTCATCAAAACTATACCAACTAAACAACAGGAACCTCTATAGAACAGGCTCTTTTTTCCTACTAAATTTCCCTTCAGAAACTTTTCGACTGGAGAGACTGTTTAAAGCAGCTGGGGAAGGACTGAGACTCAGTGACTGACACAATCTGAAATCGTGGCACCCTGCAGCGAGAACTCCAGCACACACCTTGTCTGCTGTATGAAACAGCCCTGCTCAAAATCCAGCCTTCTGCACTGCTAACAGACATCAACGCCCCTTGTCACAGAACCCAAGTCAGACTCAGCTGCAAAACAAGGCTTTTATGCGAAGAAAACCTCTGCTGATGCCCTCCTCCTCCTCCCTCCCCACTGTGAAGAGCTGGGCTCATCCAACTGCTTTGCCTTCCCCCGCTTCTATGGGGCAGGACAGGAAGGGGTTCTCATCTTTTGGATATTTAAGCCATGTTCAGCACACGAGTGGCTCACTAAGACCCAGCTTAAAATGCTTAAAATTAATCAGGTGCATATGCCTTAAAGATGCAGCCACTGCTGCACAAAGAGCATTGCTACTAAACCTCCTGTTCTCAAGAACATTTTTCTTTGGGGCTGGTGAAGTGCAGCTCCTTTGAACTTCACGTTTATGAGGTGCACAGGTTGCACTTTGAAAAACAAACTGTTTTCAGTTTGTGATTTCCTTTCATCCGACTGGGTGGCAATCCCAGACAATCTGAGAAGCTGCCATGGATTGTCCTCGAGTCTTGGACTCATAAATACATTTCCTTGTAGAGGTACATACAAGCCACTTAAACCAGGCACATTGTGGCATGTTGGGAGTACTCATCTAGGTCAAGAATTTGTTTATACAAATTCTAAAAATGAGTTTTGGGGAAAAATGATATCTGCTCTGTTTAGAGCATGAAAAGCTGTGGTAAACATCCATCAGAGCAGGCACTCCTGTCTGCTGCAAACAGCACAGAGCTTGTGCAAGAGGCTATTTTATTTTTGTTCACTGGCTAAAATGCACGAACAGACATACACCAGAGGCTTTATCCACATGATGACCCACATAAATCCTCATCTCACATCTCCAAAGGCTCAATTCTAAATTTTTAAAAGAAATAAAATAAACCACCTAATTCACCAAAACTGAAGCCTCGTATCCCTGAGGATTTCAGCTGTAGGACAACTGTACTCAAGAGGTCAGGACACAACCTGCCATCCAGCTCCTGAGGATCCCCTGCTCTGCTGGGCTGCCCTCAGTTATGGATGTTGGTGTCCATGTGTGAGCTGCCTTTTTAATTCATCAACTACAAAAAAACTTGTTTTGGTCGTGGACCACTGAGTCCTAGCAGATGCTCTTGGTAGACACACTGAAAATCCAATACACTTTTCAGTTTTAAGTTAGAGTTTAAAGACAGGTTTTCTTCAACATCCCTGAATAAATATATACATATAGAAATACTGGTATATACACATACATACACAGGCTTTATATATATATATACTTATATACATTTAAATTGGCAACTCTTAATTACACAAGTTCAGCTCAAGGTGTTTCAGGAAATAAACATCTTAACCAAGCCCAGAGAAGCAGAAGAGAAGAACAATTGTGAAATAAATACCTCGCAGACACAGTTACTTCAGCAGAGTAAAAATTATTTAGTGCTTGCAATCTGGTCAGCAATGTGAAAGACACAAAGATAAAGAAATCAGGTTTTTGGGGACCCTCCAGGGGCTTGTCAGCCACAAGGCCAGTGCTGCTGACACCTCCAGCCCTTGAAGTCACCTCTAACATCTTATGTAACTCTTGAATTTCATGTACTCCAAAACCAACTCAAACAATAAATACAGACTGTGACTGCAAAAATTCAACAAATGTGGAAGTAGGGAAGTTGGAACTGAAGAGGGATTGGTGAATCAATAACAATACTGTTTTGGTAGAACATGGTGATGGAAATCTCAGAGAGAGCAAACCCAGAAGAAAAATGGACAAGCAAAACTGGGCACATGTTTCCCACGGGCCTGGATGGTCTGCAGAAAGCTTGGAGAGAGATTATGGTGGAAAATAAACTCGAGTCTTTATGCTGCTTTGAAGGAAGTTAACCACTGCACATTGCATCTTACACCCAACTTAGTTCCTAATGCCAGGATTTAGGATTTATGTATTTTGGGAATATGCATATTCAGAGAGAGAGGGAGGGGGAAAGAGACAGGGAGGTATATCGTGACTCTTTTGATTTGTCTTCTGGGGATGAAATGTTCTTATTTTAGAATTTTCTTCTTCTCCATCATGAGAAAATCAACCAGATTTTTCTGTTAAGAGTACTATAGCTATAATATAGTTGTCAGAGATGGGATTTTAAGGGACAAGATATTGTGAAACTGCTCATCAAAGGGTAGAATTTGTCTTAAAAAGCAAAGATCCTCTGGTGGACTTTTAAGAAAAACACCAACAAGCAGTCAGTTCTCAACGGAGGAACATTTGCAGGATAACCTGGCACGACCTATGTTATTTTATATTTTTATTAAGGCTCTGTTCATCCTCTTTCCTCTGAGTCTTGGAGATACTGTGGACAGTTCTTTCAGAAACAACAAGTTGATGTTCAAAGACCTCTAAGAACTGCTGGGAGGGGAACTGAGCAAGACCACAGGCATAACCATGCTACAGTGCAGACAGACAACACCCAAAACCCAGTGAAATTACCAGGAGTGCTCACAGAGGATGTCTTGGAGACCGAAAGAATGAAGAGGCTTCATAAGAGGTCTAGACAACTTTGCCTAGGATTGGTATACTGATAGCTATTAAATATGATAATGTGGATTCAATCTGTAATTTAGGAATCCCTCAGTTACCAACTGATAGGGAACTGTGGTGGGGAAGGAAGAATAAAAACTTCCTGCTCATCTCCTATCCTGGTCGATCTATGGGCACTGCTCACACAGCCACGAGCCAACCTGAGCCAACATCCACAGCTCCTTCAAACAGACAGCATCTCCACAGAACTGGGTAAGGCCACATTAATACAGACAATCAGTTTTGTTATTTACACTGCATTTGATGCAGTAATCTCTCTTTCATTGTATTACGGTGTCTGAGCAGGATCAGTCACCTAAAAGCAAATGGCTACACAGAATCCTTAGAGAAACCTTCCAAAGAGCCCCCTGGTCAGTGGTACAGGACATGATGCAGAGAGCTCATCTGAAAGGCAGTGATAAACTCTGACTGCAGGTTAGCAAACACCTAATTAAAGTTGCACAATTTTTAAGTAGACATCGGATATATCAGAAGTGCAATTTTGCATCATGGTTATATGAACGGGATCTTAAATAAAGAACCTACAGCTGTGCAATGATGAGGAATGGTATGGGAACTTTCAGAATTTTGAGCTCTGGAAAGGAATTAAAATAGGGAGCCAAACCGTGAATAAAAAAATTACCTATTTTCTTTTAGATTCAAGACTTCAAGGGAAATCTAAGAATTAAAGGAGGGGACGGACTCCCCAACAGCCACTCTTTGCTGTCACAGGAAGGAATTCAGAGATCATCAATTCGTGCAGCCCAACGCATAAAGCTGCCACAAGCACAAATCATTTGCAGGATCTAATTAACATAACCTGATGCTAACACCCTTTTTAAATGGAATAAATGATTTGGAAGAATAGTTGACTTGTATGTTTACTTCTATCACTGCCTGATTGTGTACTAAGTGCATGAGCCATAAAAGCAACATATGGGCAGCTCTGCAGTGTAACACAACCCCCAAGAAGCTACAAGCCTTAGCCACAGGTAAATCTCATCTGCTTTCTTTTTGCCTGCACGTCCCTGAAATGCTCTGTAGCCTCAGCTATGCAACTCCTCTCAGTGCTGCTGGGCTGATAAAACATATTTCTGGAAGGTGGCTCCAGCTGAAAGGCAGATTTACTGATGACACAGTGCAAAGCAATGAGAGGCATCCAAGGCGCAGGGGCAGAGGAGCGGCCGTGCCTTCAGCATTATGCACTGGAGATCACAAGAGAGACACAGCTCTGCCAAAGGAAGCTGCAAATGCAACTTGCTCGACTTTCTCGTCTCTAAGCTGCATGCAAAATATTAATGTCATGGTCAAATAAAACATTCTACCATTTTAGGCACATTGCCTAATTAGAGGCCATTGTTATCTGAGAACACTGTTTTTGCAGCTGTCAGGAAATTAAATAACCCAAGGGTAACTTGGAATTAAATGAAGCTGTACAAACACATAGCTCAGCTTTGAAATCCTGACTCTGACAAGTATCTCCTCTGCTTTCCAAGGGACTAAACATTTAACTAGGGCATGCAACTATCCTTTTCAATCAGGCCATAGGATAACAAACACTGGTCCTTCTTGAAGTTCAGGCTGAAGCCGTAGTGCTTTAGGGACAGAGAACTTGCAAATCCATACACATGTACAAGCACAGCCTTCTCTTCACTGAAATCAGCAGCACCTCCTGAGGAAAGAGCTCCAGTACAAGTGTCCATTAAGAGAGGAAAAAAAGGAAATGCTTATACAGAAACCCTTGCTTTTGCCTCATTTTCAACTATTTCTCCTCTTGCAATCCTTGTAACTTGAAACTTCGTCAGCAATTTAAAACCTAAGCTGGTTATACTTTTACTTTTAAAAATTGAACAGAAAGGAGAAGTGCATTTCCAATGAGATTGGTGCAGTCATCTGAAATGCATAAAAATGTCCATTTTGAAAATCTGGTTCAGGTGGCCTCCCTTCTTAGCTTTCTACTTGTGATTTCTGCTGCGGGAAACAAAAAACGCAGCCTAATACCAAAGTCTGAGTCTAAGAGCAAGAGACAAGTTCTTGCCAGGCCAGACATTGACCTAGCAATAAAAGGAACTGCACAACAAAGTCAACTCAACATGCAGAGGCTGTTGTAACGAGACAGCACAATTCCCACCTGGCCACGGACACAGGGGGATGTGGGACTCACTACAGACTATTGGGAGGATCATAAGGAAACTGGTTTTACAGCAGTGTCTTAGAACAGATATTCAGGTCTTTGGAATACAGTCGCAAATAAAGCTGATTTTGAAGCGCATATAAGTAGGTGTCAATTTGGGCTTCTAAGTAAGGCAAAAACCTCATCTGTCCCACAAAGCACGTATGTGACCTGAACCAAGTAATTTGGTCTCCTTTTTATCAGTTTCCTCATACGTGGGAGAAAAAAATTAATTCTTACTTCACAGGGGTCTCATAAGACAGGAAGTATGAATACACTCCAAAAACAAAGCATCATTATTATGTTTGGCTAAAAATGTGGAACATGGTAAGGTAGATTCCAAAAATAATCATTATGTCCACTCTCACTGGGGAGCTGGGTTAGGAAGACAAATCCAGGTTAGGCGAAGAAGGGAGCAGAAATTGGCTTTTTTCTTAGGTGGCAAGCAATGAAGATTAAAAGTGTGGCTCAAGATGTGTTCAGAGCAGGGGTATTGGTGCATCTGACCTGAGCAGGATTGCCTCCTGAGTTCACAGACTTTGATGCCCTCTCTGTGCCACAATCAAGAGTTGGGTCATTCCCAACCTGTCAGCCATGGCTTTCTGCTCCCAGGCAAGAAAGTATTGCCACGGCCACTCCCGACCCACTCGCTGCTTCATGAGCAAACGGGATCCACAGCCCGAAAGAACTGAGGATTTTGTCTCTGACAGGTCAGTAACAGGAACTGCAGAAATCAGCAGATTTCCCACTTCCTGATAAAACTTTCCCTGTGTTTCAAAAACTCTTGGCAAAGGTTTTGCTCACAGACTGTGCGAGCCGGGGGTGGGGAGGACGCAGCCCAGACAGTGGAAGGCAAAGCTGCCGGCTCTGGTTGCTGCCAGCGAGGGGACGCAGGCAGCACCTTCCACTGAGAAACCAAAAACGCAAATAAAAGAACATCAAAAAAAGAAGCAATGCAGTTGGACTCACAATTCCATGTCCTTCTGTATTTTCAAACAAAGTAGCACAAGGAATTCTTTTTTTTTTTCCTTTTTTTTTTATTTTTAAAGAAGACAGTATTTCAGACAACATTTCACTGGACTGACAGAGAAGAGCCAATAATTACATTGCAAACAAGACTTGAAGATGGAGCCACTAAATTCCTAACTGTAAGATTGTAACCTTGACGTTGTAAGTCTTAATCCTGTGCAAGATTAAATCCCAAGATAGAAGATTTTTAAAAGATTATGTAACTTTTCTCATAAAGGGTATTTTTTCCCACCACAATCTTCAATCTGTTCCACTATAGAGAGGATTTGTTCTGCAGGCTGCAAGTGCACCCATTGTAAAAGGGAATCCTGGGGGACAGAAGCTACCTCAATTATTATTATTTATCATGACCCTTGGCAGTTACATTATCAAAGCATTTCCACATGTTTACTAAGTAATCTTTACAAGACCTGTTATGAGGTGATTTAATAGGATTATCCCGATTTTTCAGATGAGGAAACTGAGAGGGACACTGAGAGACTTGTCCGAGGTCAAGCAGAAAAGCCTGCAGAAGTCTTGGGAATTTCACCGTGGTGCTCTGGCTCCCTTCTCCTTGTGATTGCAGCAGCAAAACTCCTCACTGGAGAATGGCTCACCTGCCCATGGGGCAGCCCTTCCACAAACCCAAGACAGACTGTGACTGTCAGGCCAAAAGCCTGAAGATGATGGTGGCCCAGTGTTTCACCATCAGCTTAATACTGTATGCAAAGGAAAGAACATCCCCTCGACCAACCAACCACACACATTGCACTGGGATTATGAGAGCCACCCTTTATCCATCATCATCTCTGGAGACTTTGTACCGAGGCAGGCAGAAAGCTGGGAAAACCTGGTCGGTGGCACCAGGAGAAAAAGCTGGTCAAGTTTTTGGGCACAAAATGTGCCACCTCTGCCTGACAGCCTCTGTCTGAGTACAGACAGATCTAAGTTTGGCTTTCCAATCTCACTTGATTAAGAGAATCCTCCAAGCCTGCCAGGAACAGAAATGTTCTCACCTCGATGAATGACTGCTGATCCTTGGGAAACCTGAGGCATCTCCTGCTCTGATAAGAACATCTGGTAAATCTGCTCAGAGACCAACCCTGGGGAGTGCCATGCACTGGCATTTTGCCATGGATTACCATGAAAGACGTTTTCTCTGTTGGCAGATGATGTCAGACTGGTTTTTTTCCAAGGTTATTGGAGACTCCATTTCTAGACTGAGGTCACAGCACTTATGAGATGCCAAGGTGGAGAAAATCCACTTCCTCATCCAGGTCATGGACTCGAGAAAAGTATGGCTTAAACTTAAAGTAGGTTCACAATTAGCAAAGCTTGGGAACTGGTGGTTGAATGCTTTCAGCCGTGGGAAAGGGGTTCCATTTCCTGCTTGTATCACTGATTTCTTGTATCACAGTTTTCCCTGTGCTTCATGTCTCAACCTGTCGTGGGTGGGCAACTGCACTTCCCCATCTCTCACGGGAAGCTCCATATAAGATTCATGTCAAAAGCAGGGAAAGACAACAAATTACAGTCTTACCAGCACTTACAATATGTAAATGCCTTAAAAGGTCTTACAGAGTGTATTCAGCCTTGCCATGGGGTGCACTTAGCCATGGTGGAATACAGCCAGCTCCAGAACAAACAAGACAAGCTACCCTCTCTGCCTAAGCCCACCCTTCAGAAAAAAAACCAAAAATGCACCAGTGGAACAGCAAGCAGAGGGTCAAATGCTCTCTAATGAAATAAGCAGGGCTGCTACTTCTCTGTTGAGCTGCATCTTGCTCTTAGAGAGCAATCTAAAATTTCAGTGAATTGTTCCATCATTTCAGCCAGAAAAGCTTTGTGGGTCCTGCATTTATGAGAGGGGTTGATAAGAACGAGCCCTGCTCATCTATCTCGGACTTTGGAAAGTGCTATGAAGCAGCCAAGACGTAATAAATTTAAAGGAGGAAATCATGGCCACTCGAGTGGTTCAGGAAGAGAAGTCTGGGCTTTCTCACCCACCGGCTGTGAAACAAAAATAGGTATCAATACACACCCATCTGCTGGAGGAAACAGTGAAAAATATGTATTATTTATGCAGTACTTCTTTAAATAGGAGCAAGCAGAGACACTGAACCAAAAGACTTTATGTGGCAGGTTACAAACATAAGGAATACTATGTCAAGATTTGCAAACCCACTCACATACAAGCTCTGAGAAGAAGCTGAAACGCTCCTTTCCCCAGGTGACACAAACCAGACCTTGGAATATTACGTGTTTCTCATTCTTCCCTCCCTTCCCCCAAAAGCTTTAACTACCAAATCCTACTGCCTCTTGGGAGAGGGCAGAAATCCCATGTAACCACAGACCCCAAAAATGTTTATTGATCTGTAAAAACAGACATGCATTGCAGGGAAAATCTCCCCAACCAAGCACATATTCATAATTAGGCAGTAGTCAAATTCTCATGTTTTAATTTGAATTTAGGTCATTAATACCACACTACTTAAAAAACCCAAAAATCCCAGACACAGCATAGTCTAGCCAATGCAGAGGTTCAAAAGAGAGCAATTGTACACGTGTTTAGTAGGGAAAAACATGTTCTGCCTAGCAACCACAGGCTCTCCTGGCTGTCCGGGGGAGGAAACTAGCACTATAAATGTCAGCAAGCAAATTATGCCACTGTGCCTGAGATACAACGGCCTAGTCACTGGGCAATAAAAAATTAAAGCAGAGATAGTTATAGAAGCAATATTCAGAAAACAACATGCAACTATTAGCTTGTTTCCCTCTGTATCTTTAAATAAAGTTAAAAATTGCTCCCAGCTAGATGGGTTATGTGCTTGGACTTATTTATAAGCTGATTTCTTGCCCGTTTTATATACAGGATGAGAGAGAGGACACTGAAAGCAATTTGCCATTTTGATGTTATTGAAACAGGAACTCAGTGTGGTACTAAAGCATATGATGGTCCTGAATCCAAGGTCAGACAGGGAACAGGTTGTCTGAGGAAGATGGTTATCAAAACAAAGCATTGCCAACAAGATGGCTTTTTTCTTTTTATCCTTTTTTTATTAAAATGAAAATTTCTCTGCCACTCTAACTAGCTGAGATTTTTCAAATAGTTCCATTATTGTTAATGTACTGGGCAATTTACTGTGAAGCATGAACTGAGACTAGGAGCCTCCTCCTTCTGGAAAACATGTAAATGAATGGATTTCTGGCCTCAGAGAAGATCCCAGCCATATCAGGCAGCCAAAGAAGGTTTAAGGAAGGACTGTCACGTCCATCTTGCAGATGAATCTCAGTGTGGGGAGGTAGCAAGTCTTGCTACATGTTCACCAGCGGGATCTGCACCTGAGAAGGACGTTTCCAGTGCTGCTTCAGTACTGAAATGAAATGGCCTTTCCTCACTGGTTCCAGTCCAGAAGAGACCAGTCAGGACCTAAGGTCTGCTGACTGCAGTGACCTACATGAAATGGGCTTGCCAATTCTAGGACAAAGATCAGAGTACACCAAGGTGATGTGTTTCCCTTAGCACAAATTTCCCTGAAACTAGAATATGCATGTTTACCAACTTGAAAGTCACAGCGATTCACTCCCTCCTTTACCCCAGCATTTTATTTCTTTTCCCCTTCTCTGATACCTTTGAACTTCACTGCTGGCGTGAAAGATTGCGTGCAAGGGACATCAAGCAAGTGCCAAGGCTGGGAAGACAATGACCTCACCTTGAAAATATTAGCAACATGCTGCTTTACAATCTTCCATCTTCAGGACAGCTTCCCCTGGGTGACAGACTGTTCCAGACCCCATTTATGCAGATGTTCGTGGAGCAAATCAACAGCTGCCAAGGTCACAGAGGAGACCAGGCTGGGGCAGCCACAGGCATGGGTTGTCCCCATAATGGAGAGAGAAGCCTTCAAACTCCATTCACTGCCCTCTAAGTGGTCTCAAAAAGGGAGACTTGTCTTTCCACTATAAATAGGGTACAAAGTCAAAAAGTAGAATTTGTTGCCCTCTAGGTCCAAAGACACTATCTTGCCACAGGGATGATAGTACAGAGGAGCCTATTTTGGCACAGCACGTAGCCAGGCCCCAGTGGGGATGACTCTGGGCAGGTCACTATCAAACAGTTCAGCTTCATTTCAATGAATTCAAGAGATACTGAAACAAATCAATACCCAAGGGTAAACTGTGGCCATCTCTCACCTCCACACAAATGGACCATAGATGGCACTGGATGGGCTCTTCATTAGGCTTGTAGAGAATAATGGTGGTTGAGGAGAGTGTAAGTTCTGCATTTCTCACTGTACTGTGCAGTTAGGGAAGTGCTGTGAAATCGGAGGCTGGATGGATGGCATTTCATCGGAAAGCTACCCAAGCAGAGCTCTCACTAAACATAGTAGTGGACTTCCAAGAGAAAAAAGGACTGCAGACAAATCAGCTGGAGAAACCAGGAACAGGAAAAGGACAATCAAACCGAGCCCGACCCCCTTTAAACTGCCATTTTACCTACAATAAAAGGCTCTCTGGATACAGAGAGCTGCGACACAACAGATGTTGGAAGTGCCACTGGAGGAACATTGCTACCCCCAAACCTTATTATTTTATTCAGATGGCATCTCCAGCACAGGACTGCAATGCTTCCCAGTGCACACAAACATGTTTTCCAAGAGCATGGGTATCTCCAGGTGTGCTGGCATGTGTTTTCCTTTCAGTGTGTGACAGTTAAAACCTTTGGTGAGCAGAGACTATTGGGAACAGCAAGACCACAGGCTAGAAGTTCTGCTCATGCAGCTGCTCAAAGACAGGGAGAATGTCCTTGCTGCCCTTTGAAAAAGGGAGAGACTATGTAGAGAGCACAGGGGCTATGGCATATCTGCACCACGCACAGACAGCTCCTGCTTTCAGCCAAACCTTGGGAAAAAAAGCAAACCAGCCAAACAAATATTCCTATATTTCAGGGAGCAGCAGCCACTCCATTTTTCTGCCATGTGCTGGCTCCACAGCAGAGAATAAATGCCAGGATTGTACATGGCTGTCCAAGCACCCCAGCAGCTGAGACACTTGTCTTCATGCAGGAGGCCCATGGCCAAACTCTTTCTGCTAATTCATTCCAGTATCAGCCAGGAAAGAGCTTTCTCTGCACCATCCCCCTGTGTTATTTGCTGAATAAAATTCTTTCTCATTAACAGGCCAAAGCCCAAGAAACGGCCACTGGAACAAACAAGGTTCTGTGCAGATATAAATCCCCACCTCACCACCAGGGAATTAAAGCACAGAATTAGGCTGTAGCTGTTCCCTTTCAGCACAATGAATGCTTAAGCAGGTTACAGCTTTGCACTGCAGACGTCTTCTGGGGAGAAGAAATAATGACTTCTTTACCAGCCCGACTCACTGCTCTCAGGGAAACAAGCCTAGAGATTATCTGTTGACAAAACAGTTAAGAATGATTACTGCATGTCAGTGTGTTTGAAGCATTAATGTCAAGGATTGCTGAGTGCCAGTATTTCTTCAGCCTAGTGTTTTCCCATCAGGGATGTTTGTGATGTGCAGAAGGGCTAACATGGCTACCATGGGAGATGTCAGCTAACAGGACAACCTTCTCACTGCTGCTGTGACAAAAATTCATACAGGTCCCTGAGAAAGAAAGGTCCTAATTTTCCACACAGGAAAATCTGTCCTTCAGAGACTTACATCAAGTTTGTTAAGCACTGCAAGAAAAACAGTTATCTGGAAAGAAAAAGAAAGTCACTTACTGCTGGACTTGCTATCTGAACTGCTCATCAAAGCTGAAGATTTACCCTGTAATTCTTGAACTTGGCACTTTGCTACTCAGGACAAGCAGCAGCTGATGCACTCAAGGCAGACATGATTGGTGCTGTTTTGCAAGAAGGTGGGATGCTGGAACTCTTGGAGATTTTGATTCTGTTGAAGCCCATGGGCTGATTACAGGCTATACAATGGCAAAGTGAGCTTCCTCCTCCCGAGACGTTTATAGCTGGACTCTGAGGGGAACCAGGGAGCGAAGCAGAGCCCTTTCACTGTTACAGGGCATCCTGTATGTTAGATCCTGGATTGCTCCAGACCATGAAAAACTTAAACCATACTGAACTGAGGAACAAGGACAGAACAACTGCAGACAGGGCTAACCCTGAGACGAAGCTTTGGATGTGGTGGTGACAATTCAGAAAGAACACAGGCTGTACACAAACCCAAAAGATATGGGGGTTGTGGCAGGAGAGTTAGCAGTGCACACAGCTCTTGCCAGCACATCATCACTTCCTAGGAAAAAGCACAGAAAAGGGGATGAAGCTGCCAGCTCTGTGATGCTACTACCCAGGCTGAGTTTTGCACCTGCCTTCCATGCTATGCTTAGCATGTTCCCTCCTTCCCCTGCATTGTCTGGAAGATGACCTTTTCTCCTGCAAAGCCCTGCTTTAACACACCAAATACACACGGTGTATTTGAAAAAACAGGGATATTATATGCTGCCAAAACCACGGCCCAACAGAAGGTACATGGGCACTACGACTATCAGCAGTAAGTTCAGGTGCCAGTGAGAGTCGAGGTAACAGAAGGTCCAAGCAGAGGGGATTGCTGCTTTGAAGTGCAGCAGCACTTCCTGGTTCACAGACATAACTTGGGCACCAGTGGGAAATGCAGGTCCTTGAGGACACTGGTCATGCCAGACCTGGGATTTGCTCCAAGCACGGACAGTGGTGCACAGTGCAACATCCCCCACCATGGAGGGGCAAGGCCACTGCCTGAGCTCACCTTTGTTTCAAGCTGGAATAATTTCCAGACAGAAAAATGGCAGTGTGGCTGCTGGAGACTGTACAGGGGTGGTTGCAATCTAAACTTGCCACCAGTGATTGAACTGAGAAATCTGTGTTGTGCCAACAGGGCAGAGGAACGAGTGCCATGGGTATCAGACACAGATGCTGGAGGTGAGTGTGCCCCCAGCATATCCCATCTGCAGGGACAGCGTGGTTCAGTGACACAGACTCCCTCCTGACAATGGGAATCTCTGGGTTTCTTGCTCTGCCACGTGCTGTGCCTCTTGGGAAAAAAACCCAAAAACTTTTTCCTACTTTGGCGAGCCTTCTCTTTAAATTGAGATCTTAGTGGGAGGCTCTGTATCCTACTATTATGGCAAAACCAAATTTGAATTGATTTTCCCCAGCTGCCACTGATAACAAAAAGCCTGATACTACCAACAGTCATAAAATTCTTGTGCATATGCCCCTCAAACAAATGCAACAAGGGACACTCTGGCAGCAGAATCGTATGTCACCTCCTCTTCTGAGAGCAAAACTATGTGACATAGACTTTCAATCAAACACCAAAACTGCCAAAGTATAAACAGATATAGCTGTAAAGATCTATTTACCTATTCTCAACCCAGGGATTAATTTATTAAAATCTTTAGCTACTTTTGTACTGTTCTAAAATGTAGTACTATTGTACTATTACATGTTTATGAGTATTCCTGAAACAGAAATGGGACTTACTCAGCAAGGCTACTGATCATAAACTTTGACTTTGCACTAAATAAAGATGATACAGTTTCAAGTTTTCTTGTGTTTTGGATATTACGAACCCACTGAATATTACAGTGTCACAAGAAGGTTCTCAACAGTTAATTCCTATTCAGGAATAAAATCCTCTTTTTTCATATTTTGATGAATTTTCTCCAACATCTAAACTGTATAAACTTTAATTCCAACCACAGAAAGGAGTGACTGAAAAATAGTAATAATAGCTGCCCGACACGTTCTCATTCCACCACCTCAATAACACTGCTACAAACAAAACCTCCACACACAATAGAAGTTATTACAAACTATTTCCATCTACAAAGCCAAAACAATCTCTCCATCAGCATTTGCCCAGCACTAAGAATCGGCAGCTCTCTGGCACATGCCAGTCACCTTCTGTGACGACTCCACCTTTGACCCTCTCAGCCAGCACAAGCAAGGAACGATGGCACATCCAGTACAGGGAGAGCTGGGTGTAAGAAAGGGGGATAAATCCCAGCTTTTGGTGATGAGCCAAAGGAGCTGATTCACAACTCCACAGCATTGTGCTGGCTGTGGGGATGATACAAACTACTCAAGTGCTCCTTTGAAAGAGAGGTTGGTAGAAAAAGCTAGAGATGCAAGATGTGTGCTTGTGGAGGCTTGAGGACACAGGCCAGCTCATTTTAACACAGAATCAAAATCACAGAATCACCTAGGTTGGAAAAGACCTCTGAGATCATCGAGTCAAATCTAAACACAATGATATGCAGATGGTTTTGCTGTTTCAAACACACTTAAACTGCTCTTTAAGACCTGTGTGTGCTCCTCTCTCAGCATTCAAAAATATTTATGTTCCGGGTGTGAATCACCTTGTACAGCACAGCAGCTGAGACACTCTGCTTAAGTGATCAAAGCACCTTTCAGAGCTGCACTACCAGCACTGACAAACAGACCTGTTTTACAAACACTTTGATTTATAATCTCAGCGAGGTGACGTGTTTTCCTCCTCCTGTCCCAGGCTGGATACCCAAGTGGCACATGCTGACACTTACCTAGGAAGCCCTCTTCATCCACAATGATGGTGTAGTCCTCGGGGGTTTCCGTGAGGCTGAAGAACTTGCACCTGGCAAAGGCAAACAGTAGGAAAACATGATTAGATGCTGGACTGGTCTTTCACCTAAAATGGAGGTCCTTTCCCATCCAAGCTGTGGTGGAGGAAAGAGTCAAGGTCTGGTGTTTATGGAGAGGCCTGAGGCATTAACAGACCTGGATTTTATTCCTGGCTAACTCACACTATGTGACCCACATTCCCTGCTGCCTGCCTATGCACAATGGAGCTGGTAAAACTCTTACTGTTTTTTATGACTTAGTTGTTAGTTACTTTTCTCTAATTACCATATCCCTTAAGGCTTCCCATCACAGCCAGGACCTGCTGTGTTGCACTGACACAGAGCAAAAAGCTTTGCTCACTGACTGATCACTCCAGCACCCTCCAAAAGCCTTTCCATGGTTCATGCATGCAACTGTTTTTCCTATCTGTCCACTGAAATTTCTTGCCTTATCAAGATTTGACATCCAATCTCTCAACCAAGCCCCAGTATCTCTTCTTGTTGCTTCAGAGGCTGTTTCCACAAGCAGACAGCACCCCAACTTCCTATGCTGGTCCTCGCCCCTTCCCTGGGGTGCTCCAGGTGAAGAGCCGTGGTAGCAGCAATCAAGTCCATGGACACAAGGCTGAGCTTCCCCCACCTTGATCCCCTATTGCTTCTGTTCTGCTCCATGCTCATCTTCTGACACTACAGGTCATGTGCAGCACAGCATTCCCAGCTTGTTCAGCACTGAGCACCATGTCACCTCTAATAGGAGATAAAAACCAAATATGGCATGTGATTCTTCCACTGCAGACACAAACAGAAAAAGGTTCAGCCTTAAGGTTGAACACCACATATAGTTGAAAAGGATTTTTTTCCCTGACACACCAACATATGTACAGCAACATCTACTGAAAAAAAATCAGCTTCTATCCAGTTGGTCCCCAGTAATGGCAGGAAGGTTAGCACAGCATTTTTCAAGCTCATGTTCACCTTCAGCAGAGCATCAGCACCGTGCTGGGCAGCAACCCACACAGGGCTCCCAGGCCCTCCAGGAGCATGCCAGAGCACAAGAACTGTTTTTGCTGCCCAAGCCACAGGAGAAATTTTTCCCTCTAGAAAGCTAAATTGGCTGCAACATGAAGAGCCTGTGTCTCTAAGAACCAAAGAGCAGGATTTCACAGTTACATTATAATACTGTTCAATTTATCTGAGGCAACCTACAGAAAATATTTTAAATACTTGAAAAAGAAATATTGTTCTCAAGACCCCCAAATTTCACAGAATGTTCACAGTATAATTTCTGCACGAAGCACAGTTCAGCAGCATTCATCAGCCAAGGACTACCAGGGCTTCTCAGCACTGCTGAGCATCTGTGTTTTAAAGCGTTCAGGACTTCTGAAAGCCTGGAACCCCATGCTGGTGGTTCAAGACATCAAAAGATCAAAGCATTTACTTGATTAAAGAATCAGAATAACACCTGGCTGCAGCATTCTTCTGACTGGCTGAAAAGAATAAACACAGCAGCTATCCCCTCCAAAAGCAACAGGGAGAAAAATGAGATGGATGCTGCCCTCCCCATCATCTCATCAGAAAACCAGGAAGAAGCAACACACAGTTCAATTAGTTATCTGCCATGTAACCAGCACGATTTCATGTACATGGAAAGTATCAGACAATCTGCCTTTAGAGACTCATCCTGTTTCCCTGGAAGCATCCATCACAACAATCAAGCATGACACTCTTCCTCCTAGCACACACATATCACTATAAAATACAGACGTGGCCCCTCCACAAGAGAAACCACAACTTAATTATTTTGTGTCATCGGTAATAGCTGCTGTGACGGCCACATTTACCAACTCAAGTCTCTCTAGGAACAGTGCCAAGAGAAGCAGAAAATAGCAGCAGCCCAAATTTTTACTCTCACTTCTCAACTGCACAAGGCTGCTACCTGTGCAAGGGGTGATCCAAGCTGGATAAAATGGATTTCTGGGATGCTGTTCCAGGTGAGCCCTAGGAGGTAGAAGTATTTGTTATTTAGTGGACGAATTCCCTGGGAAAGTCGATGAAATTAAAGTCTTTGCTACTGCTACCCAACTGATCCACATGCACGCTGACTGGGGAGAAGCTCGTGGTCTTAATAAGGGAGAAAACATTAATAATAAAAAAACCTAATCTTGCCTGACCTGCAGTGGCATTTATGAAAGAATATTGAACCAGAACAGTAATAAATGTCTGTGTGCACCGCTGACCCCAGCAGAAAAAGTATGATTGTGACAGACGCTAGTTTCTGAGCACATATCTGAGGGATATGTACAGATGAAATCCCATAATTGCTGGCTCAGAACGCATGTCAAAACCCCATTATCTTCAAGTACCATCTTAAAGCCCAATCCCCAACTCAGTGCAGTTCTGTAAAAGGTCAGTACCACAGAGCCATCTGAATTTAAAAGCAAAGTCTTTCACCAGCACAGAGAAGACCAGTGGTTCTTGGGGTTTATATTCACTTTGTTCAAGCCAATGATGTGGGGTTTTTTTTCCCAAGGGAAATCTAAACATGAAAAACTGGAATTGCAAATCTTGTGTGACAAAACAGAAGGAACTCAATGTCATATCTCTCTCCTTATATAACACATGCCTCTTCCATTCAAGTTATTTCAATAATTTCTCTTTCCTCTTAAACCAGTCCTTGATAAGCTGAATGCCAACAACATCTTCTGTTATCACACCAAAGTCAAGAAAGGAAAAGAACTGCCCTTTAATCATTTTAAGACATCAGGCAAACAGTATTTCTCTAAGTACGTGTGGAAAGCATATATGTAGGAAGAGATATTGCTAGTTTCCTAATAGTCAAACCTCAGGTGGATTATTTTGGATTTCTGCCTCCTTAAAGTTTCAGTACATTTCCACTTCAGCACTGTTGCTGACTTTGACTCCCTAACAACATATGCCTTTTTCTGGCAATGCCACAAATGTAGACCAATCTATAATTAGATTAGATCTTTGAAACTGCAAAGCCTACACTGTGTATGGCAGCAATGCCCATGCTTGCACAGAGCAGGAAATCGCCTGTAGGATGCAGCAGCAGCATCGTGTCAGTTTGCAAACAGTACTCCAGCCTCTGTGGGAGAAGAGAGCAGGAAAGCAGAGTGGTTGGTCGTGCTTGCAGGTCCACCCCAGAAGTGTCTCCTCCAGCCATTTGGTCTTCGAGACTTGGTGAGATCACAAGAGGGACAATCCTGGGATGAAGGTGACGTTCGTTGGTTCCGGGTCACATGCAGAGCACAAGTTTGTGGGAATACTGCTGTGCATCATTTGAAAGTTCAGCACAGACAATGGTCTTTAAGGAAGACCACAAGTCTTACCTTCATATTTATATGGAAACTACTTAGTTAATTCTTGTCTCAGGAGGGTAAAGCGTTGCAAAGCTGTCTGTACTGTGGAAAACATCTGTTCCAGAAGCAGGTGGGTGGCTGGTCTCCTCACACACAGGAAACCATGCCCAAATGTCATTCAAGGCAGTCAAATGTCTGGAGGTAACACAGAAGTTTGCAAAGAAGCAGTTGAACTGAATGGGAATTAAGAAGAAGCAGCAGCAAGTTCATCTGTGTGAATACGAAAAATGTAATTTATTGGGGTTTATTCCAGGCTGTACTCTTTGTTATGTTATTATGACAATATATATTCTCAGTAGAGAAAAAGTCTCATGCTAATCATCAAATTCTTGGTGATCTTTGCAGTTTATAAATAATGACAAGGGGTGGATTCTAGTACATCATCTTTGGAAATGTATTTAGGAAAGCAATAAAGGACACTTGTGCTGTTAAGGTGATCCCAAGTAACATGCCATAGGACAAGAGGAAACAGCCTCAAATAGCACCAGGGGAGATTTACATTGGGTATTAGGGAAAACTTTTTCACCAAAAGGGTTGTCAGGCATTGGAACAGGCTGCCCAGGGAGGTGGTGGAGTCGCTGGCCCTGGAGGTATTTAAAAGACATGCAGATGTGGCACTTAGGGACATGGTTTAGTGTGGCCTTGGCATTGCTGGGGGAATGGCTGGATTGGATCTCAAGGGTCTTTTCCAACTGTCCTGACATGAGGTACTTGTACAGCCAATTTCTCTACCTGAGCAGCAACGTCTTGCCACAGTTCAGCAGCCCAGATGGGTTTCTGTCTGTGCTGCCAATTGGCCTTTTTCCATTGGTCCAGCCACCCCCACAGAGCATTTGCCACCACCCACAAGTCAGTGCAGAGGTAGAACACTGGCCATTTCTCTTGTTCAGTGGTATCTAAAGCCAGCTGGACGGCCTTCAGCTCTGCAACCTGACTTGATCCCCCTTGTCCCTCAGGAGCTTCTGTGACTCACCACCATAGGACTCCATACAGCAGCTTTCCATTTTCAGTGTGTCCCTACAACACGGCAGGAACCAACAGTGAACAGTGTGTGTCACCTTTCATTTTCTGGAAGCTGATTATATGGTGGGGCCTTCACAGCACATGTCACCTGATCCTCCTCTGGTAATAATCTGAAATTTTCACCTTTGGACCAGTTTGTGATGATCTCCAAGATTTCTGGGCAATTGGGGTTTCTTAGCTGAGCTCGCTGTGTGATCAGAGCGATCCACCTACTCTACGTGGATCACGTGGCATGATGTGTGGAAGGGGCTTTCCCTTTGCACATCCAGCCCAGCACTGGCAGTCAGGGTGCCAGAAGGAGCTGTGCTTTGGTGCCAGTCACTTCTGAAGTGGTTCCAACCCCTTCAGAAGCTGCCAGGATTTCTTTTTCAGTTGGGGTGTAACAGGCCTTGGACCCTTTGTATCCCTGACTCCAGAACCCTGGGGCTTGTCCTCGAGTCTCCCCAGGTACTTTTTGCCAGAGACTCCAGGAAGGACCATTCTCCCCAGCTGTAGTGTAGAGCACAATTTTTACATCCTGTCCTGTCCTGACTGGCCCATGGACTACTGCATGGGCAACCTCCTGTTTAATTTGTTCAAAAGTGTGTTGTTGTTCAGCACCCCACTTAAAATTGTTCTTCTTCTGTGTCAAATGATAGAGAGCGCTGACAATCTGACTGTAATCTGGAATATGCATCCTCCAGAAACCCAAAGCATCCAGGAAAGTCTGTGTTTCCTTCTTGCTGGTTGGTGGGGACACAGCTGCTGTTTTGTTAACTGCATCCATTGGGATCTGACAATGTCCATGTTGCCACTTTATTCCTAAACTCTGAATTTCCAGGGCAGGTCCTTTGACCTTACTTTGTTTTATGGCAAAACCAGCCTTCAGGAGGATCTGGATTATCTTCTCCCTTTCTCAAAATCTGCCTCTGCTGTGTTCTCCCACACAATAATGTCATCGATGTACTGCAGGTGTTCTGGAGCCTCATCCTTTTCCAGTCCATGGCAAATGGTGGGGCTGTGTTTCCAGCTTTGGGGCAGTCGGTTCCAGGTGTACTGAACAGCCCTCCAAGTAAAAGCAAACTGTGGCCTGCACTCTGCTGCCAAAGGAATGGAGAAGAACCCATCAGCAATGTCAGCAGTGGCACCACTTGGCTGCCTTGGACTCCAGCTCGGACTGAAGTTCCAGCATGTCCAGCACAGCGGCATCAGTGGTGCTGTGACTTCTTTCAGGCCACGATAGTCCACTGTCAGTCTCCACTCTCCACTGGACTTATGCACTGGCCATACAGGGCTATTAAAGGGGGAGCGAGTCTTGCTGACCAATCCCTGGCTCTCCAATTCATGAATCATCTCGTGGGTGGGGGTGATGATATTGCTGACATTGCATTGCTGTGGTGGCAATCAGTAACTGTTCTTTTGACCCTCAGCAGTCCCACAACAGAGGGGTCCTCTGAGAGACCAGGCAAGGTACCCAGCTGCCTAATTTCCTCTGTCTCCACAGCAGCTATCCCAAAACCCCAACAACACTGTTTTGGGTCCTTGAGATACCCTCTCCTGAGGTAATCTATGCCAAGGATAGACCGGGCCTCTGAGCCAGTCACAAGGAGGTGTTTTTGCCATTCGTTCCCAGTCAGGCTCACTTCAGCTTCCAGTACAATCAGCTCCTGGGATCCCCCTGTCAGCCCAGAAATAGAGGTGGATTCTGTCCCTACATATCTTGATGGCATCAGGGTACATTGTACGGTGTCAGCTAAAGCCTTGTGCTCTTGTGGGTCTGGTGTGCCAGGCCATGGGATCCACACAGTCCAATAGCTCCAACTGTCCCTTTCCTCCACCTGGCTGGAGGCAGGGCCCCTTTAGTCCTGGTCATGGTGCTCGTTGCTCAATTCTTATAAATATGACCTGGAGGTCCCTTCAAGAGGATTGAACGTAACATCATCCGTTCTATTCTGTCTGAGGACTTGTCCTCTGGAAACTCGAGCAGCATTTATCACTGAAGAACTTCGTGCAGTGGTTGTCCTACCTTTCAGCTCATGCACCCGTGCTGCTGGGGCAGAGGTGGGTTTTCCATCGGACTTCCTCATGTCCTCTCCATGGTCATGCAGGTAAAACCAGAGGTTACCTCGTGGTGTATACCCTCCCTCTCGAGCAGCAGGGCGCTTGCTCCCAACAGCAGAGATACCAGTCCATACTGGTGGGGCATAGGACACTTCCTCTCTAGTTTGCTCAACTCTTTTGAGTCTGCTCACAGTCTTGGATGGTCTTTCCACAGCTGAGGCGCAGGTCGGTAGGGAGGAAAAAAGATGATCTTCCTACTGCCAGAGTCAGGTGTCACCTGAAGCACTGTTTGTCCTCCTCCTTTCATTGACATCGATGCCAATGAGTTGGTGTCCAACGATGGCACGCTCCACACAAACTTCTGGCACAGGGATTGTGTGGGCTGGACCTCATCTGATCTACAGGGGACTGCTCATTATTGGAATCTCTATAGATTACCTCCAGCACAGCTCATTCTCTCAGGTACTGTGTACCTTTCTCCATGGTGTTCCACCTGCTTGGGCGCACCATTAGGTCACCCTTGAGAGAACACCTTTCCCTCACACTTGACAGGAGTTGCTTCCAGAGGCTGAGAGTTTTGTCCTCTTCCCAATCCCCTTGTCAGTGCCATGGGATCCTGGGACAGGGATCAGGGATCCCAGTTGCTTGGCTTCGCTACCATGTAGTTCCATATCCTGGGCTGTGATATCCCAGCACTGGAGCAGCCAGGTCACCAGGGCTCTCCTGTGCATCTTGCAGCTCACCCAGGGACAGGGATCAGGTGATTATCTCTGGCCCTGCCTCTTCCTCCTGTTCTGAGGGCCCTGCTTCCTCTTCATCCCTTACTAAGTGAACTGATTTTGTCTTGGATTTCTTCTTCTGTATAGGGGCAACTGCTACTGGCACAGGTTGTTCCTCTGGTTCAGCTGCAGTTTGAGTGGCCACAGTTCCTGTAGGTCTGCTTTCCTCCTCCTGAGGGTGTGAGGGTGCTGTCTAGTGTCAAGCAGTGTCTGATAAATAGTAGCCAGGATCCAGCACACTGCAATAAGCTGCTTCTCTCTGGAGCTGCCAGAGCATTCTCCTTGCAAATATTCTGTTACTTTATCAGGATCTTGTAGTTGTTTAGGGGTGAACTTCCAAACCACTGGAGCAGAGAATTTCCCAAAAATTTGGCTCATTTTCTCCCACATTCCACGCCACTCATGACTATCCACCCTCGGGGGCAGATCTCTGAATAACCTGCCTAGAACTCTCTAAACATCGTGTGGACAGCACTGGCAGGCTTAGCAACAAAAACATGCTTTCCTTAACATCCAAACGGAAGTCAAAATTCTCAAAAGCTCTTGTAACAGGCCCAATGAAGGAAAAGAGTGTGAAAAGCTGGGGAGAATCATTCTCCTCATTCCTCCCACAGGCTGGGTATGATTATTAAAGAATTCCCTGAAGGAATTCCCATCGAATCCTTCCCATCAAAGGCCAGGGCGGGAGAGCAACACTGAAGACACATCCCAAATGACCCTCATTGCCCTCGATGTGATCATGTCATACACTGATATCACAGAGTACAGCAACAAATCAATCCTGATTCTGCCCCCCCTCTGAAAAAGAGCCCCACGAGGAGCACACAGGGGAATAGATACAGGATTAGGTACCACACCCACATGGACAGACCAAGTAACACTGCGACCAGTGGCTCTGTACCTAACACAGCAAATGCGTAGATCAAATTTGTTTCCAGCCTCCTCTGGGGAGATGTGTTGTTACCTCAACCCTTAGTGGTCCACACTGGGCACCAATTAAGGCTGTCCTGGTTTATGGTACTCTCCAATTTAGTGCTCCCACTAAAACCACACTGCCGCTTGCTTCCCTCTCCCCGTCCAGCTGGAGGCACAAAAGGTAAAGATCACGGGGTGAGAAAAGAACAATTTACCGGAAACAGCTCAGAATAAGAAAATGAACAGTAACAGCAACAATATTAATAACAAAGGGTATAAGACAAAGAAAGGATTTACACAGAAAAGCCCCCAACACTAGACAGTAGTGGACTGTTCTGGCCACCATATATTTTCAACCAGAAGGAATGCCCTTCTCCCATCCTACTGTCCCTACCAAGGGAAACATTAAACATGTCACAGCACTTAGAAATGGCCAAAGGACACCGGCAACATTCCTTCCAGTCATTAACTGTGCTCAGATCTGGGACAGAGACGTTAGCAAACACAACTACAGATCGCCTAAAAAGACACTGTGATATTACTTTAGTTCATTACAGAAAGTTAATAATCCTCAAAACCAACACAGAACAAAACTAACAGAGCTGAGGCTAGGGAAAGCAAGTGTTCATGAACAGACATCAATTCAGAAGTGTCACAGCCTGTGCTATGCCAAAACTTCCATCACAATAACCATGATGGTCTTGTCTAATCCATACTACTAATAATGACAGTTTAAGCTACAGATTACAGTGTGTAAAGTTAAAAGGGAGACCTTTATTCAAGCCCTCTCCTTGCTACTTTTGTGGAGCTAAGCAAGTTACCTGAGACTTTATTTAGACTTTGAGACAACAGGGAGCAGAATAATAGAAAAATGATTGGCACCCTGGAGGAACAGAAATCAAGACAAAACACAGAAAGGATGACCTGTCATACACAAAATAAGCAAAGAAATAAGCAGATTTGGCTATGCTGGAGAAGATAACTGATCTTAAATACAGCTCACTGAAAAAGCCAGGACACATGGCAAAAATAAGCAAGGATTATTCAAAAAGTGTCAGCTGGGCATCTACTGTATTGGCTTTATTAAACCAGTATCAAACTGTGGTTCAGGTCTTCCTCAGGACAGTTCACAAGGCCTGCACTATGACAGCCCATGCAAATAAAATTACTGCTGCAAATGAATGACTAGCAGTAGCTTGAAACAACACCAATGAGTAATTCAGTTATAATTTTTTCTTTTTCTGTAGTCAGACCTGGTCAGTCAAGACTTCCCAGATTCAAAAAAGCTACAATATTCAAGAGTTATCCTTCACTATAACCACAGGAGGTATTTTTTTTGGTTCTATAAAGAGATACTTGGAGTTTATTTTGTATGAATAGCAAAGCCCAAGTCATGGTGCTTTCAGTAGTCAAAGCACAGCGTTTGTAGCACTGCTTTCTAAAATTTACTTGAGATGATAAAACATATCTTTCTCTCATTTGTCATGACAGCATTTTTTTAATACTTCCCAGGAACCAATTAGAAGGCAACACACAACTTGGCTGGTTTACTTTCTCCCCTTCAACAGACTTCCACCATCATACTTAGGAAGATTCTGTAAGAAAATCTGTTTTATCTCTATTTATGTGTAGAAATAAATTCTTGCCAAATGTGAAGAGACAAGCTAAAACTACACTGAAGTAGTGGTAAGAAAATTCTCTACATGAAGAAACTAAGGCATGTTACATGCTGGAATGGAGTAGAAAGCTCAGTTTTCTCAAGGAAACTACAAGGGAGATGAAGAGGTGCAAGTCCACCCAACAGTGCTCAGCAGAGAGGTGCTGCAGGAGATACAAAATCCAGCTTAAAACCATGCAAGTCTTACTGTGCTCATCTGTTATTTGTCCACTGAAGGAGCCAAATACAGAGACTTTTTTTTGTGAACCACATGAGAACAATACACAAATGAATGACTCTAGGTGTGGATATACTGAAGTTAAGATCTATTCTACAGCAAAGACTTGTCCTGGGCATGAATCTGTAAAATAATTTACTGTCCTGATGTAATTAAAAGTTGTTCTTAGCACAGATTTTTCTTCTTGGGTCACAAATTATTTCTAGTGAGCTCTGCTGCGTAATTTTTACTTGGAACATCACCACTCATCACCTATATTAGTGAAAGGGGTTGAACCAAAAACCTGGATCTGCACTCCACTGCCGTGGCTGGTCCCCAGCTGATGCAAGTGTCAGGAGCCTGGCAGGAGCCCTTCCATCCACACACTGAGCAAAGTCACCCAACTACCTCCAAATGGCTCAGCTGCACTCTGGGACTCCGGGAAGGATCCTCAGAGGGTGCTCAAAGAGTCCAGAGCACAAGGATGGGAGGCTGCAGCAGACCTGCACCCACGCTGCACTGCACACACACATAGGTTTTAGCATTCTTACTGGATATTTAGTGGGACTGAATACTAGTGCTCATAAGGATTTGGCAGATACAAGGCATCTGAAAGCCTATATGGTGCTCAGAGACAGGCAGCTCTTGGTCTAAAAAGCTATCAGTTATAGCAACATAATTCAAATTTTCCTGAAGTAACTGAAAAAAAAAAGTACAAGAGAATTACTTCACTTCTACTTCTCATTCATCCTTTCTTGTAGTTTCAAATTGAAACATTTCCTTTTCATTTTAATTGAAATATAAAATTTCGCGCCAGCAACAAACATTTTGTGGAAGGCACTATTCCATTTTGACATAACTGAGCCCCTCAAAATTTAATTCCATAAAGAACCTTCAATGGTTAATGCCTTCTGCTTTGGAAATGTTTATCTTGGTGCAGCAAAAGACAAAGGGGCTGGAAGAATCCAGCAGTCATGACTCAGAGGTGCAGACGGGAACAAGGTCCTCCACTAATCTTAAAGGTAAAAAAATATTAGAATAAACCAGCATTTAAGACAGGTATTTGCTCATGCTTCCACCCCACACTCTCTTCTTGGGCCTTTGAGACTGCACTGTGTTTCTCAGCATGTGACTACCCTGGACACGTGGCTCACATGCTCGCTGAAGCACAGGGTTGGCTTGGTGGCCTGCACGTGTCACATGCACTACAGACACTGCTGGGGGAGCAATAAGTGATATTTAGGTGGGCCATGACAAGATCCCACCTTCCTCTTCTGCTGCTAAACATGAGTTGCACAGCATAGCGCTGGTCTGTTCCCATCTTGGAAAACTCATTTCAATCATCAGTAGGGAAAAGAGAAGGCTGGAGGAAGGGAGAAATGACAGAAAATAAATACATTCAGTTAGGTATTACTTTCCCAAAGAGTATTTGAACTGTCTAGATTCATTATGGGCAAAAAGTGCAGGTGTCAGACTGCTGATGGAACTAGCTGCACTTGTGCTTGAAAGCACTAACTGCTGGAGAAAGGAAACAGAGGAGAATTACCAAGTCATTAATCTTCTGTTATTCTCTCAAACTTTGAGAACAGTTCCCTAATAACTGCCTGTGATTACTAGTTTTCCTTCCTGTCATCACACAGTAATTCTGAACCCAAATTCATCAGCATACGGGTGAACATGGATGGAGTGGACTATATATCTTTGTCCGCTGAAAATATCAGCATGCTTGTTTGTAGGGTAACAGCCAGGAAGTCAATAAAAGGTGCCCCCTTCTCACTGGAAATGATTTTCTATTTTTCCTACAACACAAATTTGGCAACTTCAAGTTCTGCAAGAAAAACTATTAGCTGATTTTGCCTACTGACCAGAAGTCAAAAACTAGGTTGCTCTGATAGGGGCAGGCAGCAGGCTAAGTGAAAGTCACAGCTACCCTTGCACCTTAGGATTTCTCTGTGCGTGGCACAAGGTGGTGGCCACTGGGTGTCCAGCTGCCACTGTAGTCAGTAACTTTGGAGGGTTGGGACACCTGCTCTTCACCTCAGGAACATCCAGGTGTACATGCAGCACCGTGGGGCGTCTGGATGATGAGCACTGGGCACTTGTCTGGGCTCAGCATTGGTTATTATGACAAAAGCCTTTTTGCAGCTCTGGTTCTACAGAGCTCAAGGCAAACTGAGCTCTATCCCTGGACATAAAAACTTGCTTTAAAAGGCTTGCTGTCTGCATTAAAAAAACAGGTCTTCCAGAGTCAGTGGAGTTGACACGGCTGGAGAGCCCTCCCGGCTGAGGAGCCTCGTACGGCGCAACGCTGTGTGCACCGAGCACGCAGTGATCACAAGGTGTGGGATCAGCTCAGGTACCCAACTCTTTCCAAGTCAGCATTCATCCTGTGCTGACCCTTTCTCCAAATGGTGCATAAATGTCTACCAATTCAGGTGGCCTTACACAGCTCTAAGCAAACACTGACGGGGTGATGCTGTTTGCACTGCCAGAGCAGCACTGAAGCACGTTCGCAACAGAGGCAAGTACAACACATCAGTGCTATCCCTGGATCCAGCAGGCTTCCCTGCCAGCTCACAAGTGCTCCCAGGATCTGCTTTTTCCCCCAACAGTAAACATAAGACAGGGCTGATGTTCAGCTTTCCCTAGAAGGAACCTCCCTCAGCTTGAGTATTGCAACTTAAGGAGTTCAACTTGCAATACAGGAGGAATGTGAATTTAAGTCAAGAAGTTTAGTGCATTCCCTCTTCATGAATTCATGGCTTTCTGGTTCACGGTGTTATATATCTGCAGATACATAAACAAAACCAAGCTGTAGGAACGGGTCTTGCATGTGGTTGATTTTGGGTCACTAAAGACTACATTCCCCAAAAGGCAAAGTGTGTAGAGAAAGCAAATTTTCGTTCTGAACACTGAAAACATGGATGAGTAATTCTTCCTCTAGCCACCACTGTTGGTTGATTCATATTATATTAAAGAAACTCAACTTGAAAAATTCAATTTTGAATTTGAGAGCAAAACAAAACAAAACAACAAATGTCCAAGGCTCACAGAAATATAACCAAAACCAGCCCAGGATTTATCAGCACGGTTTTCTGAGTTAAAAAGAAGCCACAAGAACCTGTGTTTGTTTTTTTGGTTTTGGTTTGGCAAAAAAAAACTTTCTGTCCGTGTAATTCTCTGAACATAACCCAGTTAGTTGTTTGCACCGTCTCTCTTTCCAACTCTTCTGACTTCCATTAAACCCAACACTAGCTTCACTAAATGCAATACAGGTAAAGGGTAAAACCAGATGATATTTTTCTTTATAGAAATCTGCCTTTAGCACTATTATCTGAAAGAACAGCGGTAGTGAGTCTCTGTATCACAAAATATTCCAGTTGGGATTGTCTCACTCTGCATTCAGCTTTTCACCATGGCCCTTGGGCACATTTCTGCAAGCTCCTGCCAGGGCAGTGCAGAGTCACAGAGGACTACCAGGGTGCTGTACAGCTCCACAGAGCCAGGAGACTGGCAAAAAAAGCACTTGTCACTCTTCATGTCAAAGGAAGATACTTGGAGGCTTGGCACTAGATAAAGTGAATGAAAGTCAAGCCAAGGCAGAAGGTGAGCCACAGCACAAGAGAAAATGCCAGACCTACATGTCATTGCAGCAGCACACAGGTCTCCCCAGGAGCCAAAGCAGTGTGGCATTGCCAACATCAGTGATACCAAGAGCCTGGAACACAGACCAGCCATGGCCATCCTAAGCAGTGCTGAGGTAGATGCTGACCTACTTCTGACCCCAGGCCCCGCCTGTGCTATACTGACCTACTATGAACCCCACTATTAGTGGGAACCATAATAACCATTAACGTGCAGGAAGGACAAGGACACCTCCTCTCAGCCCAGAGCACTTGAGGGAAAATAGGAAACTGCCCACAGGGCTTCTCTGCACATTCTCCTCTGTGAACTTAACACCATGTATTTACACAGCTTTTCCACCCTTCTGTCTCTCAAAAAAATTTTATTAGGAACAAATGTGAGAGGGGACTAAGATCTTCGCAGTGTGATTGGTGTCAGAGCCCTCAGACCCAAGAGACAGGAGAGAAGCCAGTAACAGAAACACCCAAAAGATAAAATAACCTTAGGTAACACATTCCTCCAGTCATTACAGCCTGAGAACAGTCAGAACAGGCTGTCATGGCTAAGCCAGATCCTGGTTCTGCAGTGAAAGCACCCTGCAACTGCTTCCATTCCCAGCCTCCACGCCTGGTGGGATGGGAACAGCTTTGTCCCAGCGCAGGCAGTAACACATCTCCTGGGTTACCAGATCCAGTCCCCAAGGCTGCAGGCACTGCCCTGTGCAAGGAGGGGAGCAAGGGAGGTTGTGGCCATTGCTACTGACCCAAACCTACACTGCAGCTGGGAAAGTTCTCTTCCTTTTAGGCAAACCCATAAATAACATCAGGAATTATTTCAGTCTGCTAATTTAGATTGCCTTTGGATTTACAAATAGGAAAATGAGACAAGACTCTTATCCATTCTAAAAAAACAACAACCAACTGCCAACAAAAACCACCTCTCAGCAAAACTGCCAGAGTTACATTACCAGGTCCAGACTCAGATCCAGCGCCTTGCTCCACACCAGTCCTATGGGCCAGCCTATGACTCAGCTTCCATTTGTGATACAGATCTAAACCAATCCTATTGAGAAGCATGGGGATATAAAACCAAACCAAACCTCACTATATTTGCATTTATTGTGCTAATGGGAACTAAATGAGCATCTCAGGCATTACTTTGCTCATGTTTTATTGCTGTTGTTCCTCCAGCTTTATTTTTTTTTTAAGAAATGTATCAGAAACAAAGCAACAGAATAATAGCAAAAAACTCTGAATTCCCAAACTTCATCAAAACCCATAAAATAATTTGCACAAAACTACTGTCTCAGAGCATAACGGTAGAAGACTTCTTAAAGTCCTTTAATTTGTTCCTGTTGGTTTGATGCCCCCCCAAAGCATCTTTAACAACATTGCTTACAGTTTTATCATTGTTAATGACAGGAAAGCAAATTTTCAAATCTCCACAGAGTGTCAGTGAGTGTTTACATCAAAATGGTGAGAGCTCTTTGCTTTGGGAGAGGATGCTATAATCAAATCTCTGAAGAAGAAGTTGGAGCAGTAACTGAAAAGGAAGTTTAGTTCGTGTGCATTGAAAAAGGATTCATTTATTATCTAACAATTAACTAACTGGTCCAGACACACCTTTTCCTCTTCTCTCTTTGCTATCCTGGCCTGCCAGCACTCTTGAAAGCCCATCTATTGTGAGCCAACTTACGTCACACGTGAGATGCTAAAGTAATTCCTTACATTTGAGAAAGCCCAACATTTATTTAAGCAGAAGGTAACTGTGCTTTAAAAACTTTCTCAGTACAGCAGCAACAGTATCCCCTGATCACTATCAAGTTGAACTCGTTTTCAGCACAAGACAGAGGCAAAGTACAACACAGAATTTTTCTTAACCATAAATTCTCTTCTACAAATCAAAATCCAAACAGAGAAACACATTGTAGATGTGGGTGTGGGACCTGAGGTTTACAGTTGAAAACAAAGCATGACTTAATGTACAAGAAAAGCTTGTGAATACATTTTACCAACTGGATCCTGAAGGATTATCCTATGAGGACAACGCAAATGCTAAGAAAAAGTCCTGTTTCCTTTTCCCTTCCAGATCAGGCACTACCATATCACTCCTTTAATGCCCTCTGCTGCAGAATATTGACTTTGACTATTCTACCAACAATAAAATACAACTGAGTTTTTGTAAATGCAATGCTGCTGTACATCCAAACCCAAATATTTGGGGTTCATAGTAGCTATTGTTGTGTTCAGCCAAAAACCAGTGATTATTTCGTGGACTGAAAAACACAGACTGCAGAGCATATGCTTTTTATTTCAAAGATGGGAGCAACCCAGGCTCAATGCTCTGGGGGCAAGAGGTTCTTACAATATTGCTCCAAGATACAAGAGAAGGAGGAAGAAACAGACAATCCACTGTGGACTGGAATTGATGAACTTTTTTCCCTGCAGGAACCATAAACACAATTTTCCCAGCATGGGACATAATAGTTCTCCCACAAATTACTAAAATATATTTCCAGTGCTCAATACAGAAAGTTAGATGCACAAGAAATGTTTGCAGCTTCAATGCAGGCAGTAATTGAGAACATGTGTGGCAGGGGGATTAAAGAGGAGGGAGGTGAACGAGCAAGCCACACTCCATCAGAACAGGGGGGCAGGAGAAGCACATTTCAGCCCTCATAGATTTCAAAGACCTTCCATTTGCAAGCAGGTCCAAACCCCCACATTACAACTCCATCTGAGGGGGAATGCTCTCTGTGAGGTTGCATGTCAACTCCAAATTTAATGCACTTTAACAATTTAAGAGCCTGAATAAAAAATAGTTTCATCAACTTTCTCTTAAGCTCAAAGTGAGGGTTTAGCTTCTTGTACAACAAAGGACACTTTTACAGGAAAAGCAACCTTTGACTGCTCTCATTTTCCTAGGCTCTGCTTTTGGGTCCTACTCAACATGGGTACTATCCAGCCAAGTGATGAACAATAAAAGCAGTATTTCTGCATATTCTAGCTCACATTATATGCAAAATAGTGTTGGAGATGTGCCTGTAGCCAGCTTTCCATAAACCTGTAGTTAACCAAATCTACAACACTCAGAGGACTGAAAGGAAGCTTCATTTTCCTCCTTTGCTAATGAAGCAAAAGGAAGCTGCTCTCATGCCAATGCTGTCTTTTTGGATAAAGTTCCCTATATGCATAAGCAAAGGAGAAAATGCATTTCAAGAATGTTAAGGTTTTTAAAGTAAGTCAGTACTGACTGGTCACAAAGTTTCAGCCTTGAAAACGCCAGACAGTTTTATTTTTAACAATGCTCTTTCTAAATTGGTCTCTTCAGGCTGCAAAGGAAGAGCCCATGGTAAAGGTAGAAGCATCAAACTTCTTCCCAGGCCTACCAGACCCAAGGAAAACATGAGAGATCATTCAGCAAGTCCGCATTACATAGCTCAGAATGAATTCTGCAGTTTTGGAATATTGTTCCTAAAATCCAGCTGCCAGATCAGGACCCAACCCAAAAGCCAGAGCTCCTGCAGAAGTATGTATGTCATAAATGATACTGCAGAGCAAGGGTCACTGGGTCAAAAACAGTGTCATGGCCAGAACCATCCCACAAACGTTTCTGGTTGCTCAGTCACACTGCAGGAACCCAACAGCCCCTCTGTGGGGCTGAGCCTCGCTGGCTCTGCCTCACACCCTGCAGGGCCACCAGTGTGAGAGATTCTTGGCAAACTCAAAAGCAGCTCAAAGCAGGGCCTCAAATCAATGCTCCAAAAGTCTCCAGAAATTAATGTTCTGAGGCTTTGGATATGTTTGCTGTTTAATTTGACTGGCTGCACTTTACCTGCAAGGCCTTCTTATTTGGCTTTTGACCCTTTCAGAGTTTCAGCACAAGAACTCTCATGCCCTCTAAGCAGCACCCAGCACAAAAAGGCACAGACATTTCTAGAAAGCATGTGGCACAGAAGGCTTTAGGAACACTGCTTGATAAGGCTGTTCAGTTTGCTGAGTGGCGAGAAAACAGCTGCTTAGAGCCAAGGATTCATGAACTCAATTTCCACTTAAACATCTTATAATGCCTGGTGACTGAGCAATAAGATGGCAGGTGAAATACAAAGTCAATAAATGGAAATTAATGCATAAAGGAGGAAAATAATTTAAGTTCTGCATGAAGAATGACAAGACTCTAAATGAGTTATTACCAGTCAGGAAGAAGATGCTGGAGTCTTCATGGCTGTTTCCCAAAAGGGTCAAGGCTTCCAAAGACGCTGAGAGAACAGAGGTAATCGGGGAAGGCAGGGGTGGGGGAGAGGGGGGCAAGGCACATCTCATTACTACAAATCACAAATTCAGCACATACCCAGATGCCAAGTACTTCATGATCAAACCATCCCAAGGCTACCAAACAGGTTGGAATTCAGTTGGAAGAAACACAGAGAAAGTGCCAATGGTGATCCAAGGTGTGGAAAACTGAACAGATGAGAACCGTCCAACTGCAAGAAGCAATAGCTCAGTTTGGGATTAAAGGGAAAGTTATTATGGCCAAGGTGATTAAAGAATAATTCATGTCTCACAGTGTGAGAAAGAGGGGCATCCAATACACTGATCTGATAGCATAAACTTTTCAATTTAAAAACTGGCATGACTAGGTACCTACATGAGAGGGATGGCCAGATAAAAACACAAAAGCCAATATGCACAGGGAAGAGACGGGTTCAAGGTCCCTTCCAACAAAAACCATTCCAACACTGAACACGATGTCCCTTTAGGACACCTCTTGCACTCCTGGCTCTGGGAGGATGCTCCAGGATATGGACACTGGCCCTGTTTCACTTCCCTGAGCAGCCCAATCAGTGCTGTGGAAGACACAGTGCTGGGCAGGATGGCTCTTGCCTTTGACCAACCTTGTATTCCAGAGGACAGACCAACCTAGTGTTCCAAAGGACAGCACGGCTCAAAGCAAGGACAAGACAAGAAGATACAGCATGAAATAAAAACCTGTGGTCTTAATCCCTTTCTTTTTCTTTGATGTTTTATTACTTTAGGGAGTACTTGTGCAATCTGGCAACCTCTGACATCTTGTCCCTTTCAGGTAACTGGCCTCAGGGTCAATCAGCTCCAGACACACGCAGTCACAGAGCAAAGCCCTTCCCATGTAATTTCCTCCTCTTGGTCCTTTTAGGCATGGATCCTAGATGGACTCTTCGTGCTGAGCTGCCACTTGGGAGAAATTTGTCAGCTCTTTCCCAGGGTGGGGAAGAGAAAATTACCAGCACTAAGCTAAGCCAGTTGTCTGGCTAAGAGCCTGCTGCCTCAGATACAACCACAGAGAATTCCATGCTTCAAATCCTGATTCTCAAATTCCTGCTTCTGAGCCCGTATATCAGAAAGGGTAAAAGAGGAGAGTTAGCTAAAAGCCAGGTAAAGTCTGCTATCAAGACGCATCCTCTTCTGGCATAGCTCTCATGGCTACTAAATTTGTAAAGTTTTTTCAAACAAGATGAATTGTGCTGGGAAAGGGATACAGAACAGAATTGTATCAGGAAAAAGGTCAGCGTTTTAGTAATGGTTTAGAGGTTCCAGCTACCAAAGAACAGCGTTAGCTGTTATCTCAGCCAAACTAAAAAGCACCTAAATGGCAGTGGTCAGTCCATGTTTTAAAGAGGCATTTAAAGTCTATGGGAACCGATCCAATGCATTTAACGTGCTGGGAAAACCTTTCCACCAGCAGAGGTAGCAAGAAATTAAGGTAGTTCGAAGTGAGACCCTGAGGGCACGGACATCATCTTTACATTTCCAATTGTCTTCAACTGGATAGGCATTTTGGAAGTGAAAGGAAATGCTGTGCCCCTGGCAGATTTTAATACTTAACTAACAGATTTTCCCTTGCCCTACACTCTTTGCTTTAAACTGTAAGTGTATCAAGTGCAGCACCATTTAAAATACCACTTCACATGAAATTCTAATCCCCATTTCATTTTATGTTTTACTGCATTACCTGTTTCTTCACACAGAAGGGGAAGATGAGATAAGGGGAAAAGGAGATGCTTCAGTAACCAACAGTCCCTACTCATGTTCTCTGGAAACAAGCCAAAGACTGCAAAACAGCCAGGCCTTGTGATGGCCCAACAGGCTATAATCATGTACTTGTGCACAAGTGGTGTGGAGGGCAAGTATTAAAATAGATTGAAAAAATTTAAAGCAACAAAATAACAGCTATCAAAGATTTACAGAAAATTAAAATTGTGAAATCACTAGCTGAGATTAAAAAAAAAACACAACAAAACTACACAATCTTCCTCTTGTAAAGGTTTGGGGAAGAATCACCTCCCTCAACCTGCTGGCCACTCCTCTTCTGATGCAGCCCAGGATAGGATTGGCTTTCTGGGCTGCCTCTGCACACCACTGGCTCATGTCCAGCTTTTCATCCACCCCAAGTCCTTCTCTACAAGGCTGCTCTCTGTGAGTTCCCCCCCTGCTCACCATCAGAAAGTTCTCTTAAAAATATATTTAGGTCACAGAAAACACTTGAATACCCTAGAAAAACATACAAAACTAAGTAAAATGTTGAATTAAGACAATCACGGGTGGAACTGCAACTAAAGAACACAAGTTATTGCTAGGCTGTGAGTGGACCTGACAGGGAACTGCTAAATTACTGTTGTGGGGGAACAACAGAAGAAAAGACTCTTTGAAAGGCACCTGGCTTCTGTTCGCTGCTTTTCACAAGAAGACCTCAAAGCACTTTCTAAAGAAAGTCAGTATCAATATCAGGTTTTATTGCATCTCAGCTTCACAGGACAAAGCACAAAAGTAGATATTCGCTCTGGCCTCACACAGCCCAGGCAGGCCTGAACATTTAGTGCTCTTCCAGTAAGTCCTCTGGTAGAATAAACAGTTTGTAACAGTTAAAGAACATTTTTAACCTATGCTGAGGATAAAGGAAGCACAGCCTTCAGCGATATATGAGACTTTGCTTTCAAGCAAACACTTGGGTTTTTTTCACAGCAGAAACAAACGGGAAGAAAACCACCCAGATATTGCTGTCTGCACACTCTAAGCACTCACAGAGCAGCAAGGAAAGGAGAAAACAGCACAGACCCTCAGGAAAGCAGGATCTGACCCAAACCACCAGCACCTTGCCATTTTCATCCACAGATCAATCCAAGGAATAGCATAAAAGCTGGCAAAGCAAGTAACGACCTGAAAAATAAGATTCAGTCTTGTACAGAGGACAAATATGAACAAGACTTTTTCAGCATAACTAGGGATCTACACCTTATTTAGTCTGATGTGGTGCACAGGTCTCCAGCAGCATCTAACCTCCAGCAACCAGTCTCCAGCAGCTCCAGGAAGCTTCTGCAAATATCTGCTGCCTGTGCTCCTGTCCCAGAGAGCACCTGGATGATTTATAAGAAAACTGTCTGAAACCAGGACTTCAGTGTCAAGGGGAACAGAGAGTGCTGGACACTCTGGGAAGGGTAGATCTCTTCTTTCAATACAGACAACTTCTGTTTTGCTGAGCCCAAGGCTTTACTGTCAAGCTCACACTCTGAGATACAGTCTGCAGGCTTTGTTCTGGCAGAAATTAATGGGCTTAATCACCATTTTTTTCTTGCTGACCTCTGTCAGTAAGTGAACAGCATGGGGGTTTTGATCAGACAAAGATTGAGGGGACAAAAGCTGCTCAAAGAACAGAAAACAATCATAAATGACCCTCTGATCTTCGAAGCTTTTATTAATCAAGAGGAGGAGCAACACAGAAGGTGCTAGGAAACCCAATGGTTATTGCACAAGTTTTCCTCCACTCAGTGCCAAGATTCCAATCCCACTGTAAGGTTAGGAACTAAAAAGCCTTCGCCATGGCTATGACAGTGTGCCCAGCTGCTAAACTGAGAGTGTTCTTCATTATTCCAGTGCATTATCATAGGCAAGACCTCAGTCTCCAGTACCGTCCATCTTAGTCCAAATCTAGAGCATTTGCTATTATTCTTGATCCAAAATATCTCAATACAGAATGCTGGTCTGTTTGGCCCCACCCTGATGCACCTTCTCCCACTGCTTAAGCTCTTTGAGGAGCCCTTCCTTCCCCACCACCTTCACTGTGGGGATGGGAAGTTGCACAGACGATGGAGGCTCCTAAGGAAGGTGAGCAGACACACAGTTCAGATACAACATCCTTGGGGCAAGCACTATCTGTAAACCTCAGCAGGATCCTGTTCCATAATTAAACACATCTGATCTTGTCACAGTAAGAGAAATATCGAATTGGAACATAACAATGCAATGATTAAAATTCTGATGTGGTGCAAGTCATAGCAGTTCGGCAGTGATGAATGTCACACAAGGGATGTTTTGGAGGCATGAAGTAATTTATCTTCACATATCTGTACAATTAAAATTTCCTTAAGTAGTAGCACAAAAACATAATTGAGTACTTGTGTATTAAATGAACCAGACCACATAGTATTTTTCCCTGTGGGTTATTTCCAAAACCACTCTTCGTAAAGGCCTGCTGAAGAAATCAATCAAGCTTCCTAATGCAGAATGACTGATTTCTCTAGCCATCAAGAATACATTTATACCTCAAAGAACTGTATAAATCCAAGAGAGGGAAGTTACCATTTGTTTGCCAGCAAGTTCTTTGCTTTTTTGTTCCTCTGCTAAAAGCAGAATGAATTACAGAATGATCCTCTGACGTTCAAAGCAGTCAAATCATATCACATCAAATTACCCAAAGAGCATTTTGCACCACAAACTGCAATTCCACCCATGGATTTAGGTGCTGTTCTCTGTGAGTGTGGGGTCAAGAGTCTGATCTGTGACAGAGCAGTGAGAAGACTGGTAGGAATGTCTGGGTACTGCTGTCTCCTGCTGATCTGGCACAACGACGTGAATGTTTTGGGAACGTGAATTTTTAATTGCTGTCTTTCCTATAACTATATTCCACTGTTTAACCTCAATAGAGGGTTTGGATGCCCAGGAGGCATTTGGAGAAATTGTGTGTGCACTCTAGCAGCTGAAGCATGATCCAGGGTCACACACCAAGGTGCTCCTCCAGTAACAAGCAGCCGCTGAGAATGGTGAACTGGCTCTGAGCCAGGGAGCTGTTTGCAGGTAGATGGACCAAGCCATGAGTCACTGGAGATGCCTGGCATAGGAGAGGATCAGTGACCTACTGAAGGAACTAAGATCTTATTAAGATGAGAAGAATACTTGGGGTTTTTTTGCTGTTCAAGTGCTCAGCAACAAGTGAAGCAGGGAAGAGACGAACACTGTCTTCCAAAAGACAGGGCAAGGAAGATTTAAGAAAGAAGTGCTGACAGATCCCCTATTTTGGGCCTAGTTCTAAAGTGAAAGACAGCTTTAATGTGAACACACTATGCCGCTTGTTCCTTTCATGTAAGTTTTTGACCTATTGCCTAATTTGTTAAATATCAGAGCTGCAGATTTTAAAGGTACCAAATTCCAGCAAGGTTCACTAAAAGGTGTGCTAGATAGAAGAGGAAAGCCTGTCTGCTACAGCCCTGGGGGAAAGGCCATAATGCAAGCACAAACCTTATTAGACAGCAAAGAATCCATAAGAGGCATGTCCTGATCACAGGAAACCTCAGAGCTCACACTATGCTAGACTGCAGAGAGTCTTGCTGCAAAAGAAAGCGAGGGGAAACCAGCTTTACTAGTTTGGCTGCTTGTTCTCAACTGAGAAGTGCAGCCCGGGCAGGCTTTGCAAGGCAGAATCTTGGCTGGTTTAGAAATCCCACGTAAAGCTGTGGTGTTTCTTTATATTAATTGCCTGAAGAGGCTGGAAAACCCAGTAGTGAGTGTCACCAGCCAACGGAAGAGCACACGGAGGGCTGTGCTGGTGGGAGAGAGCTGTGCATGAGCCCAGATTGGAACCAGACCTGACCTAAATCCAGCAGCTCATACATCAGGAACCCGGATGTTCATGGGAGAAAAAGAGACTGGCATGACTGAGGGGCATCTCTAGCAAAGGACAGGGCCTGGCCACCCTTTCCATCCTGCCAGGTCACTGCAGGTTCTCCTTCCCTCCTGGAGCTCCTCATTCATTCTAGAAGAAGCTCTCCTCTGCTAAGAAGTGGGGGCACTCAAAGCCAGCTCTGTGATTTTGAAGGAAAGAAGGCAAGCTTGGGTATGAGTTTTTGAAGGCTGAGGACTGGCAAACTTTCATTAGAGCAGTCCTAAAGTTTTCAGTTATCTCAACATTTGCCTGTAAAAATAGAACATTTTTTCTCAAAGTCAACAGTGGTCTGTTTTTATCTTTGCTATCCTTTGATGTCATTGCCCAGAGGGCTGGAAATGCTACTTAGCAGCATCACCACAAAAGCACAGGCAGCAGGATCTTCTGCATCAATAGCTGACGACTCAGAAATACGATGTAATTCAGCCCTCACTTCTGACTGTTTCCATTACCTGGATTTTCACCACACTGCAAAACCTGTACAGAATACTTAGTATCTTCTCCTTGGAAACGTCCATCTGTTTGCCCTGACATGGCTAAGCTAATTGCAGGTTCCAGCACTGTGTATTAGCTGTAAGGCACCGAGCAAACAGGGCTGGACGAGAACCTCCTAGAAATCAGACCGGGGGACGGTACATCTCAGTCATTGATATAACGGGGAAAACAACTTAGAGATGCTTCTGCCTCAGTGATGGCAGGAGTTTTCCATAGTTACTTGCCAGCCAGCCAACTTCCACACTAAACCCCAGCAGCCAGACTTTCAAAGGTAGGCAGGGTTGCTCACTGTGAGGTTTCCATAGCACCTGCCCCTTAAACAGAAATGGAAAAAGAGTCAGGCACTTCAATACCTCTGAAAACCCATGAGTAACCAAAATGAACTCCTTTGCACATGTAAGCGTGGGCAACTTCTGTACTACTGAGTGCTACTGTACCATGGGGTTTCTTCCCCAGTAAGATGAGAAGGGACTTTACTGGGAGTTGTTATCATTTCTAGACCCAGTGAATCATTGAGGCATCAGGGCAAGGGAAACTTCATCTAAGCAATCCTTGCTTTCGTGAAAGTTAAATACATTCAATAAACTATCAGTAAACCAGGGACCATTCCTGTTGAGTTATTCTCACTAAGGCACAGCTCTTTTCCAAGTTAGTAGGAGGCAGAAGACACAACAAGAGGGATTAAAACGAGTTCATGGTGCCAAACACTTTCACGGAACAATGTCATCCTGCACTAATTTGTGCTGTGGTTTCTTATTCATTCCTCTGCATCGGTTTCAGATATAGTCAAGCTGCACATCTTTAAATGGACATGCTAAATGTAAATTATGAAGCTAACAGTTTTCTTTCTTCTTTTATTTAAAGACATGACTCAATCTAGTATTGCTATTTTTGCCTCAGGACCCATGTTCATCATAAGCAATTCCACTCCGTAGCAGGTAAGACAGGTAAGGGAACTTTCACTCATCTTCCTAAGAAAAGAATTTACTTCTCTCTTAGCTAAACACCATTTACAGCCTTCTGTGTAAATTCACATGTGGACCACTACACAGATCAGTCATACACATTGAAACAATTTAGAATCTTCCTCTGTTTTTACCAGTCTAACAATCTTTGTATCCAATCAGCCATTTAGTAAAACCCAGAATACCCCATTCCCAAGCAGGTGCACTCTCTGCACCACTCATGGACAGTATGGAAGCCTTTAGAAATTACATGTGCAACTGATCACGAAGAATCATACAAATCAGTCTCACTGGTTTGTTCTGTTACTGTGCTGGATTTGGATACGACAGACCTTATGTCATACAAAGACTACTTTCTAAGGTATTTTTATAGAAAAAAAACACAATAAAAGGAGAGATCAGAGAGAAGGGAACTCAAAGGAATAAGAGAAAATGTTTTTGCTTAGTAAGAGACATGCTTCATCCCTTGGACCACACAGGTGCTACAAGACTCATCTGCTTTGTCAACACAGGCTAACATCTTCTTTTACTACCTGATGCAACAAAGCAGATTTATTTCCGGTTTCACTTAGAGTGGTTTTATCTTTTAAGCTGTGTACCTCAAAGACAAACACAGTCTCACAGCAGTTTCACCAATGCTAGTCCTCCAAAGATGGATTTTGAGTGCCAAAAGGTCCTACACACCCACAGATTTTGACATCAAGTCCAAAACTTACACATAAAGCAGAACCTCAAGGATGGGAAAACAACTGCACATACAAGCGCTAAGTTCTCTGGAACAAAGTCTTGTGGCTTTAGTGAAGAAAAGAAGGTCAAAAAAGGCATTTTCCCATTTTAAGATGCTTTAGTGTGCGAGAGAGCTCTTGTTCTCAAGAGGTAAATGCAAAGGGCAGCCTTGTTTCCCTTGAGAAAAGGCCAGCTCCCCCACTCTTAACAAAACATCCCCACAAAATAAGAACAAAGTGCTCGCTCCTGCATTCCTCCCCAGCTTTATGTCTATGACTGAAGAGGCTTTTTTGTCTCAAGCACAGGAGCAGGCAAATTACTACATTAAATTTCTGCCTACATTAAAAGAACATGTCCAAGAAAGCCGGAGCAAAAACTGAAACAGCCACAGGAGTAGAAATGCGTAAGTACATGCACGTGGTCCTTCAAACTGCCAGAATGAGCCTGGATCTTTACCTGCAAGCAATGGAAGAAATCTAATGGAAGTGGCAGCACTGGGACTCGGGGCTTCTAGATGCAGGTCATGGCTTCAACATGCATTCACTGCAGTATTTTGGGCTGGCTGCTGAAAATCCTCTTCCACCTATTTCTTCCAGTGAAAAATCCAAGGACAAAAAAAGCATATCAACATCTTGGGTATTCTCTGAGCTTACCAGCTGTGGTGAAGTACTGCAGTTCATAGTCAAGTCTTTCACCCAAGCATCAGTAAGTGAGTCAATTTATTTCATTTTTCAGATGATCACTCATGATATCCCCAATAGAAGTGGTAGAGCACTAAAATCATGGAGAAAAGGCCAGAAAATATAAAATGTATGCAACAACTTTGGTAGGGGTTTATGACAACCTATCTGTACAGGACTTTAATTCAGCTCTCATGAAGTTTGCAATCATCTTTAAAGGTCAATAAAATTAAGTGTACTGAAGTGCCAAGGCATGGGGAAGTGATAAAGAGAGAAGTGTTCAACAGTGGGCATGTAACAGCTCATGTACATGCTCTAAGTGTTCACATACCTGTCCCTCAAGATGCAACTCCTTTACGTTCATGTCATTTTACTGGGAATTATAGAATACTTCATTTCAAACACAAGCAGTTGCCAATGCATATTAATGAATATTAGCACTGACAGCATGCTACCATACTGTCAAAATGGGTGGCTGTGCAACTTGCTGACTTCCATGATTTGGAAGCACAGAGGTAGGAAGGTTTGTGCACAGATTATTCAGCTGTCCAAAGAGAAAGAACAAACAACCCATTGTGTCCATCTGAGAAAGAAAAAAACCAACCTACTGTCGTGAAGACAAATCTGGTTTTAGTAATGCTGCAGGGCCACTGTTGATTACAAATGCTGGCTTCAATGTGTGGGGTGGGAAGATTAAACGTGCTCTGCCATTTAATAAACTTTACACTAAGCTCTGCTTTTCTCTGCCTCACTCTCTTATCAAAAGAATGAAGCAACTTATCAGATATTTCCAGGCATGCTTCAGATATTATTACCAACTTAAATACTATCAGCTGCCTTGGCTGCTAGAAAAAAAAAAAGAAAGGTGAGACATAGGTCAGAAGCCCACACTTTGGAGCAAATACTGTCACCAACTTAACTCCTTCTGTTACAAACCCAAAAGGAAGACTACACAATAAAGGGCCATATTTTAGGCATCAGACAATTTCAACCAACACAGAGGCAAGAGAAGCATAGCCCTGGTGTATTATTATTAAACGAGAACCAAGTACAAAGAAATCCAGCTAATCACAGAGACTGCTGGCACCTTATTGTCCCTTTTGTGTTCAGACAGTTTCCATCCTGTCCCATCAACTCAGAAATTGCTGGCACAGAAGTGAGGGAGCAGCAGCGAAAGCAACTCTCCTCACAACACTTCTCCTAAGCTGCAGCAATTTGGTGTTGTGCCACCAGATTCGTGTGGTGTTCTAACTGTCAAATGACTGCCTTGATGCTGTTGTATCTAAAAACAGACGAAGTTTTTGTGTAATCACATGCCATTAAAAAAAGAAAAAGCCATTTTAAAATGAAGCAGCTAAGCTAGACTTCACAGGTGTGGAAAAAGGTCCTGAAGCATTACCACACAAACCAAAAACAGGATGCCAAATTCTGTGTGAATATGGAAGAAATTGCTTTTTGTCTATACTCAACAAGAATCAAGTCTTGAGTTCAACAGCATAATTCTAGTCTCGCACCAAAGAGCAAGGAGGGGAGAGAGCAAACCCTAACATGTCTCCACAAAACAATTAACCCATTCCTGTGTCTGACCACCCATGAGCACTTCCATGTCCACAGCACCACTTTTATCATTTACCACATAATTCCTTGAGGCAGTTTTCAATCAACAGTGAAGATTAGGAAAAGTGCTTTAAGATCTCTCTTTCTTTTAAATGACCTGAAGATCTTTGAAGAGGGTGACTCTTTGATGGAAGCAACAGATCTACATGAGATGAATTATTTCCCTAGGTAAGAGAAGTCTGATGTGCAGGATGACACACAGTTGTATGTGCTGAAAAAAGCCTGCAGAGAGAATTAAGCACTTGTGTGCATAAAGCAGAGCAATGGAAAAAAAACCAAACAGGATGGGGAGAAGAGAAAGAGGCAGTAGATGGAATAAGGGGTTAAAAGTATATTCCGTCACAGCTTTAAAATTTAACTACTGCATTTTTCATAAAAATAATAATCCTCTATTGTACTTCAGGGTAGTGCCAGACTTAGCCTCCACACTGACAATCACTGTCTTGTGCTCCCAATACATCCAATTGTTCACCTCAGCTTACAAAGGAGAAGGAAAATAAGGCATATATTGTGGCATTTCTGAGGATACTGCTGCTTCAGAACAAAGCCTATTATATTAGCAAGTGCTCACCTATACACTTTCTCTCTCAGATAAGACAGATATGCCAGGTGCAGGCAGTGCTCTCTAAAACTCCAGCTTTCCAGCCAGTCCCATCTTGCTCGTGTGTGGCACTGTGCTGGCACTCGTGACAGTCCCAGCAGGGCAGTATCAAGGCAGTCTCAGGATGAGGAGCTTTGCTCCTTTTTACAGTGAGAAAGGTTCACTGTCCTGCAAGACCACAACTATCCCACTCCTGGTTAACAACAGGTTTTCTGCAGATTTGTGCTCTGAGTAAATTCAACAGGGATAGTCCAGTCTGCCACAGGGGACCAAAAGCTGAAGTCTCTCCCTGTTTCATACTGCAAACTCCATCTGGCAGTTCTGGCAGGATAACACAAAGGCAAGAAAGGAGTAACTTTATCCTGCACATGGAGAACAAGAATTTAATTGCCAGCTTACAAACAAGAGGAGGATAAGGCCATGGTAGAGGTGGGTGTCATGGTTTAGGAATGGTATTCCCCAATTTAGTGCTCCCATTGAAACACTCCAAACCATGCACTGCTCGCTCAATCCCCCCTCTCTCTCCCCCTGTGGTGGCTGGAGAGGAGAACTGGAGGCACAAAAGGTAAAGATGACAGCTTGAGATAAGAACAACTTACTGGAAACAGCAACCTAATAAGGAAAAGAACAGTAACAACAACAATATGAATAACTGGGTGTAAAAGGAAGGCGAACAATTCATATGTGATTTGCTCACCACACAGAGCCTGGCAACACCCAACCACAGAACATCAAGCTGAAAGGACCCCTCCCACTGCCCCCCACATGATCACAGAATCATAGAATCAGATGGGTTGGAAAGGACCTCTGAGATCATCAAGTCCAACCCTTGATCCACTATGCCGTGGTTCCCAGACCATGGCACTGATGCCACATCCAGTCTCATCTTAAAAACCTCCAGGGATGGAGAATCCACCACTTCCCTGGGCAGCCCATTACAATGTCTGATCACCCTCTCTGTAAAGAATTTCTTCCTAATATCCAACCTAAACCTCTCCTGGCAGAGCTTCCTGTCTTACTGCTGGTTCCTGGGAGAAGAGACCAACCCCCACCTGGCTACACCCTCCTGTCAGGGAGTTGTAGAGAGTGAGGAGGTTTCCCCTGAGCCTCCTCCAGGCTAAACAGCCCCAGCTCCCTCAGCCTCTCCTCACAGCACTTGTGCTCCAGTCCCTTCCCCAGCCTCGTTGTCCTCCTCTGGACCTGCTGCAGCACCTCCAGGGCCTTCCTGAGCTGAGGGGCCCAGAACTGGACACAGCACTCGAGGTGTGGCCTCACCAGTGCTGAGTCCAGGGGAAGAATCACTTCCTTGGACCTGTTGGCCACACTGTTCCTGATCCAGGCCAGGATGCCATTGGCCTTCTTGGCCACCTGGGCACACTGCTGGCTCATGTTCAGCTTCCTGTCAATCCAAACTCCCAGGTCCCTTCCCGCCTGGCTGCTCTCCAGCCACTCTGTCCCAGCCTGGAGCTGCAGGGGGTTGTTGTGGCCAAAGTGCAGGACCTGGTACTTGGCCTTGTTGAACCTCATCCCTTTGGAATCAGCCCAACTCTCCAGTCTGTCCAGGTCCCTCTGCAGAGCCCTCCTGCCTTCCAGCAGATCAACACTCCCCCCCAGCTTAGTGTCATCTGCAAATTTACTGATGGTGGACTCAATCCCCTCATCTAAATCATCAATAAAGATATTAAACAGAACTGGGCCCAACACTGATCCCTGGGGACACCACTGGTGACCGGATCCCAACTGGATGCAGAACCGTTCCCCAGCACTCTCTGGGCCCGGCCATCAGCCAGTGATGTGAGGTGGTACAGAATAACCTCAGGTCCTGGCCATGCCCCTTCCCGGCTATTGCAAAAATTAAACCTGTCCTGGACGGAACCAGAACATGGGATTAAATCAGAAGGAAAAGCCTGTGATTCACCAGGCTGGAACGATCCCATCAAAGAAGGTCAATACAATACCCAGCTACCAGCCAGCCACACTCAACTCCCGAGCATCAAATAACCATGACTGGTTTAATGCCACTGGAGTTCACAACTGCTAACTAGCTACTCTAAAATCCGCTATGGAGAAAGAGTTAATTTCCCATAACATTTACAGCTATCATGAACTTCTTCCTCTCTCTGTCCTGCTTAATTTCTTGCTATTTATTTATGTTCCTCTGCCATGCAAATTCAGGCCAGCGTTTTCAACTTCGCTGCCTAGAGGCAGTCACTACATCTGCTTGCAAGTCCTTCAGCAGCTTCCAAAGTGCTGAGCTACCAGTAATTCCCGTTGCCAGCAGCTGGAGCTGCAATGGCTCCACATCTCTGTAGAGAGCAACCCACTCAGTGTTTCATTGTTAACTCAGTGGTAATTTGAACATTCCCACATTAAAATTTTATTCCTGATTTTAAACATTCCAGTAGACAAAGACATACAGCGCAGGGCTACTGCAAACCAGCCATGGGTGGCCAGGGATCCCTTTGGTTATCAATGTTCCCAAATAACCCTGTGCATAGAATGGCACAGAGGAGCAATACAGTGCTCACGTCCCTGGCCTTCAAGGGCTCATCATGATTTAATTGTAGCACTGTTCTAAACGGTGCAACAGATCTCCCCCTGACTGATAGGAAAACACTACTTAGCAAGTCCTCCCCTCCCCCCCCAACTATCTCCAGGTATTTCTTTCAGGTTTTTTCAACATCTCCAGATGTGGAAATCAAGCTATAGTTACTAAGCAAGAAGAAAACGTCATAATATAGCATAACCCCCCCCCGTTTCCCCTCTGCTCTGCACAGTCAGAAGACAGTTTTGCTACTGTGCTTAGAGCAGCATCCTCAAACAAAATGCATTCATAAAACCCAGCCTTACTCTATAATTGCAGCTACAGCCGACACACAACAGTTGGATCTTTCCAGGTGACAAGAACCTGAGGAGTCAGTTTGTAGCAACCTCCAAGCCTGAAATACAATGTGTTTAGATGGTCATTAAACTGAAACACGTTACTCTCTGAACTGCCCTTGATGCACTTACCCTTGTAAGACTGAAGAGATTTTTCCCCCCCCTATGTTTTACAGATCAAATTTGAGCACTCAAAGCTGCCTGCACTCTCATTGTAGGTTTTCTTGTGTGATTTTAAGACAGTCTCTGTTTTGTGAGCTCCCTTTCACATCGGCCTCAGAAAAAAAAGTTTGAGAAGGACCAGCATTACAATACTTTGCCAAAAAGCACAGAAGCTCTGGTACAAACTGAGCAGGCTGAGCCTTGTTAAGGATGGATTCAACAAACTGGAGCACAATCACTAGAAAACAATTAGAAGATACTGAAGTTTAATTAAAAGAAAAAGCAGGGAGATCACACTGCAGAGAAGCACATATGTCCTGCTGGGCTCAGACCATTCTAACAGCCCCTGTCAGCCTGTTTTTTTCAAGTGAGGAATTGTGGGGATGCTAGACAATGAGGAGAGCAGCAAGGACCAATTAAGTCAAAGAGAGAATAATCTTTATAATCACTTAAAAGTCCAACTTACACAAAGAACCTCACGTGGTAACACAGTAACCCTTCTCCCAAACCTGTGACTTGGACTGTAGAGCAGAACTGAACCCAGCCACAGCGTTCATCATTCTGCCCTCCGTGCTTGCAAGGGGCAGAGTGAAAACTGAGTACCTGAAACCCCTTAATGAAAGAATTCAAAGCAAGAGCCCAGATTCCTGTAAGCAGGTTTTTGCCCACATGCTCACCTTTCACAGCTCAAGTCACTGGTTTAAGGAACAACGCTGCCAAAAGCATCAAAATCCAGGCTAGGCACTGTCATGCACTGAAAAAAGAGTGGCTGCGTTTCCATGGGGATGGCGATGAGCACACACTGAGCCGTGGTAGATAAGACAGGATGCCCAAGGAGCACATCAATGTCCTGGACAGCACCAAAGCCACCACGCCTAAAATCTGGGACAGCCACACAGTGACAGACGGCAGATCTCCATTCAGGCTGGAATGCTGAGGCAGTATTTTTCACAGAGCAGGAGGTGGTGGAGAAGGCTCCTGCCAGTTCGTGTCTCCAGATCAGAAAGCGATGCTTTAACTCCTCCCCGGATTTGCTGGTTATAGAAATCCCAGTGGAGGAGGCCTGACACCATCTAAAGAAGCACAAGTGCCACGACTCCTCCCTCCCAGTTTTGGAGTGCCAGCAAGAATCACCAGGCCTCACAATTTACATGTGGGAAGAAAAGGCAAAACACAGAGGCTGACGGGGTGGGGACGACAGTGTAGAGACTCATGGCAGACACAGACAAGCACCGAGGTTGGTGCAGGAAAAGGGGATGTAGCAAAGGACCAAGAACTGCTTGCAGAGGTCTCTGCAGTGCAAAGCACTGTTTTCTTACTGAGTGCCCCGCACCAAGCTGGGGGCAGACCCCAGATCAAGCTAACACTTACACAGCCAACAGGCAACCCCCCCACCTGGGAACTGTGCAATACAGAGCTGAAAAGTCCTAAAGGGAGACAAAGCAAACGAGTTTCTTGCTGACCATAAGGCCTGACAGCACTGCAGGGCAGCAGCCATCTCCCAGCACCAGCCAGAGTGACAGGAGCATCCGCAGAGCAGCCATTAAAACCTGCTTGAATATATTAGACCTCAGGTGTCTGTTTATGCTCAAAAATAGAATAAAGGACTGCAGCAAAATTAATAAAAATACAGAACTTTTCTACCAACTGAAATACTTAGAGGCCACTTCTGCCCATGTTTATGTCAATTCTTGTCCATACAGACAGCACGGGGCGGGGATTGGCTCCTCACACAGCTGCACTGTTGTGCTAATTCCTTCATGAAAGCAAACAAGCCATTTATAGGCAGTCCAGATACACACAGACATAAGCAAAAGCATAAGCAATAGAGGGCTTGATAAAATTAAACTCTCCAATGAATTTCAATTATATTTCTTCAGCAACTTAATAAATGGCAAGCTTAAACTACTGGAAAAAACAAAGTCCTTTGACTGGTCACTGAAGTACATTTCTATGGCTTATGTGCTTATAACCCCATGGCAAAGCTGCAGCATTTGAAGTCCTGTTTAAAAATGGAAAGAATTTAAACCCCAACCAATTCCTGCATGCCAGGCCAAAGATTTCAGTACAAAGCTCTATGCTGGCAAATAGCCTGCAGTCACCAGGGCAGGTGTCTAATGCTCCCTGGGAAAAATGGGGCTCTGAAGGCCGACACCTAAACTGCCCCCCCTCCAAGGACATCCAGCATCATGCACCAGGCCTTTCATCAGCGTGTCTCCCATCACTGCCCAGCACTCAGCAATTCAGGACATGCACTGTCTGCAAATGGATTTTACAAATACATCTTCACATCTCCCTGAAGCAAAGAGGTGTAAATTGTCTTTAACTTCATCACTTTCATCTTCACACATGGAAGCAGGCATAAAACCTACTTCCAGAGCCCAGATCAGAGTCAAGTTTAACATTAATCTAGATGCCACATCTGAGCTCAACCCCTTCCCTCCCATACCTGCTCCACAGAGAGTGCAATGCTCCTACCACGACACTGCACTCCCACCACTGGAAATGGAAATTGGAAACAGCTATCAAGCAAATTCAGGAGGTTCTGAATTAGGACAGTGACCCTTGGAAACAGTCATGAGAGCATAGATCTGTACTTAAAGATAAAGCAGGCTTTACTGCAGAATTGGAAGAGTGATAAATCGTTAAATGAACTTTAAAATTTATAGCTTAAGGTCCAAAAGACCATTTTGTTACTCAATCCAGGTCTCTTTTTAGTGCCAGCATCACACTGGCGCTGGGCCTCAGGGGATGGAGGATGCAGGACTCCGGACAAGAAAAGTTCCCAGGACCATTTTCTGATGCTCTCGCAGACTGGGGACATAGCAGGAAGGGTCTTGTGAAATCAGCAGATCCAGAATTCCTCAGAAACAGATGCAGGAAAACAATGAAACACAGACTGGTACACAACAGGCAATTTAGGACCAGGCGTCAGGACAGTATCACCTACTCAAAACTGTCCAAGCATTCATTTTGGGGGAGCTTTTCGCTACAGCAGATCCCATTCCTCAGAGAAGCCCTCCTCAAAAATTCTCAGTCATTTGCCAGGTAGTTCCTACCACAGAAACACGGGAAATATTTTTTTTATTTTTTTTACCAAGTGGATAACTCCAAACCACCTTCCGGTCAGCAGAAGGCAAAGCCCACACAGCTGTACCCCAGCCAGCAACAGCCCTTTGCTGACACGCAGCCAAGGCACCAGGCGGCTGTCAGCTGCAGAGCCAGCGTTCACCACTCTCCTTCCCACACTACAGCTGCTGAGCAGTAAATATCAGCATAATTAGAAAGAAGGGGAAAACACACAAATCTAACGGACCAGGCGACACCAGCAGCACTGCAAGAACCCCATCCTGAGGGCAGCTGCCTTCTGGGCTTGCTGCTGGTGCCCTAAGGCTGGAGGATGACAACCCAGCAAACTGGGAGAAGTGTCCCACGTGTCCCTCATACAAACCCATGACTGTACCATCAGCAACCTCCTTATCTAGACAGACTCAGCAGAAAAGGGTGAAGATAGAAGCACATTTATCCTGCTTTGCAGATAGAGAAAGGAGACAGAAAAATTAAGGCCAAAAATACCTCTACTTGGCTTCAAAAAGGTTTTCACTGCCCACAAAAAGGGTCGTGGCTCTTGAAACCTGTGAATCAGCTGCAGCAGTCCTGAAACTGAATGGCAGAGACCAAGCCCCAGCTCAAAGAGTAACCCAAGCCCTCCCTTTACAATATACAGAAGCACTTGTGAGTCCTTGTTTGGAGCCCAAAGACAAAGCCCAGCTACTGCCACCACTGGTTATTCCTCCATTCAGTCCTGACATGCTCCTTTTGCCAAGGTGGCCCTACCCTCCGGGAAGGTTAGAGACACACCTCCAACCCCTCACAGGTTTGCTTCCACTAAGGACATCTACTATTGTGGAAGTAAAAATTAAGAAAACAGGGAGATACCAGGAGTGAAAGTTCCCATCCCAGGAAATGCTAGAACTGTCTCAGTTTTTGCTGGTGGACAGACCTTGGAGAGCAGTGGTGGGGATTCCCACCACCCCCCAGGCTGCTGCTGGGAGGTGAGAGGGGATGCTGCACTCCAGACTGTGCCAGGGACTCTGCCTGCTGTGCTGCAAGAAATCACGGGCATGACACAGCTACAATCCACAGGGATTTCAGTGCTGCCTTTCCACCTCCAATCAGTATTTAAAGTTATAATGGGAGAAAATGGCTACTTGTTGGTACAAAATTATTTAGTTATGACAATAAATCCCAACTGAGCCACAGAGAAGACACCTAAGGAGAGCAATTTTTCCTACCCGTGTACTGAATGAACCATGTAATTCTCACTTCCCCCCCCACAGATGTGTTATTACGCATTTAAGCAATGTTGCTACAGTGCAGTGATTATGGCTCAAATACAGTATTTGTATTTATTGGGGCACTTCCAAAAGTCCTGATAGGGACACCATAAACTACTCTGTGATTGGATGCACACAGACCACTTTCCCTTGCACAGCCTTCAGGCCTTGCAGTGCAGCTGCTTTGAAGGGTCGTGCACTAAGTATAACTGCCACAGACTGCTCGGGCTGGCAGGCAGAGAACATAACAACACAGCAATCACTTCTTAAAATCACAACATCACTTCTTAAAATGATCTAGCTGCCACTCAGTCCGTTACTCCGTATAACAAAAGAGACTTCCAGCCATCATCTGTGATGCATCTGTCTGCTTCCACTTCACACCACCCCACTGCCCCAGTAATAACACAACAGCACAGTAACCCAAGTTTTCCTGCAATCTGATCTATAAAAGAGCAGCTGTCTTCCTTTCCCTCTCCCAACACTACCCTGGGTTTCCTGATACTCTTGGAAACCTTACACGGTTTTTATTGCGCAAGTTGGCACTAGGTAGCTATAAACACACATGCTAACTCTACCTCTCTAAATATTACAAGGTTAACATCTCTCATCTACCCTTCACCCTGACCTCCAAAACAAACTACAAACATAAACTTTCTTTAGCCTCTTTTGAGTTTTTGGAAGCTACCAAGCATGAAATTAAGATACCACACAGTTGTATACTCTGCTTAAATGCCTTTGGCTGACATGGAGGGAGAGGAGTCATATTCAGAAACACCTGAATGCAGTTTAGGCAAATAAGGGTAAAGTTCCTACTTGCAACCAAAATAGGAGCTACTAACATGGCAAATTCTTGTTCACAAACATCCCTTTTTTTTCCTTCCCTGAGATGTTGCTTATAAATCAGACAATTGAAGGCATCCACTTTAGAAGCCCCATTCTTTATTTCATCAGTTGTCTCTCAGTCTGTTGACATGCATGGGATGCAGGAACAGTGGGCACACCTCAGCCCTACACCTTACTGCCATCAGACCGGAAAACAGATTAAAACAAGGACAGAGGGAAAGGAAAACCCTGCAGTAAGCAAGAGATGAGGTGTAAGATTAACCTAAAGCCAACTCTGACTTTTGGAAGAAATGAAGAAAGAGTAAAGTTTCAGTACCAAAGTGCCTGCTATGACTCAGCTCTGACCCAGACCTTCACGCTCTCTGCTAATCTTAATGATCACTCTGAAAGGGAAGAAATCTCATTACAACTGCAAGATTAGGAGAACATGTCTCAGTTTCCCAGATTTTGTCAAACTTCTGTCCATTGCTGTGTAGTGTCTTTTTCCATCACCTTCAAATATCCTTGGATTAAACCTCTCCACAGGCAGTTTGTCCTGGTTCCAACCAGGACAGGGTCAGTTTCAGCAGTAGCCAGGAGGGCACATGGCCAGGACCTGGAGATTATTCTACACCACACCACATCACTGCCCCTGGCGGGGGACAGGGAGTCTGTTCTGGGCCAGCACAGTGTGGGGAGGGAGCGGTCGGGTATTGTCTGTTGTTGGGGTGTCCATGAGAATTGTTCACCTCTTTCTTGTACCCTTGGTCATTAGTATTGTTGCTGTTGCTGTTCGTTTTCTTATCCCATTGCTGTTTCCAGTAAATTTGTCTTATCTCTGATCTTTATCTTTTGTGCCTCCAATTCTCCTCTCCATTCCATCACAGGGGAAGAAGGAGGGGGTGAGGCAGCGAGCAGCAGCATGGTTTGGAGAGTCTCAGTGGGAGCACTAAATTGGGGAGTACCATTCCTAAACCACGATATAGTTTTATCCCATCTTCTACACTCAGGTCGAGCCCATGGGAAGAGCCATGGATCTTCCCTTCAAGTCCCCGAAAAGCTGCACTGTGGTAAGAAAACTTAGGTTTCTTCACCACACTCTGGGGTCTCATGCATTCTGCTGATTAAAGGGCCAAGCACTGTTCTCTGGTCCGACCCCCTTATGCTGGAATATACCCCACAAAGGGAGCTCAGCCACGGCTCCCTCCAGCCTTCTGTGCTATGCCAGAGTGCACAGCCCTGGCAGGAAGAGCCAGGTACAGGTTGTTCTGCAGTAGGTTTGATCCCCCCTTAAGTTCACCTGTTGGCTTGTTTTAAAAATTACAAAATTTCTTATGCAATGTTGTTTTGGTGAAGAAATAGTTTATTTATTACTTTTTTCCCAGGAAAATAAATATTTAGGCTTCAGTATAACCTTAAAAGTAGACTGAGAGTACATCAGGGATTAAGAACGAGTAGAGCTAACGCCTTGCTGCACTGGGTCTGGCTGAGATGGAGTTCATCTCCCATAGCAGCTGTCCCAGTGCTGTGCTTTGCAGTGGTAGCTGGAAAGGTGTTCATAACACACCAGCGTTTTGGCTGCAGTGCTCCCACAGCATCAGCGCTGTCTCTCAACATTCCCCCCATCAACAGGCTGGGGATAGGCAAGATCCTGGGAGGGGCCAGCTGGCCCAAATTAACCAAAGGGATATCCCATACCATAGGATGTCAGTTCAGACATAAAAGCTAATGACAGGAGCTAAGGAGGAAGGGGGGCATTCATTATTTACAGTGTTTGTCTTCCTGAGCAACTGCCACGTGTGCAGAAGCCCCACTTCCCGGGAAGTGGCTGAACATTGCTTGCTGATGGGAAGTAGAGAATAAAATCATTGTTTTTTCTCTTTGCTTGTGTGTGCACAAACTTTCACTTTTGCTTCAGTGACCTGCCTTATCTCAACCTACAAGTCTTTTTCCATCTTATTTTCTCTCCCCTGTCCAGCTGGGAGTGACAGAGTGGCTTGGTGGGCACCTGGCATCCAGCCAAGGTCAACCCACCACACTTGCTCAGATTCACCTGCTTTCTGCACTGTTTACTGAGGGAACAAGCTGCTCCTACAGCACAGCTCAGGATCAGAGCATTTAACCTGCACACATCATCTCCTCCCTGAAGTTTGTGCAAAAGTATTCTGGGATCTGTACGTGGCTATAACAGGAGGTAATTCATCAATAACCTCTCCTTTCCTGATCCTCAAGGAGTATTTACCCAACTCTCAGGTAAGTGAGGCAAGACACAGAACATCTTGTTCCCAGAACCAGCCCCTCTCTATCAAATGTTAAACACATTTGCTGAAAAACAAATCAGAGCATGTTAAAACACTTCACTTAGTTAAAAATAATCCTCACAGTATCACAAAGGTAAAAGTAATTCAATGTTTTGGTTAAACCCTGAAAACAGAATTGAAGCCTGTGAGATCAGTCTGTGCATGCTTTATTTTTAAATCATACTGAAAGTGCAGAAAGTTATTTGAATTGGCTTTTTGATCATACAATTTATCCTGTAAATAACTAACAAAACAGCATCTGGACACACATAAAGGTCAGTGCAGAAAGCTTTTTTTTCACTGTTAAAAACTAGTAAGATGCATCACCAATATTTTGAATTTCAATGAAAAAGAAAAAAGCAGAAAAATTCGAATTTCTTCCATCCTCCAGGGCCGGTCTCTTCTCCAGCTTTACAAATAATACCTTTAGTAGATACGTGGCTCCTTGTATGAGCATGACAGAACAAATTCACTGTGTTTTACCAAATGTGGGTGAACTATTGATGTAACCCAGAGCTCGCCTGAACTCTCACTTGCAAACTCCCCATGTCACAGAGGCCACTTTCTCCCTCCAGCCAGCAGCACCAGCATCCAGTTTCCCACTGAGGCCTGACTGCAGATTGTTGTGAGCTCTGTGGCTCTCCAACAGGTAATTCAGAAGGATCTGCCTGGCACACCAACTGGTGGCTAAGAGAAGCTGAAAGGAAGAGAAAAAACCACCACAACAAAAGAAAGCATGGGAGAAAAATATGGAAGGAAATTTGTAGGAAGCCTTCTTCATTTAAAGTTAAATGTGGCAGAAAAAGCCACCACTATGACTTTTTAAACTTAATTGCTTTTTTCTTTTGGTCTCCTTCATGAGGCTTTCAAAGAGAAAGCAATGTACAGCTTAACATTTCCAGAACTAGGCTTTAGTTCCAACTTCCTTAGGAAAACACATCAAAAGTTATTTATAAGAACGAAAAAGAAAAACAAAACCACAAATTACTCATTTCTTGGCATTCAGATAATAGAAATAGTCTAGGGAGATAAAAACAAATCTTTTTTTCCCACCAATGTGTGCCTGTGTAAGAAGGTGAAGTCCACTGCTCTGGACAGCTTTTAATAATTTCACTGTTACTGTTACAGTTTGATAACAAAATACATTTTTCCTGAAGAATTATGTGTTAACCTCACTTCTCATCCCAGCTACCAAGAAAACTCGCTGAAAACTGAAAACAGAGTTTCATGATTGAAAATGCAGAAAGCTCAGGAGATTTGTTTGATACTTCTATGTATGCAACATGCCCTGGGAAGCACTTCAATAGGAAACTGTCTGTATAGCTTTCAAGGCAAGAACAAAACTGAAGTTAAACTCTGCTGAAGCTCACTTGCCAGCGTATTTCCTGCTGTTTTGCTGGATTTAACCACTGCTGGCTGTTTATCCGCAGTTTTTTCCAGCTGCAAACTTGTGCTGCTGGAACAGACACAGCCCCTGGGAAGCTGTGGAAGCGGAGAGGGAGAGGGCAGCTTCCCTGCCCTGACTCACTGGGCACATGTCCCTGCCTGCACCCACAGCGCTGCCTGGGCCCAAAGAGCTTTTCCAACAAACCCAGGAAGTCAAAAGTCCTTGTGTCAGGAACTGGGAGCTTAACTTATGTGAGACATTAACAACAAGGAAATGATTGCACACAAAAAGGCTCTTTAAACTTTGTTTTGTATCTCAGTTCAGCAAGGTAAACGGCAATGATGATTTTATTCCTCTGTCTGAACTGGCCTGTTTGCATAAGCTAACAAGGGAAAACTCAGAACAAGCTTCTAGAATAACAATTTTTCATCAGAATCTGCCCGTGTGTCATGGCTTAACCCCAGACAGCAAGTCAGCCTCAAACAGCTGCTTGCTTCCTCCCCCCCCCCCCCCACTGGGATGGGGGAGAGAACTCAAAGGGTAAAAGTGAGAAAACTCACAGGCTGAGACAAAGACAGTTTAATAGGAAAAGGAAAAGCTGCACAGACAAGCAAAGCAAAACAGGGAATTCATTCCCACTTCCCATTGCAGGCAGGTGTTCGGCCATCCCCAGGACAGCAGGGCTCCAGCACATGTAATGCTGACTTGGGAAGACAAACGTCACTCTGAACATCCACCCCTCCCTTCTGCCCCCTGCTCTGGATGCTGAGCATGACAGCACCCGGGCTGGGATATCCCTGGCCCAGATATATCACCCCAACCCCTTGTGCACCCCCAGCCTCCTTGCTGGTGGGGCAAGGAGCAGAAAAGGCTCTGTGCAAACACTGCTCAGAGATAATGAAAACATCCCTGAGTTATCAACACTGTGTCCAGCAGAAATCCAAGACACAGTCCCATACCAGCTACTGTGAAGAAAATTAACTCTATCTCAGTCAAGACCAGCACACCACATCATAAAAATATTACAAATACATGTTTTGGGAAATACGACTTTCATGGAAACTACCTTTCCAAATTACGTTTATCTCCTTGTCAAAACTGCACGCTAAGACAGCCCTCAGTGATCTGTGTAAGCATCTTGGGGCTGGGACCATCTCTCCCAAATGCAGGTCTGAAGTTCCTTATCACATTTCAGTGTGGCAGAACAACAACAACAAAGAAAAACCAAAACTACATACAAAAACTGCCACCAAACCAAAAACCAAAAAAACCCAAACAAACCCAAAAAACCCCACAAGTGCAAGTGATCTGGACAGATCTCTTACAAGCCAATGGGATACTCCTCAAAATAGAAAGTTGATTAAACACTGTAGTAATTCAAGAAACAGCCCAGTTCTTTGCCACAGGGCTCCTGCTTCATTGCATAGAATCTGAGTGCTGAGAGTGCATGTACACAACTGTTCATGTTTGAGAAAGGGAAGCTGCTCTCTGTAGCTATTTTTTAAATATCTGATGTCAAAAAACAAGGACTTTCAGCCCTGGCATCATCACAAAGCTGTCTCAGAAGAAAGTAAGTGTTACAAAAGGGAGAAGGTTCCCCCAGCAGCTCTGAAGGGCCCCTGAATAAAACCTGCACATGTATCACACATGCATCCATGCCCTACTGGCTGGCCAAGATCTTGGCACTGGTCAACGGACCAGAGGAGCCAGCCCAGCAGTTGGCACTTGCAGAAGGTGAGCACTGGGCAGCCTTGCCCACCATCCTTCAAGATTATCTGCAAGGCTCAGCTTGGGAGCTCTTCAAACAGGGATTTCATGCAAGTTACTTGCTGAGGGCACTGTTAAACTTTTGTAATCCGATGGTGTGAAACCATTTATCCATTCAAGCACCAGCCAAAAGAGGAGCAGTCACAATCCTTTAACTGCACAGGCTCAAAACCCACAATGATGGCTATTTCAAAGGCAGAAAGGGAACCTTCTTTGTCACTCGTTTACTTCCTGTTTTAGTTTCCTCTGCCCATCAAGCAGGATCTGGCACTGTTCTTTCATGAAGAGTTTCTAGTAGATGTCCTTGATCTCTGAATCAATTACTGCTCACCATACTAAACCCATACCACACAGTCACATCCCACCAGTCTCCCATGCAAGAAATTCCAGGCTTTGTCAAAACTTGGCTTGAGACAAGAAATAAAAGCTTGTCATGTTCAGATGTCACATAAGTCTCCCGAGCACTATTTATACAGCCAGGAATATTTAGTTTAAACCTCTATCAAATGAGAGCCACATGTTCATTATTCCTATCTCAAAGTCAATTAATTAATGCTTCTGTGTTTTCTTTAGAAACCCTGAGTTTACCACAAGGTCTTCTGGGCAGTAGGGAAGGGAATAGGATGCAGCTTGAGAAAAGGAAGAAGTTCTTTCTGCAAAGGCATGGGATCACATTCAGATTAATGATTTCCATAAAGCCAGAGAGGTCAGGAACTCTAAGGTACTGCAGCTTTGGAGCAAATCTCTCCCCTCATTTAGCCTCCTGCATAATCCTGAGCTATCATTCATTGCAACACAGTTAACAAAGCAAGTATCTTTTCTCCAAATCTCTACCCTGAACAAGGTGATTATGCAAGACCAAACATAAAAAAAAGTAAGTAAATAGGTTTAGGCTTGTTTGCAGACAAATATAAACTGAAAGCCTGGATACTAATCAGAGAAAGAAACTTACCTTTTAAAACCAGTCTTCCTATTTCTTGGGGCCCAATTCACAGCGATTTTGTCTATTCGGGTATGTCAGTTCTGAAAATGGAATGTCCAGCCAACCTCATCCAGGTGTTCTGCAGCTTAACCACTCTTCCTAAAATGCTGCTGGTCCAGCTATTTGTATTCAGAGTTTGTGGTAACAGCACTCCTAGAACAGCTGCCCAGCCAAGAACGGCCTCCGAGCAGTGTTTGGTCTGATTGTGCCTGGTTACCGTGCAGCACTGACCTTGCACACCTGGAGAAGCAACTCCAACCAGCCCCCTACACCACATTCTTCCATTAGGCCCCTGGCAAGTTCCTGAGTGTTCAAGCAGATGCCATCAGCACTTGTCCACGTTTTGCTGTGCTGTTTTTTCTACTTATCCCACCTTTCTGCTTAAAAGTACTCACCGGCTTTAACAACCTGAATGTTCACCTGACGGCTGAGGATGGATGAAGCTAAACCAGGACAGTTTCCCATGCAGATGCCCAGGCACAAGCCTACATTTCAATGTTGTCTCCAACACAACTGACACTATACAATTACATTTGTGAGCTCAGTAGCAGCTGTTCAAAGGGTGCTCAGAGGAGATGCTGAACAAAGCAGCCCTTCACTGGGAATGAAGGTACAGACTTGCCCATCACAAGTGCAACCCAAACCCAAAACCTCGGCTGAGAGTCATCTGAGAAGCACTATACAGGCTTGATCCCTTTAATTCAGATCTGAGCCTATTCTTCAGCTGAAGATACAGTTAGACACAAACCAAGGTTTAAAAAAAAGTAATTTCTGTCTCTTTTCTTTACATTTCCAACTTCCGGCTGTCAAGGTATATATGACACTGTTTGGGATTTCACTTGGAATAAAATTCAGCATTGATGATCTGTTTTACAGTCACTGACCCTGTGACATGAGCCTTTCTTAAAGCTTATAAAAATAAATCATATGAAGCTCACCTAAACAGAAAACGCAAAATAAACATGATGCCTCTGAAACTGAAGAGGCTCAGATTGAAACATAAATAATAATCTAACAAGAATAGTTCTATTTTTATTTTAAAAATATATATCAAGAATTTAAAATTAATTGCATTGTTTTGACAATGTATGTATACTTAATCTGAGTGAAAATGTTTAAAACCATCTGTCTTGTATTTTTTTAATGCATGAAAAATAGACACAGGCATGTCCAGGTTGTAAATACTGCCTTGCTACAAAGCTTGTGAGCACACAACATTATCAATTTTATTGAGTTTTAATATATCCTTTATATATCTTGTTGGAAAAGTCTTGAGGAATATTATAAGCACTTACAAAAATTAAGATCTCTGTAAAAAATTTAAGGAATTGTAATCCCTCTATATCAAATGTTAAAAATGGTTCAGACAGCCACGGACAACAAGCTATTCTTAATGATACTCCACAGAACTTAGTTCCTTAAAAAATAAGTTTTCTGGGTTTATCACCTCTGAATCCCACAAGCACATCTTCAAAAGAATCATCTGACTTTTCTTCTGCCAAACTTCAGAACAGCTCATTAGTAAGTCTTGGAAACAAACAAGTCTTCTAAGTATACCAGTACAGAGTCATGGCCAGATGAGAGACTTGGGGAACACTTCCCCAGTCCCTACTTACAACTTGCACTCCCAATTTATCAAGTCACTTAATCACATACCTAGCTAATAAAATTTAAATGGAGTGACTCATGCTTGAAGTTCGTCATGGCCCGAGGCAGCCTGATGAACCAGGGATATTGGTAACGATGCACGTTGACCCTGGAGCAAAACCAACCATCTAACACAGACCAAGCTTTTATAAAAGCACACCTTCCTATCATTGCTTACAGACAGACATTCCCAAATTATCTGGGGTTTACACTGCACTGTGGAGTACTGCATTTTCTAATGCATGCCTGCAATCCTTACTGCCTAGACCATGCAGGAATTTTAGATGAAAGTTTAACAACTACTTTGCTCAGAACTGAAATATGATTCCTCTCAGCTTTGTCAGTCACATGTTACATGAGTGAACCAAAGAGCTGATGTTCCTTTGGTTGTATTAAAGTGACACTTTATGAGGAAGCAACAACCTTTTTCTTCCCAAACTGCCCAGACAGCAGCCTGCCTTTAGGTTGGAATCTCTGTAAAACACTGTCACACGCCTTCCCACTGCAACTAGTGCTCCCAAGTTTCCTGATGTAGTTTCTCCTTCTCTTATCAAATTACGGCAAGAGAGAATATGAAGAAAGAGGCAGGGAGAAAATATACAGGTTAATTAGCTAGAAGACTATGGATAACCAAAGCAAGTCACAGGGCTGAAACAAGACAAATACACACTTTCATATTAACAATAAATATCAACAGTGTACCCCTAATTACTGAACATACTCAGGAACAGATTGAATTGTAATTGCAAAATTAGACCCAGTGAGGACAAACAACCAAAGAGAAAACTGTCCACAGAGCTATGGAGTTTGGAGCTTAGCTTCTAATGTTTTGTTGTCATTACGCTATGAAAAATAAATTCAAATCTAGGGACTTATCAAAGACTTCTAGGCATTTAAAAATTTTTCCTTGCTTTTCTCTTTTTGAAAGATTAAGTCCTATGATTTCTTAGTCAGAGGATGCAAGAAGGAAGTAATTGGCTTTCATATCATGCCTGAAAACAAATCCCTAAATCATACGGTGCTCTAGTATCAACAAAAGGAAATTAACACAAAATGACCAAAAAAACTGCTTTGTGGCTAAAACTCCAGTAAAAATAATGGGAAAAAAATAGCAGTATATAAAAGAGTCCAAGAGCCTCCATGAGATTTTGGGCAGGCTTTAATAAAAATACTGAAGTCATCCAGTGCACAACTTAGTCAACACTGGACTACATTTAAGTGCATCTTAAAGTGCTTGTCCAGTCCAGTAGTTGGAGAAGCAGAGCAAAGGCTTATTTTCCTGGCCCTTTTTCTGATGCCCATTTTGTTGGGGATGAGCCTCCCTGCTCCTCTGCGGTGAGAAGTACTCAGGGCTGTCACCTTCTCTACCAAGGAGGTGGGAAGAAAACTGGAAGGTCACAACTACTTCCAAGTCCTCCTGAGACAAGCAAACCAACCAACTTGCCCCCAAAACATCCCACGCCTTACCCACAGGGGTACTGGTGCCCTCAGGCAGAACTGCAGCAAACAGGCTCCTTCCAGAGCCTTCCCCTTCAGGGCAGGAGGGCTCTAGCAAGGGATAGAGGGAGAGAGCAGACAGGAAAGCAAGAGATTCCTGTACTTTCAGGAAGAAAAAATATATTTAGACAAGCATTAGATCAAAATGAGAGGAATCTCTTTAAAGAACAGGAGCTTGCTGCACAAGGCCTCCAAAGCACATCATGAGGTGACTGCCAGACAGAGAGACGACTGTATGACAGATGACATTCTTATCATCATCATTATTACTGTTTGGGGGGGACAGACCCAGACCTAGTGCATCAACCTCAGAGACTCTCTGTGGATTCAGACCGTGTCCCCAGCACCAGAGTGCGACACGGGCACCAGCAGGTACATCCCTGGGTGAAGTTCCGTGAGGACCAGGAGTCCCCAGCACTTGTGGCAGCTCCAATCCATTGCCTCATATGCAGTCAGAGACAACAGATACACTGTAAAGCTGGAGAGACACCAGTAAATTGATATGTATATTTAAAGGTACAGGCATGTAACCCCCAACAAACTAAAAGCCATCTTCAAGCTTCTGACTATGGGCTACCTGTGCTCTTTGCACCACTGCCCCCCCAGCTCCCAGAAATGGTTTGTTGTAGGAAGCTGTTGCTGACAATATTTTCAGTCACTGGAGAGAACGGAAGAGAGGATGCTGTCCCAGCCTGAGGGACACAGAAGGTAATAGTTCTGCTCTTCTGTCTCTTATTTTACCTAAATAATTAACTCAGCAAGGCCTGCCCACTTTCAAGCCCTGTCAAGTATCTGTAAGCGCTGGAATGGACCTGTCCCTTCATAGGCAAGAGCATGAAGTGCCACTAGATTAAAACATTTCCTAAAACAAACAAAAAAATCCTCTACCAGGCTCTGTGCTTTCAGAATTAAGTTTACAAAGAGACCACACTTTCTCTAATATTATCAGAAACTCAACTGACACAAAAATCAAGTTGTGTTTTCTTCGAGCTGATCTCCCCTGAAAAGCCTGCTAACGGATTTCTGCCAACAGCTCTGCAGATTAATCCACCTCTGCCCCTGCCTGAGGCAGGCAAATAAAGCCTCACAGAAATCAGCAGACCAAGATGCTGCACTTGGCAGATACCAGAACTGCACATGCTACAAAACACAGCACAGACAAATGTAAAGGTAAGAGGGTTGCAGATTAAAGTACCTTTTTGTTATGCCCTTTTATCTTACAAGGTACTCCAGAAATTAACTCCTAGCACAGAATGCTTTTAATACCATTTAATTTTCAGATTGCAGCTCAGATTATCTTAAAGCAAAAGTACCATAGAAAAATGAGCACTGTCATTCACCTTTGAAAAGGGTGGGAAATTATTTTAAGGTCAATAAAAGCAGGGTTCACTGTAGGTATTAATTTCCATCTTGCAGAATTTATTGACAGCCATATAATTCCTCAATTTCTAGCTGTGCCAGTGGCATAAAGGGGAAAAGAAGCAGCAGCACTTACCCTGGCACAAAAAGCAATTGAGCAGGGTCCACGCTACACTGACCTTGCCATCTGGACATGTGGCGAGCCCAATGCAGAGGCATTTCCAGCATTATCCTCTATAATCATGTAAAATTGTATTCTGAGGAGAGAGGCCAAAAATCCCATGCTCCAAAGATCCAGCTGATAACAGCAATCAATCAACCCGCCTTTGTGGATGTCAGATCACACCCCCCCAGTGATGCCCATGTTATTGCTTCACAAATATGAACAAATTATCACACTTTCTGCATGAAGATGTTTCTCAACCCACCAGTCCCGCGGAGAGACAGAAAAGCAGCAGTTAAGAAGCTGATCCTGTGTCCCCAGTAAAAACAGAAAGGACCTTGTTGGGGGCTGCTGTATGTGCGGGATTAGGCCTGAATGATTTGCCAGAGGCTTTGCAATGAATTGGTTGCTGAGCTAAGAATAGAAGCTGGGAATCCTGGTTCCTAGTGCTGTAGTCACTACACAACCTCTGCCTTCTCCCAAACAGGGCACTTGGCACACAACTGGACTTGGATGTAGCAAGAGGACACAGGGCCCTTATGAGGCTTCTCTTCCCCCAGCTCTGTGCTGAAAACTATGTAATGGCTGTAGCTTCAGTATCACACACCAGTGTTATCAGCCTTCTTCCTTATGCCAGGAATTCTGCAGAATTAGCTTTCTGCAGACTAAAGAGAAAGAAGAATGAAAAAGATGATTGTGTGTGTGAGGGAGAGCAGGGTGGGAGGCAGAGAGAGAGAAAAGGCTTTGTCATTACACAGTTTAACCTTCTGAAAAAAACTGATTTGGTAATTCATGTATCAAGCCTGTAACTTTGGTGTAAGTTTTCTCATGGCATTGATCCTGCCCACTGTCCTACCACCTATACTGCAAGAGTTTCCAGCCTGCATTCCAGTCTCTTGCACAGGATCTGCCCCAAGGAATCAGCTGCATCAGACAATCCCAGTGCTTCAGCAGCAAAGGTTTTAGCCAGTTGAGCACAAGAGGCATTTCTTCAAAACAGCACATTTTGGGAAGAACCAAATACCTCCAAGGCCTGAGATATAAAAGATAAAGGACTCAATATGAGATTCCCCATCAACAAAAAACCCTCTCCCACACACCCTGACATAACAAGACTCTAAAGGGTTTGAGGGAGCGAGCAGAACAGTTCTGATAATGTTGAAACAAGTAAAGTACAAGACAAGAAATGAGTGACAACAGATTGAGGACTGTCAGCACAGAATCTGCAGACTATTTCAAAAGGTGTCTAGTCACAGACAAACTGTCAGCAAAGGGACCAAAATCCTGCTCTGAAAATGAGTAAACACAATCCCTGAATGCCCAAGCACTCTGGATTCTTTTCAGGACACAAGGACAAACCAAGGAAACAAATCCTGCTAGGAGCCCACAGAGAAGAAGAGTCTGTGCATCTTTTCTAAGCAAAAGAAATTGTTTTCATGAAGGATGTAATTTATTTAAGGACCAACAATCCAGACCAAGGAAAAGAGGTTAATTATGAAAGAAAACGACTAAGGGACATTATGGGTTTTTCAGAAAGCCAGCAATGAACCAGTTAACCAGAATATCGGATAATTCCACTGAAGCCAGTCTCCCACAAAGACACTTCCCAATTCTGGATGCAGCCACTACATTCACTAGTTTGGTGCCATGTAACTATACAACACTGATTTTCTATATGGCATCAAGAAGGAAACTTGCTCCCAGTCTGTCATCTGCAGAATGGGGAGGCTGCACACATTTCGGGAGGAGGCTCCATGTGGCCACACAAATGCATGGGTAAAAATAGTAAAAAGGACATTATAGAGCTTGTTGCTTCAAATCTGTCAGTGTGCCAGCCTGGACGGAAGGACATGACTAGTTTAATAGCAATGTGACACGTTGTGAAGGTACAGAGGCCAAGGTGTAGCAGTTTTGACAAATTTCCTGGGAAGCTCCAGTGCCAGGACAGACTCTCTGCAGGGAAGAGCGTTACCTTCGTGGAAATCAGCTCACACAATGTCAAGGTATTTTTTTTGTGCCGAGAGGAATAAATGATGGGAAGACAGGAAGAGAATCTTTTAGACTAAATCATAGGCAAGCTTTCAGCACAACAGAAATACAACATTATGTTAAGGTTTCCAAGCCAGTCACTGCTGAGCTGTCCAAAAAAATGCTGAGGCGTAGTTTACTGGATTTCTGTAAAATAAGCTTCAGTTTCATGTGAGGCTGCAATAAGGAAAGCTACAACTGCTGTAAAGTTTCAGCTGGTGCATGAGGCTTCATTCTGGAGCTGTGCATCTTCTACTTTAAAAACTAAATATAAGTGTACTGGGAAAAGAAAGTAACACTCAAATCTATCAACAGATAGGGAAAATGTCTGTCCGTTCCAATTACATTAATGTCAGTATGGCCACTGCTTGTGACTGAGTAAAGATTTCTCCTGTTACACAGTCTTAACTTGCTCATTGTCTATCAAAAACCATTCAGTGCTGGGCCATGCTCCAGTTAGCTTCTTCCTCGCCTGAGAGTTCCTCGTTGCCTGGATTGCAATGAGCCTGTATCACTGCCAGCTGTGATACAACCATACAAGGTGCCTGAAAAAAGGACAAAACTAGGCTCCAAAATGAGCCAAGATCCAATAACTTTATCTTCAACAAATCTTTGCCTCATTTTGGAGGTAGGGATTTGTTGAAGAAAAAGTGATTGGATGATTTTACCACAATTATTTCAGCAGTAGCAAACTTCAGACCTTCCTGCTCTAAACAAAGGCAGTGTAAAGGGGGCAGCACTATTGTCACCTGTACCCAAGGGATCAATCTCTTCACCTATGCTTACAGAAGAGGAGTCTAGAGAAGATGTTTCCCTCAATTTCACAATTAAAAAAAAAGAAAAAAGACTCAACGCAACCCCAAAATTAACATGCAAGTTTTCCTAGACCCTTGATTTAGCCTTTGCACCCTTTCTTCCCTGCATCCTCCCTCTCCCAGCATGTCAGTCCACTACTGCCAAGCAGCTGGAGAGCTGTTCTGAGGCATCACAGGCTATTCTCAGTGCAAGACATCACAGCTTGCTCCTGTGAGGCACTGACAGCTGTAAACAAAACATCGATGAAAAAGCCTACTGAGGGTGCAGACCCACAGCTTAAATGGAAATGAAAAAAATTCTCTCTGGCCAGATTCCCAGGGCAAAGGTAGTCCTGTGCCAGTTACACTCTTAACCAGCATTTTCATGCCCAAGGAGCAAAATAATTTCTTCTTAAACCTCTCCATCAAGAGCCTGGTGAATAGCTGTTCTTTGAAATGATGGCACAGAGCCACCATGGATTTTTTTCTTCAACAAACCTGCATTGAACAGAATCTCACAGCCACAGAGGCAGCAATAAAAGGGTCAGAGGTAACAGAGCAAGGCTTAGGCAATCATCACACTGAGTACCAGCATCTTCACACTCACACTTCACAACACACAACAGCCTCAAACCACGGCGGAGTTGCCCTGCAACAGGACGGGAACACTGCAAACATCAGTTAGCCAGGAGAACAAAGGGACGGGAGAGCCTTGGCAAAATAAAAGTTTAAGTAGCAGAAACCACACAAATGAGTCTAGAATGTGATGTTGGGGAAAGAACCATCAGCAATCCTGTCATCTGCTGAGTTTCCCAAGCTGAGAAACCAACAACAAAATGCCATGTTGCTTCCAATCTGCTCATCTAGATCCAGATGTTTTGTCCCCTTTGTACAGGACTTTCAGCATTCACACAATTCACCAGAAATAATCAAGACCTGGCTTTAATATAAAATGAATTAATCCAAGGATCTTAATGCATTGTACACACAGCATTGTTCACAGAAACCTCAAGCATACTAATGTCCAATTTGCATGAACAGGGTTTTGCAGAAACACTCCCTCTCACGTGAATTTTTCAGCCCAGGCTTTAACTCGCCAACATCAACACAGAGACTAACTCGTTTACTTTGCCAGGCACAGAACTGGGTTATCAGGGCATCCCATGGAGATTTGTAACAAAATCATTGGCTTGTATATTGACATTTCCCCTCTTGCATCCGTAGACATGGTAAAGACAGACATACCTCTTGCAAGAAAAAGCTCTGGTCAAGCATAACTTCCAAGTCAAACACATTTCAAAACACACAGTAAGGCAAATCATTGCACAGTGGTTATGCTGTATTAAAGAGCACACTGGCATTGTTTAATAGGAGGTTTTAGGCTTTCTAATTCTATTCTATTCTACCTTTTCACCTGGCAATGCCCTTCAACTTTGTAGAATGTAAAATACAATGAACCAGTAACACTTTGGAGTTTGGGCTGAACATCATTTGTTGGCCCTACAACAAATAGAGCCAATAAAACAGGACAACTTGCAGCAGGGAACTATCTGAACAATTGTTTTCAAAGAAAGATGGCAAACTCCTGGAGAAGTGGGAAATATTCCCATGGAAAAGTCACACCGTAAAGTTCAGGTAGGAAGTTGTCTGAGGACGACATACTTAGCATTTTTCTCACTTCTCGCTGACAGAAGTAGCATTTAAAGCATATGCAAAGGCAAGCCTCTGTAGAGACTGCCATTTTATAACAACCTGATCTTTTCTGTTTATTAGCAGAGGCTGCACCTAAATTTTTCAATACAATACAGAAAGATCTGTATAATTTGAGCCAGAACAAGATTGCTATAATTGACAAGAACAGGTGTGGCCAAACGTCTTCCCATTCGGTTCAGAGATACCACAGTCAGACAGCATCTTCTCAAAACATAACAAAAGATGACACTTCATCAGACAATGTAGGTGTGCCAGGCAATAAATCTTGCAGCAGAAGGCTCCTTCCTATTTTAATTCTGGTCGTCACTGATCAAGAGATACAATTGTCTTTCTCAAGACAGACACAGGAGAGATGAAACCAAAGCAAACAACTGAAAAGACAGAAAAACACTCCAGGTTTCATTTAAATCCTGGTGAACTTGTTCGAGTCTAATAAAATTAGCCCACCCCCCAGTTTGCAGAATTCCTGAGATCAGGAGATACCATCCTTCAGTTGCCTGCACTGTTTGGAACAGCAAGGAGGCCTGTTTCAGATGAGCACATCCATCTTTTCCCTCCCCTTTCAACTGACTCACCATTTCAGTCCTAAGCATGGAACAGGCTGGAGATCGTTTCGTGGTGAGGGGCACGCAGACATGCAAGTTATAGAGGCAGGTGTCCTCACAGGTTTGGTACATTGCACTATTCTAGATCTTTCATCTCAATGTCTGCAAGTGAAGCTGTGGCCACTTTCCATCAGAAAAAATGCTACAAGGCTCCTTTAGTGCCAGCAGCTCAGAGCTCACAAATAACCCTTTGACAAGAAGCCAGAACGCATTCAGCATGGATATACAGCCTATCAGGATCAGGACTCAAACCAGCTTGCTCCTCTGTCTTGTTCTTCCACAAGTCCCTGCATGCCTCTGGGTAAATCACTCAATCTTTCTGTGCCTAAATTCCACATTTATATAAGAGGGATAATCATTCTTCATGACTACAGAGGGCCATTGTCAGGCTACACTTACTAGTGATTGACAGGAGCTCAGGTACTAAAGAGAAGCACCACAAAAAAAAATCACCCCCAGCCCCAAACGCTTTATGAAAAACAAATGTTCTTTAAAAGGCAGGTTTCAGATTCAGTTACCTACTAGTCATCACAAAAACGTGGCAATAACAAAAACTCTATCAATCTAAAAAAATCCCAACACAATTTGACAATGTCCTTTCAACTCAACATTTAAAAAAAACTACAGGCACAATTACATATGACAAAGATAATGACAAAACAAGAAAACAAAAAAGGTGGGCAATATCGTTCCTCAGAGCTTCAAAAAAATAAATTACAGTGCACTCAGTTTGCCTGTTTAATAGGTGATGTGACAGGTCATCTTGGGACAATTTGAGAACAGAATGATTAGCAGTGTATGATGACAGTGATCACTAGTTGGTTCCTGGAGAGCTGGTAAGTTATTAAGCTAAACAATGCATTGCTATTATGAGCAAGTCAGTGCACTAACTGTAATTTCCTTGAAAGCAGAGCAGTACATGATTATACTTGTCCACTCAGGCTGCCTGCTGGCAGCTCTGTATTCCGCTATTGTTGTGAGCTGTAGAGTCCTCCTTGTGCCCAGGATACAGCCACAGGAAAATGTATTCTTCATATTCAGCCTTCATTGTGGCAGCTGTCATCTGAAGGATACTGGGAAGAGAGACATTCTCTGTTCTCAAGCACAGCTATTAGAACTCCTAAAAACATGTGGCAGCAGGAGTTACCTCTCATTTCTGGCTGAGGCAATTTCCTTTTCGAGAGTGCTCTGACTTTGGAGTGACACATATGTACATATACATGTGTGTTTATGTGTATTAAAAAGCCACACATACATATGAGTACATTCCTGGTGGTTTTCTTTATGACTCTCAGGAAGACTGCTGTTACTACTGGAATTTCAAATGGACATCTTCCAGCTAACATTGCTCTCTCAAGGTACAAGGAGAGACAACAGAGCACACTTCCATTAACGAATCCAAACCTAGGAAGAAAAAAGGTGAAAGAAAAAGAAAGCAGCAGCTGAATGACAAGGACTTCAAAGTGGCTAATAAACACAGGGACTGAAATCATGACTTTCATCTGGTGGAACTACCAAAAAGTAGTAGTTCTAGTGGTGAACACTATGCAGGACCTGGAAAACAAGAGTCAGGTCCGACTGCAGACCTGCTGTGTGAGATGGGTAAGGGACTCGCCTTCCTCAGTTTCTCCCTCTGCAAATCCAGTCAGCATCTGTCCAGCTCTCAAAGGCACAACCAGAACAGGCTGTACCAGGTGATCCCACAGGACCTGGGACTGCTGGAGACATGGAGCCAAGACAGCCCATAACCCACCTGGTTATGTGGAGAGAGAAGAACAAAGAGACCCTCCTTCTGGTTCCCTCTACTAATTCTCAGAAATACATCTTCACTCTTGCCTGCATGAGCAGCCAGACTAAGCCTTCCCCTCAATTTCATTTTTACCTTGCTCCTGTCCTGACTGTCGCCAACTAGTCTGACCAGGAGGCAAAATTTTTAAGATCCTTAAATGTCTTCCCATCAAACAACAACAGCCATTTTGGAGTGTAAGCCCCACTGGCTTCCAATGAGCCTTGGGGTACCCAACTGCTTAAGTCAGGTTTTTTTAATGGGACTTAGGTGATTCTGAAAATATTATCATGTACCTCACATTAGACACGATATAAAGTGAGCATTAAATGTGAAGAAAACCTGACACTGAGAACATCTGACAAGTGCTTAATAGGTAGGTCCTAATTAATTTTAAACTTCGTTTTATATAAGACTCATTTAAGGAACACAATGAAATTCTTTCATTGTCCTTCTCTCTATGCTGATCCTGCAAGAAATATATAATCAGTAATATGTTTAAACAGGCCAAGTAAAACTTACCACTCTATTTTGAATCCAGAAATTGTTCTATTCCTGCCACTGAGTTTTTTCAAACCCAAGTAAAAGGGAAAAACCATTACCATAAAAATACAAAATAAGAAAATGTAATATTCAAAGCGTGATACTAGTAACACATACAGGAAAAGCCAGCCCTATAGTTTTGAATAAAGGTTAACACCATTGCTCTTCATACACTTCATACCTTTACAAATAAATTATTTCTCTCCCTACAACAAGATCTAATCATCTGACCATTCATTCTCCTGGGCAGTAAAGGAAGGTTAATAAGTCAACCATTTCCACTCCAACTCCAAATTAACCATCCCTGTGCCATAAACATAAACAAAATGATTTGGCTTCAAAGTGTAGGTTTTTGGCTTTTGTTTTTGGTTTTTTTTTCTCATGAACTTGAAACACACTCAGCAAGTTAATAGCAACTTCCACAACACTGGAGATGGGAACTGTTGACTCAGGGACAGGAATTTCATCAAATGCTTTGCTATGACCCCCCTCAGTAATCCAGCAAACGAAGACTGCACCTAGAGATAGAGCCATTAACTGTTATAAGTAGTGTGGCCATCCAAAAATCCATAAGAAAAACACATGGTTATGGCAGCAGAAAAACTCAAAGCGAGATAAACAGCAATACCTTTCCATAGAAGGCTATCAAACACAGACTAACAGCCAAGGATGCACCAGTTGAAAGCCTCAGTGATAAACTATAAACATGGAAGAAAGTTAATTTCGAGCATATGCTCATGTACACCTCAAAAGAACACAAATTTTATAGGAAGCATATAACATACATATGAACATACTATTTATTACTTCTGACTTTGTTCCTCCTTTTTCCCCCCTACCAATAATTAGGTCATTATCACCTTTATGAGATATCCATTCAAAATACACTGCTTCACAAGATCATTAAAAGCCACTAGATAACTATATTGTTTTCGGACTACTTCATATTTAAATCATTGCCTAAGATTACAATTCAACCACCATCTGAATGAACAGAGCCATTCATATGGGTACAGAACACACAAAGCCGTTTTAGATTAGTCATTCTGGGCTGATTTAACACTCTTGTGCAAACAAGAAATACTTCTGGCCTGTCACAGCATAAGAGCTACCGGGGCATAGCTCAGCAATTCCATGCAAACCCTTCCCTTCTAAACTTACCCTTCCTCAGACACGAGGTTCTCCCTACATACAGACACAGAGCACTTGTCCTGGGGTCAGGCCTTCACAGCCCCCAGAACACAGCACTATGAGGGGTAATGTGACAAGACAAAGCCAACAACATGACTGCACGTACAGGAATTACGAGAACCACTCAGAAATGCTTGCAGTAACCTGATACCAATAGGAAGAGCACAAAGAAAACCCTTCCCTACAGCATGGTTTCATCACATGACCACTGTTACAGTGGGATTTCAGAAACTGCCCAATAACCAAAGCACAACTTTTACTGAAGGGCACCACAACACGAGCAGTGGCACATTAAAGTCAAACCAAGTCACATTTGGACTTCATGCCATTCTAGTACTTTACCTTACTTGCATCAAGGACATGAATAAAGCTTCTGTGTAGAGGACTTGGGTAGAGGAACCTTCATTAGTCTTGTACATCTATCTAACCCCATTACAAATTGGAATTAAGCTGTCTGCACTGGCCCAGAAGTGAGTACATGCCCTTTCCCAAGGCAAGCTTTGCTCTTACCCAGCTATGGAATTTTTCGGCTTCTAGTTTGTTTCAGCTACTTTTTCACAGTTTACAGCAAATACACAGTTTCGCCTAAAATACTCACAGAGCAACATAAAGGACCAATGAACTACTGCAGTAAAGAGTCTCTCATCCATACCAACAGTTCTCTCCATAACCGAGAGGTTGTACAGTTTCACTCACATTCAAAAAACACGTTGTCGTGTTTAAATGAGACATTAAATTACACATTATAATGCTATGTGGAAAGTAATGCCAAATGGAGCAAAGCATCAAAATGTCAACGAGGTCAACAAAATGTTAACACAGCAGAGAGCAAAGCTCCCTGCATGGCTTTAAGCACAATATCCCACTGCACAAAATTTTGAGCAACCTGCTCTAGACTCTGCCTTGAGCTGGAAGGTTGGGCTACATGATCTTCAGAGATCCTTCTCGACCTCATCCATTCTGTGAAGATTTGCTATTTCCTAATTTTGTGACAACGCACCAGGCGTGGACAAACTGCACAAAAAGGTTAAGGCTCCACTGTGGCATTAACCATCAGTCCCAGGTGAGGCTCCCAGGCCATGAGCCATCCATGCTCATTCACAAGGCCAACTCTGGGCTTTGTCACTTCCCCTCCTCTTCCTCTCCCCCCATTAAACCACCAAGCCTGCTCCGATCAAGCTGAATTCTTGCTAACTTTTCTGTGCTTAGCCAGCATCACACTGGTCTAGCAAAGAAAGTGGTTCCTGGCAGTCACCAAAATACCATTATACCTGCATGCCAGGAACACTGAAAAGAAAGCAATCATTGAAAAAAAGAAAAAACAAACTGCATTAAAAATCATGACCTGTTCTTTAGGAATCTGGCTGTTTTGCAAATCTGTACATACCATTCATTACCTACCCTGCAATGCAGGTAACTCAGATCCCTTTCATTTTCCAGAATAATGTATTAATTTCATCTGTACAGAAATTGCCATAACCTGTCCACACTGCTGGGTTTTGCCTGAAGAAAGATCTCTTGACAAAAATAATCTATGTCAATTTGTGACCCCTTAGTTCATGCAAGGAAACTATTGCAAAGCACACAGACCCACCGCTCACCACAGAAAACCATTCACTAACTAGTCTGAGACCTGCAGTAAGCTCAGGAGAGACCAAGCCACAAGCATGTGGTTTTATACCTTGCTGGCTCAGCAGACACAAACAAGTAATGCACATTAAAACTCTACTTGGCTTACAAAAATGCCAAATGGGTAAATAACATGCTACTCAAAACACATCTCAGTATATCATCAACTGTCCTAAATCCCCACAGCAGTGAAAGGTCAATTCTAACATCCCCCTTTTGCAACCAAGTAGTTTGAACGTGAAAACAATTAAGAGCACAATTTTATTTTAACATTAGCTCATCTAATAGAAGAATATCTAAAATCCAAACATTTTTGGACTGATGGCATCCTAGGTGTAAATAAGATAATGTAAACAACACTCATAAAAAGATGTTTCCTGCTGAAACTCCAAAGCAAATGAAACAAGTCAGCAGAGGAGAAATCAGTGATAAAGCCACGGGAACAAGTCCACTCATGCAACACACCAGATTTTGACAGCAACAGCATCTTCTGCAAGATGGGAGAATATTTTCCTTATTTGAAACTACTCAGTTTAGTTCAAAATAATTACTGGTTCGTTCCAGGTTGAGAAACAATTAGGAACTGAAAAAGCAAGTAAACTTGGGTTTTCTTCTTCCAGTCTGCAAACAAGAAGTAGGTGTGGGAGTCTGAGACGTCCCAGCTCCAGTGCCTTGCCAAGCACAGCCTCAAGGCACCACCAGCTTCATTTGTTTAGTACAGGTCACATTACACTGCTTAGTTCTAAACACAAAATAGGCAGAGATTTTTTTTTTCCCTAAACACTTAGCACATTTAATATTGTGTAGTAGTTTAAAAAGAGCAAATGAAAATGTTTGTTTTCCATGTTATAACCAAGCTTCAATTTCCACCCAAAAGCAGCTTGAAAAGCATCACAACTCAAAGACTAATCATGTGATAAGTCATCCATCACTTTCAAAAAAGCATAAAAATAAAGACTAAGTAAATCTATGTAAATGTATACAGTTGCTTAGATGAATACAGAGTATATCCTTCTCATTATTACGAGCTACCTTTTTTTTCTTCCTCCCAAGACTACATCTACATGCAGTTCAGTGCCTTAGAGGTTATCAAGAGAGAAGAGTCAATCTTTCTTTAGGAAAAGAAATAAAAGCTACAAATTTAAACCACATTAACATGGGCCATTTCAATCGAGGTCTCAGACTTGTCAACTTCAACCAACTCACCCTGTAAAACAGGACACACGTGTGGCATAAGAAAGGGTCAAATGCCAATCTTTTAACCACGGAACTAGGATAAATATTCAGGTATTACTAAAACTAGTGCAGATCATCACCCAAATTCTCTGCACCCAAGTTCTCTTCTAAAAAGCCTGAACAGAAAAAGACAGGGAGAGTCACACCTATGTTTTAACTGTTCCACCCATGTCAAAACCTGTAAATTTTCCTCTCTCAGGTTTAGAAATTCCCTCAGCATCAACTTTTGAAATTCATCTATTTGAATACTTTGCATAAGACTTAAAGGTTGCATTTTACTCTTAAACAGCAACACCTTATAGCATCTCCAGTATCCTCTGTAACAAGGGCACTAAAACTCTGCAGGCAAAGAAAATGAACTTTTCCTTTACAGTTACATCTTGGTCAAATACACATTCACACTTACTAGAAGGTTTGGTTCCTATTATAAACAATTTGTATTGAAAGAATTTGGATCAAGAACAGCTTACCACCAATAACAGCCTACGTCTCCCTACAACTACTGACCAGTAAGTAGCACAATATCTTAAAAACTTTTATTCCACCACGTTAACAAAATTTAAATGGACCACAAAGGTCTGAAAAAATCACTTTGCCTACCCAGGCATCCCCACAAAATCACCCCCAAAGGATTAACAAATGGTTTTCTGCCACCAAGCAAACTTGCCACTTCTCTATTCCATGTGCCAACTGTGCTAAATAGCAGCTTTGGTACCTCAGCATTACTGCTGGAAGCTTCCCAAAGCAGACTGCAGGTCAGAAGTAGGCTTTTTATTTTAATCTGAAGTAAACCACATTTAACAGACCAAAGTAAGGTTGTTCTGGTCGGTGAGAAAGTTTAGGCATTCACTGCTTTTCTTTGGATGTGAAAATAAAACTTTATCAACCAGTACAAAACATTTATTATACATCAGCCCACAAAAATTAGATCAGATACTCTGTTTCCATGGTCAGCACAGTAAACTTTGTGCAGAATGTCTGGAACTAACACGGGATTGTATAGTCACGGAACTGGCTTAATCACCCTTAATTTCTTTTGTCCCATAATAAAACATTTTTGTCTGTTTTTTTCTCTCTCAACAAATATATCTTACAGTTAGCTGCACAAAACCAAGCTGAGCTCCAGGGGGAGAAGAGATCTTTTTTACTTTGAAATGATAGCTGCAGCTTACAGGCTGTTGATTCTGAACTATAAAGAATGGACTTATTTCCTCACATTCCTGTTGTATAATTCTTCCTTTACCAGCCTTCAGCTACCAACAGATCAGAGCTGGAGTTTACCTTGGAGTTGGCAGTAAACAAAAGAACAAATCTGCACTGTTTCCTCTGAAAAAAGAAATTGCAGCCCCTGTCCAAATATATTAAAACTCTGAAACACGCAGGACGATTAAGAAGTTGTGTGTTGGATAAATGAGGTAGTGTGCTCAACAGATTAAAAAAAAGAGAATTAAGTGGAAAGATTTACATATTTATAGAGCACAAACAAGGCATTGTTAAACAGTTCAGCCATCAAATGGTGCCTAATTTAAGTTTAACTCAGTGGAGGAGTAGCCTGTGGATTCAAACTATTGTGTTAATGAACAACTCAGCTGTTGCTTCCCAATGACAAATGCACAATACTCATACTTTCCCTTAGCAGACCTGCACTGGTTATACTGCTGAAGCATGAGTACCCAGCTTGCAGGAGGAGCCATCTAATAACTAATAAAAGTCATATTTTTCATTTAAATATTGACTTTAATCTCAAAGTAATAAACAAATATTCAGCTGAAGGGATCTTTAATGAGTTACACGATAATTTTTTTTTCCTCTTTTTTATTTCTCAACTCAAGATGAATGGGCACTACTGGTGTTTCTTTTATATTACTGCTGCTGTACCTTATCCACAGAACATGCATCTCATCCATGTGACAGCTCTGCCAATGGACTGAAACATTTACCATTGGAAATAAGGACAATCACCCATCCCACTACAAACTACAGGCAGTTATTTATTTTAAAAGTACAATATATAAATCAACATTTCTCCACCACTTAGTGCTCCCCAGTATTACAGTGTGGGTTTGATCCAGCACTTATGGTCTACCTTTTGAATCTCATTTAGTTTCTAAGCACTCCTGTCAGCTTCTGACACGGCATCAGCCTCAGCCTGATGGGACCACAGGGTAGGTTGAGGACCACAGAACAGAACCATCAGGCAAAAAAGACAAAATCAGGCAGTGCCCCACTGGTCACCTGTGTGCCAGAAGCAGAAAAGAAAGGGAAATAATAACAACATTTGTAGATAAACGAAAAGAGACCATCAGGAAGGAAACCTGTTCTTCCCAAGGTTTAACACTCTAAAACACTGCAGCATCTGAAACACCCAGCAGCCTTGCACATAAATTGATGACATCCACAATTAAAGCACTTATGTCTCTCCTTAGCCCAAACAAGTAACTTCTATTCTCTCTCCTTCTCAGTTAGCTGACTCTTACTACCTCTACTCATTCTGAACATCCACCATCAAGTTCAGCACCACACATGCACACAGTGACACAAGCAAGGCAGCAAAGTGCTCTGGGGAAGGGCAGGTAGGCTTGAAGCCATGAGGCTTCCCATACTCCAGCCTCCTGGGGTGTCTGGACATCAGCACTCAGTCCTTCTGTAACAAACGGTCCCCAAACCTCAGATAACACACACACACATACACCCCCAGAAAAGAAAAGAAAATATTCAAGACGTTTGTGAGTCTGCCACACCAAAAGAAAACAGCTGTTTTAGATGAGTAGACACTGTCTTATAACTGCCAAAAGCCTTTACTCAGTCTTCCTTGGATGCACAGGATGGCAGAAGCCACAAGAAAAAAAAAAAAGGTTTTAACTCCAGGAGTTGTCTTTGCCAGATAATCATGTAGTGTTGCAGACCGATCTGTATCTCATACAAGGGCACAGAAGACACGTTTTTCTGTGTTCATACCAAAGGAAACAGGCTGCTGATCTCTTGAGTGCCTTTAAATGATGCGTGGATACATTTTAAGCACTTGTTTGTCCTATTATTTTCTGAAATCCAAAATAGACTTTTTATAACAGTATCTCCAATTTCAGGACACCTAGACAGTAAACAAATGATCAGGGAATGAGAAACACTTATATTAATAGCAACAGCACACTGTTCATAAGTAGAGGTGTCAATTACTACTAAGCAAAACGGACAGATTACCAAAAATACCACCACAAAATTATGTTTTTTGTTCACAAACTAAAGAAAAAAAATCAACTTATTCCGTACAGTTTATCGTAGTTTTCACTTCTTCCTACACTTTTAGTAGAATGAATATTTTTAAGCACCTCTCCACGCTAAGAATACCTCCTGCCTCTGAGCATCCCATGGCAGAGGTGAGTGACAAGCAGAGCCCAGCCTGGCTCCTCCAGCTTCTCTGGGAAGCACCTCACTCGCCTGGCCAGCCAACTGTACTTAGTGCCAAACCTGCAAGCTTGCAAAGAGCCTGGAATTCTGCTTCAAGTCACCAATACACACAAACTGTACCTTCAGAAGAAGATCAGAGCATCTTGAAAAAGAACCAAGAGTGACAGATGCTTTTGGAATGGCAGCCTTAGAAACTTCTGTGACCAAAATCTCATCCTTTACACATACAGAACTTGTTCCTTCTCTTCAGTGTGTTGACATAACGACCATCTCAAACCAAAGAGTAACAAAAACCCTCCGAGATTTTTAAAGTTTGTGATGCCAGACAAGCGACCTACAATTACTTTAATCACCCAGCCCTGTGAAAAAACTAATGGCTCCGATTCATTCTGGTTATAATTTAATAGCATTACAATTTAAATAATATACCTTTTTCCCTCAACTACTTTATTTCACTGTTTACCACCAAATCTTTATATGAGGTACTGAAATAGACAGGAAATGCTACTTTTTAACTCACTGACTCCAGATGTTCAGGGGTCTACCAAAGCATTACCCAGAAATCAGGCTAATTACATCATATAAAATACAGTGCTTGGAAGAATCCTCATCCCACTTTATCCTCCTGGACTCTCCATATATTTTTATATACACTCAAAACACAAGGTCAGGCTCACCTTCCTTCTCCCTATTGCATGCACTAGTGGCTCAGTGCAAACATCATCCCAGGCTGTCCTTCCCCTCCATTCAGATTTAATTCCCATGCACTAAAACGAGATGCAGTTACATAATATTTTGCCATTAGGAAAAAAAAAACTTAAGACAAGAACATAGCAACATATTAGTATGTCTATCAAGTCCAAGAACATAGCAACATATTAGTATGTCTATCAAGTCTTCAAGCAGGTTACTTGTGTCACATGTCCCAAGACAGTTTAACTCTGACCCAGGGAGCGAAGGCAGTTCTGATGGGAGGGAAGCCGCTTGCTCTGCAGCACACAGGCTGAAGGTGGGAGTTCCCAGATGAGCACAGTTCCCCGCCCCAGAGAACCAACATTTACAGAGGCATGTGCAAAAGAAAAAGGATGCAATGGTGAAGCCACACACAGTTGTTATATTTACATACCTAAACACACTGCACACCTTCTGAATAGGTAAAAATCCTCAAGTCAGACACAGAGTCCCAGAGGAATCTGAGCTGAAAGGGACCCACAGGGATCACAGAACCCTGAAGCAAATGGCCTGCACGGCGATTGAACCCATGACCTTGACATTATCAGCAACACGCTCCAACCAACACAAAGTAAAACACCAGAATGACGATGAGAGGAACAGCAAAAAGATCAGACACGTGCAAATCTTCAGCATGCAACTAAAAATGACATGGATCTGTTCCTCCACTGGGTACCTGGCAGAGCCCGTTGGAATCACCAAGTCTGCACTGACACAAGCAGAGCACCAGGAGCACAGTGCTCAGTGTAACTGCTCAGGAGTTCCACTGTTATTTATTCCTGAAGTACCTCTCTTAATGCAACTTTGCATAAAAAACGGCATGCCTAACACAGTTATGATTAATAGTGTTTTTCTTTCAGCTCACTTCAGCTCACTGTTTTATTCACTACTGGTCTCACCTCTTCACCTTGTTAACTGCTGCCTTGGTTCCAGCCATCGGAATAGTTTTAAAATTGCTGTTCTTTGTTACAAAAAATACTGTTATTGTAACAGAAGCTAAATTAAAAGACTCATGTCATTAACAAGGGCAGACTGAGAGTGGCAAAAGGCCAAACGAAGAGGGAGATTTGTTACTTTTTCTTCCCAAGAGGATTAAGAAAAATATAAAAGAGACCCTCCAAATCACTTCTCACAGGTGGCTATGTAAAATCTCTAGTTTCTTGCAGGACCAACATAAGAATATTGATGATGTCACTGCCACCCCTTTGGATCACAAATCATTATTTCTTACTGGCAGCTTTGCAGCACCGGTAAAAACTCCGTTTAAGGTCTCACTGGGAAAAATGCAGGTGGTGTAACTGGCATCTTTGCTATCTCATCAGAAAAGGTTAGCAGGGATGTGGGCCACCTTCCCCTTTCGTCCCCTAATGGGTCCTTTGCAGATGGGGTGGTCAGGAAGAGAGATGTCTCTTGCACCCCCATAAAAAGTTGTTGTCTCCTGGGCATATTCACTTTTTAAAGGAGGAGGAAAAAGAAACAGTGGGATCATATATTTATGGAGCTACATCTCCTGGAGACCCTCACCTTCCTCATACACTTGGTGTTCATCAGAGAGATCTGTGGGGCAGGGACCTTGTTTGCATCAGGGCAGGCAAAAGCACAAGGGAAAAAGCAAGGTTCCAGTGCTGTCAGTTGTCTTAAGAATGATACAAACAAACTTTCCCTTCTCTCCCCTGCATTTCTACTGTCTGCAAAAATAATAAAACAAACAAAAGGGAAATAAATAGAGGCTTCCCATGCCAACAAAGTTTTACACAAACATTTACTCTTCCTGATCAGTAAGATTCCACAAAAGCTAAGGAAAAGATTGATACTCACAGTGTATGTGGAAAGGGACAGACACCACAGCAACCAAAGACAATATGAAACTGTCAAGTGCTGCACCCAAATGCAGGACAAGGTATCACACTCCAAAGGGGTTATCTTACTGCCTTGATCCTTTCACAGCTCTCTAACATTGAAGATGTGAAATTTAGTGTGAAACAAAAAGACAACAGGACCATCCTTGAAGTTTAAAAAAGAAAAATAAAATATAATACCCCAGAGAAACAACCTCCAAAACTCCAGTCTATGCATTAGGAGTGCAGATTTAAAGACTTCACTATTGATGTTAACAGTGACATTTTAAGCATGGGAGGAGGAGCAACAAGTCCTTCAAAAAAATCAGGAGCAACTTTCAACTGTAATAAAACAACACATTAAAGGCTCTTCAGTCATACATTTCTATTTTAATGTCCTGTGGAGTACTCAGGGACAGCAGTAAACAAGGTGCTGATACACTTTACTCAGCAAACAATGTCAGTGGTGAGCCAAATGGGATGAGCCCCAAATCAGAGTGAAATTTCAATGCATAAGATAAGGGACTGTGATCAAATTACATCACAAATAGCTCCATTCATCCATAAGCATTATAACAGAGAGAGGATTGAATTACAGATTGGAATAAAACAATTTAAGAAATAAAAAGTAAATTTATTATCTATTTATTACTTTCCTACAGCCAAAGAAAACTTCCCACCTTCATACAAGAACGCTATTCAAGATGAATGTGGGGAAAAAACTGAAATACTAATTATCAGGCAGGAAAAATAAGAATTTGAGTCGTGTTATTTACATTCTCTTTTTCTGTATAGACCAAAGTCACCAAGCTAAGTGAAGACAGAAGAATACACGATTACAATTCAAGTTGTTTTGTGTGACAGGCCTAGCACCTTACATACATTCAATAAACTGACCACACTATCTTGTTTCCTCTTCTTAAAAAAAAATAAAAATTCTCACAGTGCCTTCTACTAAGTTTTTCTTTCTTTTTTTTTTTCTTTTCCCGAAAGCTATAACAATCCATATTACTCAATATCACAATTTTCAAGTGCAAGGCATGCGCTGCCCCTCGACCTCCCTCCAATTTGGCAGCACTGGAAAAGCACCTTTTAAACAAACCCGCGTGTGGAGGCTTCGTTTTAAGTACTGCAAGGAACAACAACCAGGGGGAAAAAAAAACAACAAAAAACAAACAAAACAAAAAACCCCAGAAAACAGAGAGCGCGAGAGGGAAAAAACCCACCACCACCACTCCTCCTGCTCCTCCTCGGGCCGCTGTTGTTGCCTTTGTTGCCGGCCCGGCCGGGCCCCCCGGCCCCCACCTGTTCCCATTCATCCCGCCCGGCCCGGGCGCTGCTGGCGGGGGGTCCCCAAAGCCGGGCTGGGACACCCCGAACTCGAGCGCTGACCCGCGGGTATCACCATCTCCCGGTCCCGGGATAGTGGGTGTGAGCAGGGAAGACCCAGGTGTTCCCCCACGCCCAAGACCCCCTCACCCAGCGCCCTGACTGCTCCAGGAGGGTGCCCTCCCCCACCCCGGCACCCTGCCCCGTTACAGGGAGGGTGTCCCCCCCCTTCAGCACCGTGCCCCTTTGCAGGAAGGAGGGTGTCCCCTACCCCAACACCCTGCCCCCTTGCAAGGAGGGGTGTCCTCCATCCCAGGAGGGGATGCCTTTTTTGTTTGGTTGGTTTTTGGTTTTTTTTTTTAAGAAGAGCACCCATCGACCCACCCCCTTTGCAAGAAGGAGGCTGCTGTGCTCACTTGCCAGGCAGACACCCCCACCCCAGCCCCTGTGCGGGAAGGAGGGTACCCTGCAGCCCCGAGCCCCCCTGGAGCAGGGAGGGTACGCCCCCAACACCCCGTCCCCTCGCAGGGAGGGCGCCCCCGCACTGCCCCATCCCCAGCACCTACCTCGTCTTGGAGGACAGGAAAGCAAGTTTGATTAATCCATAGGTAAACAACTGGATGCTCTCCTTGGCTATGCTGGCCACTCTGAGCCTGTGCTCTAGGATGTGCAGTTCCATCTTTTCCTCTTTCTCATTTGTAGTTCATCTATTCCTGGGGTTTATTTTGTGTTTTTGAATGGGGAGGGGGAGGGGGCTGTTATCGTCGGTGCCTTTTTTTTTCTTTTCTTTTTTTTTTTTTTTTTTTTTTTTTGTTCCTCCCCCGCCTCCCCTCGATTCCTTCTGCCCCTTCCCGGCTCCGGGGGCTGGGAGATGAGGGAGCGGAGGGTGCCGGAGTTGGGCGGGGGGAGGCCGGCGGGGCGCGGAGCGGAGCCGGGCAGGAGCAGCGGAGCCCGGGGCGCCGAGCAGCTGGTGCTCGCTGGAACAAACAACTTGCCACTCAAGCCCAGCCCTGCGCCTGCGCCGCGCCCCGCTGCATGCCGGGAATTGGAGTCCGCGCCGCCCCGGCGGGACGGGACGGGATCACGGGATCAACCAGGTTGGAAAAAGACCTCTGAGGTCGTCAAATACAACCTATGATCCAACACCACCTCGTCAACTAGACCATGACAGTGACTGCCACATCCAGTCTCATCTTAAACACTTTCAGGGACGGTGAATCCACCACCTCCCTGGGCAGCCCGTTACAATGTCTGATCACTCACTCTGTAAAGAATTTCTTCCTAATGTCTAATCTAAACCTCCCCTGGTGCAGTTTAAGACCGTGCTCTCTTGTCCTACTGCTGGTTGCCCGGGAAAAGAGACCAACCCCCACTTGGCTCCCCCCTCCTGTCAGGGAGTTGCAGAGAGTGAGGAGGTCTCCCCTGAGCCTCCTCTTCTCCAGGCTGAACAGCCCCAGCTCCCTCAGCCTCTCCTCACAGCACTTGTGCTCCAGTCCCTTCACCAGCCTTGTTGCCCTTCTCTGGACCTGCTGCAGCACCTCAATGTCCTTCCTGAGCTGAGGGGCCCAGAACTGGACACAGCACTCCAGGTGTGGCCTCACCAGTGCTGAGTCCAGGGGAAGAATCATTTCCCTGGACCTGTTGGCCACACTGTTCCTGATCCAGGCCAGGATGCCATTGGCCTTCTTGGCCACCTGGGCACACTCTGGCTCCTGTTCAGCTTCCTGTCAATCCAAACTCCCAGGTCCCTTTCTGCCTGGCTGCTCTCCAGCCACTCTGTCCCAGCCTGTAAAACTGCGTGGAGTGTTGTGGCCAAAGTGCAGGACCCGGCACTTGGCCTTGTTAAACATCATATAATTGGATTCAGCCCATCTATCCATCCTGTCCACATCCCTCTGCAGAGCTCTCCTACCCTCTAGCAGATTGACACTACCCCCAACTTGGATGGGACAGTCTGTCCTCCCCTGCCCTGCCCCAAACCCCACAACTGCTTTCAAGGGGCAGTTTTGACCAGTCACTTAAAAAAAAAAAAAGGAAAGAAAGAAAGAAAAACAAATTAAACACGGGAATCAACGCTTGTAAGTGCCCAGCTGGTTGGGGTGTTAGTTTTGTTTGTTTCATTTTCTTTGCACCTATCGGGAAAAATCTTTCACAACCCAAAAACCAACAATAAGGAGAACTTCAGAAGTTTTCACTAACCACAGGGAAATAGTCAAATGTTACCATTTTCATACGTTCATGTGGCAGATGGGGAGTCCTCGTCCATTTCCCTGGGAAGCAAAAATAAAGTGGCAAACCCCCTCACTTTGCGTGGAAATGTTACAGAGGTAAAATCACAGCTGTCAAGAATATAAAACCAGCCTTGTGCGTGTGACAGTTGTAGTGCTGGAAGGGTGAATGGCCTGTTCATCCCAGTTCTTGCCTTACTCCTCAACACAAAGAGGCTGAATAGAGATAGGAAGGGATGAGCCTCCAAACCAGCACCCCAGAAATGGGGCTGCTCTGGCACTGGGAGTGTCATGACACCAACCAGCTGCAGCCACGCTGTTTGTGAGCGCTGCACCTCACTGGCACCACGCTGACACAGCAATTAAATTCAGTCTTGGGGTGTTTGTAAAGCAGGACTTGGGCTGTAAACCTGATTCAGATTCTGTACAAGGCTCTCTCTGACTTCAGATGACACTGATTCTGCCAGGAACACATCACCACCCCCCAGTCACTATGGCCCTTTTCACAAGTAGTTCTCAAATAAGCTTTCTAAAGACCATTAATAGCAACCCTTCCATTCTGCACAGAGGAAAACTGAGGCACAGGATGTGTCCAAGGGCACAAGATGAGAGCTCAGTTAGCCAAGCCCCACTCCAAGCCATTCCTTTTCCTTATAGAGAAGGAAGAGCTTCCGCAGTTGCAAGTTAAGTTTTTAGGGCCTGTGTTCTTCTGGGGACAAGCTTCCAAAATCAGGATTTCCAAGGGCTTTCTATTGTGTTCATTCCCATGGGATGGCTGTATTTCTCCCCTGGACACATCTGTTCTTCCTCTGCCTGTGGCCATACTTTGAAAGGCTGTCCTAATTTTGTTATATCCCAAGGAAAAACCCTTGAAATTAGAGATATTCACATCAATAGTTCGTCAAAATCATTCAGAGGAAATGCAATCAAGATAAAATATCAAATCTCTACCTCATTTTTTAGAAGCCTTTAAAAAGCTAGTTTTCTTTCTTTGCCTCATACAACAGTTCAGATGACTCTAGGCATTGCATTTTAGGAAGCTAAAGAGGATTTTTAATCTGCTTCCACTGGCAGTTCAAGGTCTTGGACTTCAAAGCTCTGAATGTATCTGTGCCCAGCTACAAAAAATGCCTGCACCTGCATCTACAAATCACAGAGATATCTGTGTTCCTCTGGGACAATGCAGACCACAGAGTCCAGAAGGAAGCAGCCAGAGACAAAATAAACATGCACCATCTTGGTTGCTGTGAGCTTCCAGAGGAAATCAGACAAATGTAGCCTGAATCACTTTTAGGAAATGCTGCAAAACTTCCCTCTTTTAAGAGATTTTCCATCATAATCAGGACACCATTCACAACATCAACTCTTCCCCTTCCCACTTAGAGGAAAATATGTTGTCACTAAGCAGAGCTTTCTCAACTCAGAGAGGCCAGACACTCCAGGAAGGCCACCAGGGATTATGCTATTACAGTCTAATTACCACAGAAAATGCTTACAATGAAACAATGAGAAATGTTAGAACAGACCCAAAGGTAAAATCAGTGCAGACCTTTTGAACAAGCAAATCATCAGAGACTTTGTTCTTCCTTCAGGGTAGGAGAAAAAAGGCCCTGAGTTAGTAATCTGTATTTACTAAAAAAAGAAGAATCGAGCAAACAAGAAAAAAAAAAAACCCAAACACACAAAATACAAAAATACTTCTTCATTTTCTAAGTTTACATCTGGAGCTCTCCAAAATTGCAATTTCTTTCCGGGACCTGTTCAGCTGCTATAGTTTTCCAAGTCTTTCAAAGAAGGCCTGAAGGCCTTTGAGCTAGAAACACAGATCTCATGGCTATTGTGAACCTTCGCACAGTTGACTGCAGGAAGCATTAGGAAAATATAAAGTCCTACCAACAACCTAATTTTCTACACATGAAAAATATGTCTAGCTCAGCACAGGCAAATTTTTCAAGAGCAGGCAACCTGGCAATTAGCCAAAATACTATTAAAGGCCCCCTCCTCCAGCTGTTATTAGTATTCAGATCTCTCTATCCTTTGTTGTCAGGTATACCTGGGAGATTCCATGCAGGGAGCAGCCTAGAATGTGTTGTTATTATACATAACATTCTATAATATTTTTTTATTACTGCAATTCCAAGTTTTCCATGTTCTTCCAGCTCCAGAGGACTCACTTGGCCCAGGCCAGACACAGAGCAGGGACCTGTTGTGCAAGATGATGTAACTGCACCTTTTCATTTAAACCAAAACCCATTCCCTGCCCACACAGCTTCCAGGGTCAGTTACCACAGCACATGCTGGGCAGGCAGAACACAAGAATGGGGGGATCGGACAAGAACACACAAACAGAGATAACAGCAAAACAAATCTCACCAGGCCCCTTGAGTCATCTGCTGCCTGGATGGTAAGCAGAGTGCTCATGAGCTGTCGTAAGTAGATGAGATTTCCAAGTGCTCTAGGTCAGATAGCAGCCATAACACTAAACAGAATTTGGGTTTTGAAGCCTTGAGGCCAGAGGTGGTGGAGGTTCTCCAGCAGAAGAATACAGACTGTACTTGGACTGATAGGCACTTGTCAGATATCTTGGCTTCTGCTCACGATCACAAGGACCTTCCCACTGGTGAGCAGTGCAAGAGCCATCTCCTGCTTGCTCTGGAGCACTGTTTGTCTGGAAGTGAGGTCCTCAGAAGGAATGCAGTGTTTTATGAAGAACTTGAGTTCAAGGAGATGGTCTGTATTTTTGCCTCAAGTGTTTCTGTCAGCGACAGCCAAAATACAGGTCACCAACAGTCTTCTGGTAGACTCTGCTCTTCTGAGTCTGCATTTTGTCTGAGCGCAAAATTTCTCATAAAGCACACTGAAGTCCACCACCCAAGTGACTGCATGAAGATTTCTTCCAAACCAAACTGAAACACTCAACAACAATCAGCTTCTGGAAATAGAAATTTAAAATATGTAGATGCAGTTTAGGTGAAAGGAATGTAATTACGCACTGTGACAAACAGTTCATGAAGATCAGTGCTGCACACAGAGGAAAGATAAAGGAGAATTTCTAAACATGTGAGTCATGTTTTATGCAGTTACTCCAAACTACAGCAAGATATTTTGGTATTATTTTATTTAGATGGTGGAAGTTTGTTTTTAAATAATTTGTGGTCTTTTCTGATAGCATAAAAAAGCCCCAAAATACCTTATTTAGTTCTCAAAGATGAAGGTACAGTAGTCTTTTCCATGTGGATTTTAACATGCAGTGTCTATATTTTTGGCAACAAAACCTTATTTTTAAAAATAAATATAATTTAGATAAAATTTTTTTTCATGATTTGTATGACATTACACTGCTGTAAATCTAACACTGCTCTGCTGTTGGCAGAATTATGCTCTTCTTTCAGAAAGATCTGAAGTTCAACAGCATCTTGACCTCTGACTAGGGCTTGTAGCAGCTTCTAAGATCTAAAATAGCAGATAATAAAGGCCTAATGCGAATGATGTAATGGCAGTACCCTGGATAAATATGCCCAAGGCAAGATGAATCCAGTGCCGCAGTTGTTTGTACTAGCATTTGCTTTTCTTTAGTAGATGGAGCATATGAAGTTCTTGGCACATCTGTAGCTCTGGTGTGAAACCAGGGTCAATGTGTGTTTCTGGGATCCCTTTTAGACTCAATACATAAGGGATACAGCAATCTGTTTCAGCTCCTAAGCTGTGCTTTCGAATGCAGATTCTGTTTAAAGGTTTGAGGACCAGAGGTACCTTCAGGTCAGTCGCTGATTTTGACCAAAAGGGAAGCCACCACATTTCTTAGCCTCCTTGCTCAGTTTGCTCTGAGGTGAAAGTTACTGAGTAACTATAATTACCTTAGAACTCCTTGCTGAAGTTACACAGGCCTTTTTGACCCAGGGAGGCTAATGCTTCTTTAGACAAACAGGTAAACAAAGGCACAGAAAGGCAGGCAATGAGCCAAGGTCACACCATCAGTCACTGTCATTTTGGAAGTACAATTCATAGGCCACTGCTCGATCATGAGATCACTATGGGGTTGTGGGAGGCAGACAGACAGGATGGGTTTACAAGCTGCTTACACTTCAGGGACAATTAGTCTCTTTGGGGGAAAAAAAAAATCAATTCTTGAGGAACAATCACGTGTAATATACTAAAATAAAAATAAAAAAGGGGGGGAAAAAAGCTCCCCAAATGATAGCTTCTGAGCTTGCTTGTGAAAAATTACCCATTTGTTTAATTGAAAAGAGCAATTTATCAGGCTAATTTCCTTCTAGCAACCAGAGACCTTTCAAAACTTGATTGCAGTTAATGTGCCAGTGTTTCAAAGCATTTTATTCAACTATCAAATACACTAATGAAGAACTTTAATTTGCTGTTGAAGTATGAAGTGGGCTGAGCAGGTCAGACACCTCATGCTCACAGGTCAGCAGAGGTGCAGGTGAGACTCTGCTGTGCAGCAGCTCCTCAGAGAGGCCAAGTCCTGCAGGAGAGCTGGGGGAGGCCACGGGAGCCAAGAGATGTGCAAAGGCAGCTCCCACTGTGCACAAAGCTACGTTACCCCTAACCTGAACAGCAGCAGAGAATTCCAATTAAGCATTCACTCCCCAGCTTGCAAATGGAGATTATCCAACTAAACACCTCGGTCAGGGAGGACAAAAACTCGCATCTCCCCCACCTGTGTTCTATGCTTTGGTGACACCCAACAACTACTGTCCTAGAACAGAAAACAACACAACTCCCAGTACTGGGCTGGAGAAAGGAAGCTTTGGCACTTATAATCAGTGTTATGTAGCCCCTGGATAGAAGGGATGAAATTCCATGTACCTGGCACGTGTAAGTGGACACAGCAACTTCCAACTGCAGTACTCACCAACTTCGCCAAAACTCAGTGTACCAAAGAGTGGCCGGTTAGTATTGTCCCCATTTAAGGCAAGCAACATTTGCTAAACTTTATTCAATTCCTCATTCTCTTAGCTAGTGTTTGCCAAAGTTTGTCCTCATCCTTGGAAATTCCATGGCTACAGCCACTCCTATGAATCCCTCATTCTCATTTAAAACCTAGATGCATTAAGAAGCTGAACCTATGACTTTACTGGAAACATTCAAACTCCGGGAGGTAAAACGAGCAAAAGTAATACACGCGTTGCTGAACCGAAACATCACGAGACAGAAGCTGAAAGTTTGCTAGCCAAGATGCTGATCACACTGTTTTGCTGATCAGGTGAGCTACTTAAACCTGTTTGCTGCAATAAGCATTATTGAAACAGACCCAGTCCAGCTCATTAGCTCTTACACAATGCCAGATGAAATGACTGAAGTCATATCCACTTTATGAAGGCTGAAAAGCATTGTTGATACAAAACTGAGACAGCAGGCTCAGGATGTGGGGAGAATGTCTTCACAGCTAATAAGAGGTGTTAAAGATGACCTCAGCTTCTCATTTACTTTGGATACTGAAATAAGCAGTTGAAGAAAATGCTCCCTCCCTCCCACCCCCCAGCCTCCTGAAGATCAACACATCTGCAAACACATTCTGCAAACCTCAGGGAAGAAAGCCAGATTGTAGCCTGCCTTATCTCTCCTGACTGGCTAAATGTATGTCAGGCCTCAGGCATCACATGACTGTACATAACGTGAATACAATAACTAACTTGGCTTTTATAACGGATCAGCAGGGATCAGCAATGTTGAACAAACACTCTTATTTGCAAAAGCACCTTCCCACCCCATGAAGCAGGTGACCTTGTCTCCCAAGGGTTACTATGCAGAGCTAATGATCCACAAATTAAGGATCTGAAATTTATTCCCAGCTCCTCCCTTAACTGCACCGTTTTGCACCAAATCAAACAAACACTGTCACTGCTCTATAGAAACCTAGTGCTGTAAGAGAGGCCAGAGTGCAGGAGGCAGTGGACAGAGCATTTTCTGCAAGAAGGCATCTGCTGGTGGGGACAAGATTTCATGAGAAAGCATAGATCAATATCTTGTTCAATGTCGTTTGTTGTACCTCCCACTGAGGAACATAGTGCATATCTCACAGTCTACCGTGTGACCAGGTGGGGCTCCACAGCAGCCTGGGGACTCCTAAAGACCAATCCAATCTTTTTTCCAGAAAATCTTTCTACACACTGGAAAGTTCTGATTGTACAGGACAAAATCCTCTGTGCTCTGTTGGACCATAGGATTCAGGTATTCACGAGATTTAATTCCACATAAAATGCCATATGGAAAAATCCCCTGTGTGTTGTCTCTCATATTCTCAATAAACTACATCCCATATCTTAATGGTGAGAAGACCTTAATTTGCTCATATATTTAGAGAGTAACCCTACATGCACAGAAGGCAGTACACTTCTGACCACACTGCTTCTTTCACAACTACTGCAGCTAAGTTGAACCCACAGGGTTTTATCATTGCCATCTGAGGACCCCCTGAATCTCTCAGTCAGTATAACCTCTGGATAAGTCCTGGGGATTTTTGGCTTTGTGGGCCTGGAACACCATGCTCTTTCCTTGCTAGGGAGGTTTTGGCTGTGGCAGTGCATTTACTGCTGTTGAAGCTGGCTTTAGATGTTGCAGCCTGCTCTAAGGGACTAATTCCCACACATTTGCTGTGCTAGTCAAAGCTTTTGTGTGGCCACAGGGAGCTCCAGTGACAGAAATTCAGCAAAGAGGGGGAAACTTAATATTTTAAATCCACTCTAAGGCCTGCCCTCTCTAAGGGAAGCTGAGGCAGGCAGGCGGGAATCCCAGCTAGGCAAAGTGGCTTTGCTGGGACAAAGCAGGGCCTGTTGGCCATTCCTCTATAAGAGATAGAGGGCCTGAGCCATCATAGCCATCATGTCCCGTCTCTCTTGGCAGGAGCTAACAACAGGGAAGCAGCCTGGTCTCTCTTAACAATCTCCATCTCCTCCAGCACGTTACTGGCATCCATTCCCTCCTGTTTGTCCTCTTCAGCAGGGTCTCTTTTACATGATAACTTTGATACAAACGAGTCCTCCTGGAGCAATTTAGAAGGTAAAGGCCTATTGTTCTCATACTCTCTAACATGGGTCTTCCTTCAAGTATCTCAACCCTTTTGATTCCAGACAGCACATTCCAACAAATACTTGAAAATACTCTCCTCCTCTTGCCTCTCATACCAGCTTAAGATTTTTAACCCAGTGTTATGCCTTGAAAACAGGATACAGCAGCATGCACAACAACTACTCTCATGTACTCCAAGGAGTTTAACAGTAGACACAGACCAGGACCAAAATGAAGAATGTACTAAAGAGACATAAAAATAACTAGACAATTAGGAAATGCACACACATTTGCCTACACAAAGTTTGCTTCTTTAACACCTGGGAGTCACATATGATTGCTTCAGGCTCCAATTTGCAAGTGCAAAAATCATGGAAAAGTATCTATCAACAGTATACCTCTGCAGAGAACTAGAAATGTGTTCTCACATCTTCAGATTGTGTGTTCCACCATGGTGACCAGAGAATATGTTTTACTTGGGTAATACACCGTATCTGTAGGTCCATAGATGCTGCAAGGGAGGAGTTGCTGAAACAAATTCAGCGATGAATATGATGAGCTGCAGAACTGGACCATCTTGCCTTGGATCCTGTTTCTGACAGTAGCAAATGCTGATGGCAGAATGTGAGACGTTTTTTGTAGCCTCTACTGCTACATCCAGTCTAGTGTCTAACAGGTACAAAAACTCACCTTCTTCTAAACCACTCAGCCTGTATTTTAAGAGCAAAATTTTCGTAGTAATAATCTGAGTGCCCTGAGGAACTAAAGCTGGAGTGTTAACAAAATCTGTTAGACAGCAGGCTAAAAACCACTGAGATATTTTAAAATGGAACATTACAAACATTGAAAACAAGCAGTCTAAAGAAATGGGACAGCAAGACACACAGGGGAGCAAGTGGAAGGAGGCAGTGTCTACACATTTAATTGTGTAGAAAGTTTGCTTTATATGAAACAGTTCCACTCCTAGGCTTAATCATGGCTTTCTTCTGCCACATGCTGCAATAAAAAACAGCAACAACAACATGAAGTGTTCCAGCTTTGGGGATCAAAGGAGGAATTCAGGCACACGGTTCTATGATATAGTCACACATATCCCCCTCCCACCTGCTTTCTCTCCCCCCGCTATAACTACCCATGTCTTCGTCAGGAGAGTTGACAGGTTTGAATAGAACATATAAAACTGACTGTTTTCAAGGGCCCATTGCTGCCTGTACCAGACAGCATGTAACACACTTTGAGTCACTTTTTCAAATTTCAGTTTTGATTACCTCAGGGCTGTGTTTCTTGCTATGCTGTTACTTATTTTAATGAACTCTGCCTACTCCATCATTTGGTTCAAACCAGGAGATCTTTGGAGCTGTTATGCTACGCACAAATTCAGGATGATACAACAAAGTAAACTAAATGGAATGAGGCCAAACAACATGTAATCGTGTCTAACAAGGAGGGAGGGGCGAGAGTGCAGAGGGGGATGGGTGGGGAGAAGTGGATATGCCATAAGTACCGTGCGAAGAAAACTGGCGCTTTTTACTATCCATGAGGTCCAACAAACAAACAGCAGGACAGCTCTGGCTGAGAGGGGAGAGCAGGATCTGGCAATTGAGTGGATGGACAGTGAAAGCCACTTACTGAACTGAGAACTGATTTTTTTTTCTAGTGGCCTATTTTCACAAGGGTGCAAATGTTATCCTAGAGAAAGAACGCTGCAATAAATTGTTCTTAGTTTTTTTGTATTGTTGTTTGTGAGTTGCAGAAAGCAGAAAAGGGAAAAAAAAGGAGTCATACCAAGAAGAGAGACTCCAGACAGTTACCTGCTTCCTAATCTGTTCATTACCTGAAGACTGTGCCTTCTCAGTTGTTGATGTTAACGTCCTTACCTCTCTTCCCACATAACTCCAATTCATTTCTTACTCTTTAACTGGAGTGAGTAGGCAGTGATTTTGTGATCTGCTTCTTGGGCAGAGCTAGAAATGGGATAAACTTCTGAGGCAGAAATAACAAAAAATGAGTCCACATGCAGAATAAATAGATGAATTGAAGGTAAGGCAATATCATCATCAAAATAATTCACTGCTTTTGGTCCAGTAGGCTGAATAACAGAAAGGTGTCTGCACTGGAATAATTTGTCCCAAGGGAAAATGATAGTGGAATAAATACTACACAGTATTTCTTTAACTTAGGAATGTGCAAAAAGAAAGAACAGTGGGAGACAATGAAGCCCAAAGAAGAGAAGAAGTCCTAGACATTTTTATCCCTTCCTCATAACCAACCACAGTCATGAAAGCACTTTATGTGGTTCTCCAAATTCTTGGATGTGAACCTCTAACTAAGCATACCAGAACTCCCCCTACTGAGGAGCTATCACAACCACAACTAAATATTTGGAGAATTTCTTTGGCAAAAGACTTCTCTGTTGGAAAGTGCTGATTTGTTGAAACCAAAGCTTTCTGTGGAAAACTGTCAGCTTCAATGAAATATTAACTGGGAACAGGTTCCAGTGCTCACAATGCAACTGCTTGGCAAGACTGGGCAGATCCAGCATTCCTTCTGGGGTCCTTCTGCACTAGCCATACACTGCAGGGGTGGGCAGACAGACAGACAGACAAACACAAACCAGAAAAGGCAATCACTTTAGTGTGGAAGGCCAGATTTAGAAAAGGTGTTTGAACCTGGCCTTTCCCACTGGACTACTACCGTAGGGGAAGGAACTTGGTCACTGTCTCACTCTGCTTCTCCAAAATGGAGGCTTGGGAGCTTTGGTTTCCTTTTTCAAGAAGAGATCAAACAAAAACACAAAAACATTGTACTTTTCATGAAACAGCACTCTGTTTCCACTCTCCAGTTTTAACACAAATGGTATCATTGTACTCACACTCGGGATTTGATAATTATTTTGGCTAAGGAAAACTAAACAAACAAGGACAAAACCTTGTAACTTTGTGTGATAGTGCTGCATCTAGAAAGATTAAGCATAAGACTTAAACCCTGCCTCACTCTCTACCCTCCAGCTTGAGGCTGGCTCTCCTTGCATGCATACCTGCAGATTCATTTCCAGCACCATTTCACTAAATCAGTGGAACAAGGCGCAAGCTGGGCTCCCTGACTAGGGAAACAGTGTTTTCTGATGATGCTTAAGAGCCGTAAAAATCTGTCTAAAAGTGCCAGATCCTCTGTTTAAATGATGTGGGTGCAGTAAGATGTTGTTTGAAAGAGTATAACTGCAGGAAGTTGGATTTTTTTAGCCCAGATAGGCTCTTTCTGGTTCTCAATCTCATTTTCTGCTATCCCAAGCAACTGCACTGTTTAAATCCCTTCCCAAATGTCTCAGACCCCGTATATGCCAAGGACTTTTAAAACAGCTCAGCTGCTTGGTGAATTCTCAGCGAGCTCAACCTGGGTGTGTCGTGCCCGTGCTGGTGGCTGTGTGTGGGGGCTGTTGTTGCTGGAGCCCAGGGCTGAGGAGCTCGGGGTGCTGTGCTGTGGTGCCTCTGCTCAAGGCAGGTGATGCATGTTTCACTGCAGTTGTCCCGAGTCCAAAGAGAACATTGCCTCCTCCTGATTCTGTGTTTCCAAGGTGGCATTCTCGACTAGCTTCAAGTCACTATCAAACTTGGACAAAGAGAAATGAAAGAATTACCTTTCGGATGTGCTTATATGCCTACCTATAAAATAGGCCATTGGAAAATATTTTTGTTGATTTCTTTGGAAGCCACAAGCCAAGGATGAAGACAAAGTCTTGTAGACACTGCTTGCTGGAATACAGCTGAGTGTAAGTTAATTGAGGTTCTGAGCAACAAGGAAGACCTGTCCACAGACAAACTGTGAGCCCACAGTCACCTGGACACAAGTCTGCAGTCAGGATTAAGAGCTGAATCACAGCTGCTTCAAATACCATGACATTATCTCACCTTAAGCCCTTTCATAGGTCCAAAATAAGCTTTATTGTGGATTGGTATTATGTGACTGACATTTTTATGTACCTCATTTTCTGTATGCAAACACAGTTGTGGCAACAAGTGATAATGCTTTGTACTTTAGAGTTTGCTGGTGTATAAGCCCCTCCAGAGGGAATTGCCCAGGGAGAAAGCAGCAATGACCCATGCATTAGCCATAAACAGAGAAGAGTTAGAGCATCCAAACTTCCTATCAATTATCAAAAGGAAGGTTGGCAGAGACACTTCATCCCCGGTGTGTTTCCCAACAGGTTTTTGAGCTGTAAAGCTCAAGGCCTAGAAAAGACAAAAAAAATTCAAGACCCACTTGGTGAGAGGAGGGGCTCTTTGCTGAAGCCTGGGTCAACAGAAATCTGCTGTGACCAAAAGAGTAATACAGACATTGCTGCCATGCCACAGCTTCTATTGGCATAGTGACTTCCAGCATCCACATGGCCACATCTGACTGACAAGGTGGCCACGATTCAATCAGCAACTTGTACACACTGCCTTTGGTACTGTGATGGACATACGAAGGTGCATCTGGAGAAGGAATAGCAAATCTATCACCCCAATTAGCATAAAAAGATTATGTTCCTAAAATGCAGATGTTGAATGTCAGATTGATGCCAATCACAGATTTTTTTTTCCCTCACAAGATTTTTTCCTGCAAATGTTAAGTGTCTCACTTGCTTAGATAATCCAGTCTAAATATGTAGAGGTTTGGTAGGAAGTTATGGCTTGGCTATAGCTTTTTGACTAACAGTAGGAGAAAGATCCATAACATAATCCTGTAAGGCTTGATTCAGTCACACTTACAAATCAGATTTTGGCACACTTGTCATGTCTGTATTTAGACTCTTTGACACAGATTTACAGCCTTTTAAGTCTGTTTCTTCCCAACTTTCAGTCTAGACATCTCCTTGAAAACACAGAAATATCCATGACGAATTAAAAGACATGCATCAACCAGCTGATCATAGAAGGCTTCATCTGATAGGCAAGAAGAATATTCCTGTTACACTGTTGTTGTCCAACCCAGAAGCAAAGAAAGGCATGTTGCTAGCAATGCAGGGTTGCCAGAAACTCAAATTCCATGAACACAAATGATTTGATACTGAGGAGAAATAACAGTTTAGGCCACTACTGGAAAGCTAGAGTGTTGGTTTTTTTGGTTTTGTCACTCAAAAGAGAAAAAAGGAACTTCTAGTCAAGTGTCTTTGCTGTAAGTTAAAAGAAATTACTACAAGTTGAATGACATTGATAAAGTGTTGAAAAAACAGAATGCAGGCTGCCTCCCACACATAGCATAGTCCATATATTACATCTCCTTTTATCTGCTCCGGCAGCAGATGGAACAAATTTAGGCAGCCAGGGTAACATCATGTCACTTCCATGGTATGATCATTTTTGTGCAAGCCCTCTTTGAAAGCAGGTATGAAATAGTACAACTCCACCAGATTTCGCTGAATAGCACTAGTTTACACCAGCTCTGACTTTCAGACTTGTTCTCTAACTCCCACTATGCTGTGTGGAAACAGTGGTAAGAGATTTAAAGAGAAGACCAATTCCAGGCTTTTTTGCACCATGCTTTGCCAATTTACAGATGACTTGCTTATTAACCTAGTTTGCCCTCATGGTATCACAAGTAATCAGGATGCTGTTTCCTGCTATGCTGATCTCCCACTGCGTGCAACAGCTGCAGCTGAAATCGGATGATAAATACAGATTTATTAATATATTAATATATCAATATATTATATCAATATATATTATAATATATAATATTATAATATAATATATAACAATAGATTGTATATTAATATTATATTAATAGATAGTTAATATATATTATATTACTATATTACTATATTAATATATTAAATAAATGCAGAGTAGCAGCAAGCAATCCTTAGTACTGACCCTACAATCTTTACCAGCTTGGAATTCCCAAGAGGTTTTGATTGAGGTGTGCAGAATTCACCTTTAAAGTTCATGCATGAACAGAAACACAGTGAGGACAAACATGAGTAGGGACTGTCATGGGCCTCAGGAAGGTAAACTATAACATCATACACTAACGTAACATCCTTCTACAAAGAGCAGAAATGAACTGTTATTTTGCTCTGTTCACTTACTTTCAACTAGGTATTTTCCCATCCCTTAATTTTTTAGAATAGAATGAGAAACACTCTTCCAGGCTATATGAATGTGATCTTTAAAATTATTTTCCTCCTGTAAATTAGAACAAAAAAATCAAAATATTTGTTTCATGGCAACTCTCCATTTTGTCTTATCTTTTTCAATTTAAGTTCCCATTTATGTGTTTCAAATAGTACAGTCTATAAAAGAATTGTTCAAAGCAGATGTTTCAACAACATCAAAACCTTTCCTGTACAAATGATTGTAAAAGCCAAAGTGTGATGGGATAGTCTCAGAACAAGCCCTCTCCTGAAAAAAAATAGGTTTAATTTTAATGAATTATCATTTTACAACACAGACATTTCAATAAGAAATTTGTGATTAATTCCTGTCAATAAACTCTCAAGAAGGAACATCCTTTTACTATCTAAAACCTGGAATTACTGTGCAAGTGTGCTGAAGAGTGCTAGAGACAGGAGACAGGTATGTGCTTAAAGCCACCTGGGTACTTCTCCTTCATGACTCACTCTGGAAACCTGAAAGGAAGCACAGAGAAAGTGTTCCTCTCCAAATGACAACAGAACAATGCAATGAATCAGGCCAGAACAGAGCAGGCTGCTTCATTCCCACTTGTTGCTCCAATACCCTTTTGCAAGCTCTTCAACAAGGAAGACAAGAGGAGTGCATTAAGTGACTTCCCCCATTCCACATCATCCTGTTCTGTGTCTGCATTGATGATACGTGTTGAAAGAGTTAAATTTTTTCCTTGAAGTGTGGCTGTACATGAAGTTATGTTCTCTTCCAAAAGGATGTGAGCTGGAAGCATGTTCTGAATCTTCAGATTCCACTCATCAATGGAGTATGCTGCCATTATAACACTAAGCTGTCACAAAAATAATAGCTTCAATCACATTTTCATGATGAGAAGCTTTCACTAAAACTGATTTAACAATACATTACACTGTCTATTTTCCATGTTTATACCAATTACTTGGAAAATTGTAAAATTGTAAAATTTTGTACAAGAGAACAAGCCAGACCAATTGGAACGTCCAGGTGCCAGCCTTGCAGTTTAGTTTCTTGTGTCCTCACCCCTGCAAATTTCAAATCCATAACCAGCACCCAAATATGAGACATACTACCTACTCCTGCACTCATATGTTCCTTCTCCAAGCAGGTGGATGGAAGTCTCTCTACAAAGCTTAAACACCCTTAGTATGGTCACCCTGACTTTATAACTTTTCATGCAGCAGCAAATGATATTGAAAAGGCTTCACAGAATACAGATGCCATCAATAGAAAAGCAGAGAAGAGAAAGAAAAACATATTGGCAACAATTATATGATTATGAAATTCCCAAACTTTGCCAGATGAACGTTAATATAGGCTCCAAAGGGTCACTTCTGCAGTTGATTCTTGAACAGAAGTTTGCATGGTCAGATGAAAATAAGATGAACATATTTAAAAGGTTCACCTACATATTTAATTCAAAAAGTATCACCCAGGATGCCTTTCAGACCCTGTGTTTATAACTTCCATTCATCTCTGAAGACATTACCTTCTGTCTTCCACAGCTAGCAGACCTTGTAAACAAGATCCCTTTCAGCTCTATAGCTTAGGACAGACAAGGGCTACATATTATACACTCTGCTGTGTTACTGCTCATTAATAAGGTAAGAGAAGAAAAGGATGCATGAGTGCACAGAATGAACAGATTAGACACCTAAGGCCAAGACAACAGCAGGAATACATTTGCTTCCATGATCTGCTTATGTTTTGCCCTAGAAAACACATTAGGAATACACTATTAAGAAAATGCCATGTGCCTACTCACATTGAATGTATAAGTTTAGCATTTCTCAGGGTCCAGCTTGAAGACTATGTAACTTCTATAAAAGAGTAGTGGAAAATCAGTGGAAAGTCAGTTATTTAATTTCTTCAATCTCAGTAAAAGAAATTACTGTTTCTAACACCACTCAAATTGGAGCAGGCCAGATTTCCCCTCCCACTGCCCCCCACCCTCCCCCAAAAATATTGGGCGAAAAACAAAAACAAAAAACTGAACAAAAAACAAGTTGTGGTGATTTCTGCAAGAAACTAACATTACAAGAGACTGCTAAAATTAAAAGTGCTTGTTTTCCTGCATAACCATGCAGGGTTTTTCTGCTGACACTAATGCAAATGACTGTTGTGGGTCAAACATACCACTCCATGAAGTGGGTCTGTTTTGGAAAGATGTGAGTAGAGATGTGGATGGGCCAGCAAAGATGCTGTGCAAGCAAACACTCAGCCTTGTTCTAATAACAGCATTAGAGGGCTTTGGTGAGACTAAGAACCAGAGGTTTGGTGTCTTTTGGGCATTAATAGTTATGCACAAACACCTCTCTTTCAAGACAGATGTCAGCATTTGCCTGCAGAGGGTCGCTGCAGTTTTCTCCCAGCCCAGCAGGATCTGCTGAATACTCACAAGTAGTCAACAGAAAGATAAGGCAGGATTGGAGTCCAGTAAATCCAAGACCATTTGCCAATCACTTATCTTGTTGCTTCCAATCTTACCTCTCCTCCCATTTGCCTGGGGCCTCAGGCTCCTTTCATCAAATACTGAAAGGCAATAATCTAGATCAAGACAAAGGGAGAGAATTCTACTGTTGAAAAGATCATGGGGGTAACAACAACCTCAAGCACAAAGGAACACAGTTTATTGGAGGCTGAAGCCCAAATACCCTTTCTTTTCCCTGCTGCAGAAAGTGTATATCCCACACATGCTCCTATCAACAGAAACCCAGCATTTATCACAGGCAATGTTCCCAGGGAAATGCTCTGCCCTGGGCACGGCCAGGTCACATCCCTGTCTCTGCAGTCCATTTCACCTGGCTGCAAAGGGCAAGATCATCTTCATAAGTGATGGACACAAGATTCGTGCACATGCAGTATCTGGTTTTAAAAAAAGTCTGTTGAGATTATATAGTCTACAAATGTAAAAACAAGCGCATTCCCACCAACTAATTTTCAGGAGAGCTGTGTTCAGAAGGAATACGGAACTCTGGCATTATATGCTGGCTAAATCTGCCTGGCACTCTCAAGGCCAAATTGTCATTGTCAGAGGGGTCACCGCTTCCTTGCAGGAGGTAGCTCATTTAATTTCACTGGGACCAATATTTGGCTCTCAGTGCACAAACTACAGAAGTTGCAGCCAGGCCACTCTGCTGCAAGTTCACAAAGCCAACAGCAAAAAGGGAAGCAGCAGTACCACGGCCAGTACTTTGCAAAAGCATAAGAAGGTCAGCATTTCACAGACACGCTCTACATATAGACAGGTATGTACGCATTTGCAAGGAGCTTGTTCACTCTCCTGGTGTGCTACATGCTGCTTGGTACATACAGCCTCTGTTTTCCAAGGGCAAGCCTTGAGGAGGTGCCATTGGAACAACCCGCCTGGACATGCCTGAAATTGTTTGACCTTTCCATTTTCTACTTTTTCAAGCTTTGACACAAAAATTTCACTTTTGGAAAAAGCAAAGGGGGCTCAGACATAGGGAACTAATTTGGACCCCTGTTTAAGTTGCCAGCACACTGCGAATGCCTACGCCTTATGTTGCACAGACTTGTTTCTGTCACTTTCTACAAGAAAAGCAATAGTTAAGTTGGCACAAGGTTTCCTACTATGTGTCATTAACAATTTTATAATACTGGAATCAGGTGGACTTCTGCTGTTTCATCTCTATTCAGTTGCTTGCTTTGTAATAACCAGTCTATTTTTAAAATCAGAATCATCTCTCCTGGATATTTGACTGTGTCTGAGTGCAGTACATGAATTAACCTTCAAATGTGCAAATGTAACAGCCTGCAATAATTGCAGTCATCTTTCGTTACAGGCCCTTTTAAATATGTTTTTTCCATGTAAGAGAAGTTTCCTCAAAACTAGCAGAAGCACCACCACAGGCATCAAAGGGAGGAGGCACCAGAGGCAGAAGTCAAGAAGTATGGATAGGTGAGCCCTATCTCTCAGCCCAAGGCCAGGAACAGTGTGACTGTCCCCACCTCCTGCATGGAGCTTTGCCAGGGGTGTCACCTCTGTGCTCGCTCCAGAGCAGCTTCACGTCACCACTGAGCACCTGAGCTTGGCCTGGTGTTACAAACTGCTCGTTTCTACCTGTGGCTCAGGACTCGGCACTGAAGTGGTTCTCCTGCCATTCCAACGGAGTAGCAGAAGCACCCGGCCAAGAAGTACAACTGAGAGGTGATGTCCAAAACTGTGGTGATAAATAGTTGTCTGCTTTCCTCTACCAGAGTGTTTAAGCACATGCTCACCATTAACACCTTCTTAAAGTCTTCCCAATATGAGGCTCTTAGCACATGCTTGAAGGCTCTACTGAACACAGAACTGAAGCACGTGCCTAAAGCAGTCAGATGAACTGCAGTCCCCAGAGATTGAAAAGCTATTTTAGAAGGTGACAATGAAAGACAAATATCTTCCAGAAGGCTTAACATAACCCCCTCAAAAATAGGATGCTTGGGGTCACTGTAAATGCGCCATAAACCCAACATTTACTGGGATCATATTTCATTAGAAATCAGTGTGTATGTGCTGGGAAGGAAATACGGCAAAATGGTTTGTAGAACTTAAAGAATATTTTCTTGTATCTAACACAAAATATTTTTAGATTGCATGCTTCATCACAGTCTTGACTATGTATTTTTGTTTATAAATATGATTACAGCATTCTTAGTGCTCTGCAAAGAGGACTCATAGCACCTCTTAATTGATACTGATGTATATGTTTTAATTTTTTCCCCTACATACAATAGAAATGCATATCCAAGTCCCAAAATAGGTGATGAAATCTCCTTCATAGCAGTTAACTGCTTTAGAGGCAGTTTCATCAAGACGTTTTCCAATAAACTGATTAACATCTTTTTAAAGAAGCAGAAACTGTGTTTCCTCTTTGGAATCTGGTAAAGGAGAAGTTTTGTTCTCATACCTAAATGTACTGAAGTGATGGAACACTACTATCTCAGCTTCTACACACAATATCCTCTGAGGGCCTGTCCCCAACTTGTTTTTTATTTAACACAGAAAATGGGCATTTGTTCTGGTTTACACAAACTGTAACAGAACCTCTGATAAACGTTCTCTTCACAACATGAGTAAAGAAATCAGTGTATTGATGGAAGTTTATTCAGCTCAGGAACTATCCCAGAAGAATCAGCCAGACACACACCACCTATGCACCCCTCTCAGAGCTCAGGCACAGTTCCAGAGGACTATTTTTCCATCTGCATTGCTTGTCCTGCTCTGGCACCTGGGAAGTTCCTGCACTTCTGCTTCCTCCACTGGTGGTTTGCAGGCAATACAGAGGGAACCAAAGGAAGCACATTCCATATCCTTGTATTTGTGCTCTTTGGTGTTTGTTTCAGGCACAGGGAAAACAATCACCACTGAACTAGTACAGTTTCTCACATCTCTGAGTAGATCATCTCTGTATGGATAGACTGACAGTGACTGCTGGCACTAAAAAGAACAGGCTATGTAGAAAATATCTGCAAATACTTTTTTAAAGCTTACAAATAATATCAGCAGACATTTCTGAAATGGTTCATGGCCTCCCTGATACTAAAATATTTTGTTACACTGAACTTGGGCCTTGTGGCCTCCACCAAGTTTAACTGGATGTCCCTTAAGAGAGTAAATTAAAAAGGAAAACAAACAATTTCTCCTGTAACATGCCAAACAGCAAGTGGACAGATTGCTTATTGACTTTCCTCTGCTCTTTGTCTTTCAAAACACAGGAGCATGGCATATGTGTGTGTCCATTGCTCTGCACCTTGTTTAATCAGGGACTGCACTGACACTGTCCTGGTGGTCAGGAACTGCCAACAGCAAAGCAGACCCTGGGGTCTCATAGCTCAGGTCTGCTACTCCTGACTGTACACAGCAAAACTTCATTGGGAAACTGCCCATTTCCTCTCCACTTGGCTGAGTAATCTCCTATTCTAGAAAAAATAATTCTAACAAGCTGTATACTCAGACAACCTGGTAAATGCTTTGAAAATACATTTAATCCATGAACTGAGGCCTAAGCATAACAAATAAGGCTCAACATTTCAACTTTAGCATTTTGTGCAAGGAACTGCACTAAAGAGTAAAGAGAGAAGCATCATATTCCCAAGGCTCGAACTCTCTGACAGGGTATTACAAGAAAATAGCACTCAATTTTCAGTGTAAGACTCAGCTGCCCCTTCAAATGCTCAAGGCTGAAGACCCTGGCAGTTTCCATCTTCTTATCTGCTAGTGCTTTCTCCTCCTTATCAGGTGCTTACAGACAGCAATAGGATGATAAGGAAGCTGCTGCTTGGGCTGCATCAGAAAGCAAAAAGCATCACAGATGTGTACAAACACACAACTCAACCAAGTCAAGCCCCAGGTCCTCACCTGCTTGTATGAGGCCAATAAATCAAGAACCAGTTGAGAATACACTTACCTACACCTTCACATTTAAATTGTTCTTCTTCCAGAATGCACATGTAGAGAAGATTTGGTTAACTCCCGCTCCAAAAAGGGCAAAAAACCCAGTCCTTTAGTACCTTTTCAGGTAGTGAGAAGGACAGGTTACAAAAATACTTCAAGCAATATTCAACCTCGAGATGGTGCCTCACTTTCTCCAATTTGTAGAACACACTTATCAAAAAAGAGCTCACGCTTCACTTAGAAAGGGAAAATGGTTCCCACAGTGGTGATTATTGAAAAAACACAATCTGCACATGCAACATGAACCACATTCAACCTGTCACCGCTTTAAATCTCAGAAAACAACAAGCATAGAAAGTCAATGTATTGGTTTTGTGTGGCCAGGTTTTGAGAGTGAGGGGGGCTAGAGGGGTGACTTCTGTGAGCAGCTTCCAGAAGCTTCCCCCATGTCCAGCACAGCCAATTCCAGCTGGCTCCAGGACGGACACACCGCTGGCCAAGGCTGAGCCCAACAGAGATGGCAGTGATGCCTCAGGGATAAGTGGTTTAAGAAGGAAAAAAAAGTTATTGTGCAGAGGTAATTGAGGTCAGGGAAGAGTGGAGTGAGAATATGTGTGAGGAACAGCTCAGCAGACCACCAGGGCAGTGCAGGAGGGGCAGGAGGTGCAATTCGGAAGCAAACCGAAATTCTACAACAGATAACTCTTGATGATGTCTCACTAAGTTTTGGAGACATTCTCCACAAATTTACTTCATGGTTACTGAACTGGACCTGGATAAAACAATTGTTTATATTAGTGATAACTGTTTATATTAGTGATATACATAATTAGTGTTTGTATAATAGCTCATTGCATGAACCAGTGCTGTAGATGTTGGTCATCTCTTTGGTATAATGCTAGGTGTAAGTAGTAGAGATTGGACAAGATTGAGTTTTGTCCAGCTCTAAAGGGGGGGGACTGATGCCTCAGAGCTTTTTGATATTTTAATTTTTATAGATTTTAGAAGTAGATGTGTAGTGAATGTAGATTTTACTGTAGCTGTATTATATCCCTTACCCTGTAGCATAATGTTTACACATACCCAAACCCTACTGCCCAATCTCATATCAATTCCTCAATATTCCGTTAACTGTTTAGTCTTCTTTTCAAGGTAGAATTGTAGAAAAACACCTTAAGGCCTGGACCTGAAGATACCACAGAGCCACAGCGACCTTCAAGCCCAGAACTTTGGAGGAACTCCAAGGACTGTACGTGCTTCAAGGAAGATGAAGATGGGGAAGAAGAGGTCCCAAATGCCCCCAGACTCAATTCCTGAAGGGGCGTGTCGGGGGGCAGAACTGGGAGATGGACAAATTGGGATTGGATGGACCTTTTTATAAAATCATAGAGCCACTGTCTGAAAGCGTGTGCACGGAATGTGTTCCTCTGGACCTAAGGACTCATTAAAGCTCCTGCTCTCTTATCTCCTACACTAAATTGGCCTGGAGTCTTTTTTCTCCGAGGTCTTTTAGGCAACAGTTTTGGCACTGGAGCTGAGATTCCCCTGCAGCCCGTGGTGCAGCCCACGGTGGGGCAGCTGTGCTCCTGCAGCCCATGGAGGGCCATGGGGGTGCAGAGACCCCCCTGCAGCCCATGGAGGAGCCCCATGCTGGAGGGGGGGAGGCCCATGGAAGCCCATGCTGGAGCAGGGTCCTGGCAGGACCTGTGTATCCATGGAGAGCGTTTTCCTGGTAGAACCTGTGACCCTGTAGGGGACCCAAGCTGGAGCAGGCTGTGCCTGAAGGACTGCCTCCCATGAAAAGGGACCCATGTTAGAGTAGTTAGTGAAGAATTGTTGCCCATGAGAGGGACTCACATTGGAGAAATTCATGAAGATCTGTATCTCATGGGAGGGACCCCACATTGGAGCAGGGGAAGGATTCCAACTCCATGCCCTGAGCAGCAGCAGTAATAACCTCTGCTGAACTGGCGTGACCCCCATTCCCTTCTCCCCACCCCGCTGGAGGGAGGCAGGAGAGCCTATGAAGGAGGAAGGGGTGGGGGGAAAGTGTTTTTAAGATTTGTTTTACTTCTCATTATCCTGCTCTGGTTTTGATTGGTAATAAATTCAATTAATTTCCCCAAGTCAAGTCTGTTTTGCCCATGACAGTGATCGGTGACTGACTGTAATGCCTCAGTCCTGCAGCCTCGAGCTTTACTGGGAGTATTTTATATTTAAGACTCCAGGAGTTCCCACTGAACTTTTGCAGAGCCTTTGTTCTTTACTACTTTGAGGTCACATAAAGAGAAAAAGCCACACAGTTTTACTCAAGAGGTTTCATTTAATTTAGTGAGAAAATAGGCATTTTGGCAAAAAGTTCACAGTGGTAACATACAACCAAGGAGAAGATTCCACAAAGTACACAGCAAACACCAACCTCACAACTTAGTAAAGTACAACCCATCAGTTTTAAGTTACCCACAAGAGATTAAGGAAAGAATAAATAAGGAAAGAGGGATTAAGAGAAGAAACAGGCATAAAGAGAGAGAAGAAGAGAGAAAGAGTAAAGAAAAAGATTAGAAAAGGAGAAAAATTTGAGCCTTCGAGCCTGCACAGTGGATTTTTTAGGTGAGATGCAGTATGTGTGGAACTGAACCCACCCTTTAATCCTAAGGTTCATCTGCCAGGGCTGAGCGAGCTTGGATGGTGGCAGCGAGGTCCTCAGGACGTAGGTTTAATTAGAGAGACCTTCTCTTAGATGGATGGCCTTACAGGGCTAAAGGAGCTCCATCTGCCTGGGTTTGGAGTTAGAGTTGTCCTTCTCCTAGGATGACTGCCAGAAGGATAACGAGCTCATCCTGCCCATGGGTATATTGTATCTGACCCTATGGTTTTGACCTGTTTGGCATGAGAGACCCTGCCGAAGGCATGTACCAATGCCAGCATAGCTCCCAACCGTGAAGGGATACACAGGATTCTTTCCCACTAAAGCGGATTGACTCCCTACTTTTCTGCCACCCATCTATACTCGATCCCAAGGAAATACCCGGGAACATCCCTTTGTCCTGACCACCCTTCCAGGATGCAAAAAGTATATCCAAAACATACTGAACCTGGGCAGTAACTGCAGGTGAGCCAAAACCAAACCATTCTGGTCCCCACACTCACCTGGGGCTCAGGTACTTCCCAAGGCCCCAGCCCGGTCGAGACCCCTCAAGCCCCCAGAAGAACCCACTATCCACCCTGACCTTATCTTCCCCCCACCGTGTTATCACAGATCTTCCCCCACACTGCTCACCTCTGACACATCATAACTCCACACGGGACTGTCCTGCCCGGCCTCCTGCCAGCTCAAGGACCCCCACGGCCCGCCCGACATCCCACCCCTCCCCCAAACAGGGCTGCCAAACCTCTGTGTGCACCGGGGCTCCCCCTCTCCTTTCCCACGAGGGCACAGTCCTCACCGGCACAGCTCCCCTTCTACTTTCTCCTTTCTCCCCTCCGGGGGTCCCACCCAGGGTGCCCGCCAGAAGGGGTGCCGGGGCTGCGCCCAATGGCAGCCAGAGAAGAGGAAGATAGAGCTCATGTGCTCCTGTATTTATGTACTTTGGCTACCGTGGCCACCTCTCCCAGGTGGGACATCGGGCTCACTGCTCACTCAGAGCCCTCCAAGCCATAGGAAGGAGTGGTGTGGCCAGTCAGAGGCTCCAGGGGGATGGTGTGGGTGGGCTACCAGATGTCCTTTTTACTGACAGCTGCCCCCTGTGGGCTCCAGCCCAGCCATGTGAGATCCATGCTGCCATGGCTGGCCCTGCCAGGTGGGCTTCAGCCTGCCCCCTGCCCCCACATACAGCTTGTTCCAACCCAATAAATAATCCAGTGAGATTCGAACACAATCTCTCACATTGATCTCTCCCTGTCCTTACCTTAACTCATGAAGCTTTCATTTTTTTTCCTCTCCCCTGTCCAGCTGCAGAGGGGAGTGATAAAATGGCTTTGGTGGGTACCTGGCTTTCAGCCAGGGTCAGCCCATCACAGTCAACCATGTTTAAGCTCTGAAAGGTAAAGAAATTTCCAAGACAAATGGATCTCATGGTCCTGCATAGATATGGTTTGCAGGAAAACTTTTTTTCCTGAACTCTGTCAAACAAAGTATTTCTTTTATGGGATGCCAGTGCACTAACAGATAGAAACTCAAAACTAAGCTTTTTCCAGAAGTCATCTTTCAGCCATTCATGTTCTCAATTTAATCGGGAACATCATGTGTCCAAGCTCAATGGATCAATAGATGCTATGTCAGCACAATTAACAAATACAGACGAGCTACTGAATAGCTGACCACTCAAGTTTTGCACCAAATTTAGACTTATTTTTCTTTAATTTAAAAACCTTACAGATAACTAATTAGACAAAACAATAAGAAAGCCATACTACCATGGTAGGCAGGAAGATATCCTAGACTGGCATCCTAGGGTCCTGACAACCATCCTAACACTGATGATGTGCAAAGATTATGTGAATTATCCATTATTTTACTGTTGACACACAAAATTCCTTAAACACCTATGCAGATTTTGTGCGTTTCCTATGTGTCATGCAATCTAGTCTGAAAAGAAGCCCCTTGAACTTTCCCTGGGTATGTGCTATTTGGCCAAAAGAACACATTTCATGGGGATTAAATGGAATAATCTCTTTGCCTTCAAATCAATGAAACTCTTGACAAAGCAAGGTAGAGTTCAAGTGATCTGGAAAATATTCAAACCTCGTCCATAATCCTTCTTAAGTGAGTGAAAAAAAAGTTGAGTGTTGTCCTACATCCAAACTGGTTTTACATTAAGAGTGCCATGGCAGGCTCTGATACCATTTTAGTGTGGAGTATGTGCATAATCTCGTGGGTGAGGGGAAATTGTTTTCTGGTAGCTTTGGGTGACTCAGGCAGTTTGCTGACTTGAGATGCTGTGCATTTGTTAGCATTTCTCCCTTAGGTATACACCTGGTTCCCACTATTGCGGTTCTACTTCAGTGAGATCCTCAGGTAAATTCAGATGAAAATTCCCGTGGCAAATTTGCTTGCCAAGCCCCTTGTACAGACATTGAGCAGTATACAGAGCAACAGACAAAAGCCTATTGCCCCTCTGCTCAGGCACTGATGGTTCTGTGAGTCTCTGTAGCTTAGAACTGGGTTTTGCATGGCACTAAGAAAAAAGCTGTGTAATGATTAGTGTTTAGCTAGACCTATATCAGAATTTTAGAAAAACACTGTTGTGGGTTCAGGAAACAACCACAAAGATTAACTATGAGATCTCCATCATGATAAAATTATTTTAGCCTATACAATCAATTTTCAGATCTGACTCAAACCTTACAAATTCTTTGAACTCACATGAAAACTTCTTCCTATAAATGTAGTTAAGAAATTAGATCTTCCCAGAGGATTAAAAAGCAACTGTTGAAAATAATCAGTCACACAGGGCATCTCATTAAGAATTAAACTGACATGGATTTCAATTAGTCTCATTTCTAACTAATATATCAGTAGGCCTATGTCGTGGGTCTGGATTCTCTTCTTGGATTTCTCCATGCCACCATGAGGGGAGGGCGGCTCAAGTCACCCAGTGGCCCCCCAAGCCTGAGCAGCTGCCCGAGGATGGGTCAGCGCCACCGGGATACCGGATCAGCTGTGGGCAAGGGGGAGCAGACAGTGAGGGAGACGGGATCCCTGGAGTGGGAATCCCGTGGTGACTGGGAAGAACAAAAGAGCCAGGAGTTTTGTGCTCTTGCTCTCTGGCTGTGGACTTGCTGGGGGAGCTTCCCCAGTTCCCTGCCACCCAGAGCTGCCGTGTGTTTGCTACCAGCCGCTCCTCTTTTTGTTCCGACACGGCAATCGAGAAGGAGCGTCCGCCTGTCCTGCTCCTGGGACTGCTACTGGGAGGGAGCCGCCGGCAACCACGATAGAACCTGCTTTGTGCTCCTCCTCTGTGCGTCCCACGCCGCTCCAGGGCCGAGCCCACTGGCGCTCCCCCCCCTTCCTGCCATCCCGTGCCTCCCACTGGTCCCGCTCCGTGCCCTCCGCTGCCGCCCGCCCCAGGCGAGTTACCCATCGCATGTGCCCGGTGCCGGCACCGCGCCGCATCCCGGAGGTTTTCCTGCTGCTGCCTCCCCCTTCCGCCGCCGCAGGGGGACCTGCCGGTGTCCCGCCACCAGCCAACATTGTTGCTGCTTCCGCCCCACCCCCGGGACCACATCTCCGTGTTGAGACCGCCTGTGCTGCCACCCTGGCGGAGCAGAAGGGAAGGAGTGATTTTTGGGTGACATTTTTCTGTTATTGTGTGTTTGTTGTTTTGTTCTGTTTTCTTCCCTGTTTTTAGTAAACTGTTATTTTGCTTCTACACGTTACTCGAAGGTCTCATATTTTCAAATTTACATAAGTCTGGGAGGAAGGGATCTCTATTCCATCAGAGGTCCTGCTTCCCTGGCATACGTTGTCTTTAACCCAACACAACCTACTGGGGCAGACAGCAAGATCTGAAGTTTCCTTTGCTATCCTTTACAAATTCTGAAATAACTAAAAAATATCCACCTAGACAAGAAGTTACCCAAGTCATAAGACATACTGGCATGTCCTAACAACAGGGGAAAAACATGCTTGCATAGGTTGAAGTAAAGCTAGACAACCTAAGTAAGACAATATTCTGAGTAGGGGCTTTACATCTGTCTATCATGCCTCTTCTGAAAACCTGTACTGCTGACCTGGTACCCTGGCACCACCAGCAGCCTGGGAAACATGACTGCTCATCCTCAGTATCTTTCCACCCTCCATAACTCTTGATTAGTTTTTCTCAGTAATTTTTTCTTGGTAAGCCTACTAAGTGTTTTCTGTCCTCGACATTCTGGCTGCTTGATTTAAGGTTTATTAAGTCAGACTTAAATTGGGAGCAGGACTTGTCCCATTTCCTGTTGAGGAACGATTCCTGTAAATAATATGTTTTGTAAAGTTTTTGTTCACTTCTTCCTGAAACCTGGAGAAGATCTCTCTGTCTGAGGATGATGCACTGATATTTGTCATGCATTCCAGAACTAAGCCTGACAGACTCCCTCTGTAGAGGGGGCAGGATGAAGTCCAGCTAATGTTAGTTCATAAAGGTAGACAAATAGACCTGAAGCTCTTCTATTGCAGTTCCCAGTCTCACTCATGAGTGTCTTCCTGTCACTGATCATCTTTTTTTTTTTCCCCTATAGCCTTCATATGAGGAAGTCAATACCATCAAATGCCAAAGAACAGCTAAATTCCAACCTCAAACCTCTTCTGTTCCCTAGCCAGGAGCAAAATTCAGGAAGTGACTGTAATGCACTATTATTTTTATTATTATGGGACTTAGCAAAAATATTTTCAGTATTTTTTTAGATGCAAATTATGACAGGACAGCAATGGCCTAAGCATTACCTGTAGTGGATTAATGCTCAGTTTATCTAGGGGAGACTTTCTCAGAGTGCTCAATGTGTAGTAGTTTTGTAAGCAAGCTAATAAGCAAGTTCATCAGATATAAACAGCATTATCTTGAAAATCTGCAATAAGGCACATGGTGCTCTTTTTAGTAAAATTTCTACTTTCTCAATGCTTTAAAGAGAAGGTGGTGATGTAACCCACTACTCAATATGCACTGCTTCTTCCCTCTGTGCTTGGTTCACAGATGATGTGATGCATGGTAACTTCCAGCTGGGGAACATGTTCTTTCATTTTAAACAAAAAAGGTTCTTGTTCTCAGTCCTACCGATCTTTTAGTGACAAAGATCTTGACCACTGCATCACAGATGAGTGGTGCAGTAGGAAAGAATGTGTGTGCAGTCAGATAAGGGCCAGAAGAAGCAAAAGCAAAGGTTACTAACCTAGAAGCATGCTCAGTGTTGGATATGCAATTTACAAGCTTCTGTGATATGTCCTTCACGACAGCTACGTAGTTCTTTAATTTTCAGAACACGTGCTTGCCTTCTGGATGAGAACCAGAGGCTGTTAAAAAGACCATTGATTATAAGATTATTCATATTAGCAGCATTTTCCCCTCTAGCATTAGTGATAATGGTCATGGTATTGACTCTGGATCTGGTATGTTAGTTGACTTATATTAGCAGGTATGTATTTCCCATTAATAGGAATCATGAACTCCTGCTAGTAAGCTAAAATACAATGTAGCAGGAACAAATGGTTGTAAATATCTGCTTGTGCAGAAATCCCAATCCCACTACAGTATTCTAGAGCTGTAAGAGGAAGTTTGGCACGTAGACAAAGGTCTATTCAGCAACAAGTCCTGCAGTTTTGGGGCCTAAAACACTGTCCAGAATAGGATTGCACATTTTCAAAGGCCTGACTAAAATTACCCTGAGTTGTGCCTCAGATGATTTAACAAGTGACTTGGAGGAAGTACTCAACCCTCATTTGTAGGTTACAAAGATTATGCTGAAGTCTCCAATGTTTACAGCTGGCTGTGTCAGTCTGTGTCTGCCTTCCAATAAGTGGGGTCAGCTACTGTTTCTTACAGGGAAGAGAACTGTCTCAATTTAATGAGGCTGAAGTGTTTTGCTAAGGAGGAGGAGTTATGAGGAAGACCAAGCTCCTCCCTCTAAGCAATTGTAAGAGTCATGAACACCCATTTTGCCAGCTTCCACTTACAGATCCTCTATTCAGACACACATTCAGACACACATTCGAAAGGAATTTGGCCAAAGTTCAATATTAAAATAGCTAATTCTGGAAGATATTTTGTATATTATAAGTATTTTTTATTTATTTTATTTATTGTGTATATATTTATATATTATATATATTTGGCTCTTATCTCTTCCAAGCAAAACAAAACAAAAAAGCATTTGGCTGTAAATTAATTCTTTGTTTTATAGTGTTAGGAAAATATTTTTTTGTTCCTTTGAAGGCTACTTGCTTGAAAGATCAGGTGAGACTTTGCCAGGTAGTGACTTCTGACACAAAACAGAACTTTTAAATTTTGCTCATAGAATTCTTCTTGTATGCTAGCACACACTTCAGAAGACATAGTCGTTTGGGAAGTAATCAGTACAATATACCTATAATTAAAGTCTGCCTACAGTGATTAATATGCATGCATATAGAACACATAGAACAGATCACAGGGAGGAATCAAGAAAAAACACCTGACCTATTGGCAGAGCAAACAACTCACTTTCCCCAGTTTCTCTGATGACACACAGCTTCCCTGGAACATACCAGTCATGTACATTGCAATTAAATACAAGTTATTGTAATCAACAAAATCATTAATGAAAGAGGCCATCTATTTCCATAGCCTGGATGGTGGGTTTTAATTTACTAAATGAAGACAATCTCTCACAGAGAAAAATTCTCATTTAAAGAGAGGCATGTTCCTTGGCACCTGTGTTATCAGTCAGCTTCTCTTGCCAAATGCAGCTGAAATCAAGGTCAAAAAAGCATTTCTCTCCCTCTCAGAGAACAGCTCGACCTCTCCCACCTCTAAGGTTTAATCAGTGCAAATGAACTGACTTCCCATTTTCTCCAGTTTGTTTGAACAAGGCTGAACAACTACAAAATAATCACCACCCTTACAGAATCTGCAGAGACGTGAAGCCACTTCAGAGGTTTCACCTCCTTGCTTCAGTATTCTTACCAGTTAAATGATTACATTGAAGTCTGCCTGTCAGCTAGCAGCATATCCAGAAACACAAAGCAGAATTCTGACTCCCAGTTTTATCCTCCCACTCCCATACTTGGAGTAATACCTCACACTATCATCGTTGCTTGGAGTAACAATACAGGTGCAACAGGCAGAGAGTTGGGCAGAGTAAGTGAAACACAAGGACAGTGCAGCCTGCACTTCTGGGAGAGGTTAACAGGGAAGTGTTTAAGTGGAATGCACCAAACTCAATATAGCAAAAGGGATCTAAGCCCATAAAGGGAACACTAAGATGACTAAATATTTTTAAGGATATCTCACATGTGTTCATAAGATAAGACCTATGGACACAAACAGGCACACAAGAGATTCTATGCAATATATTGATCCCCTGGATAAGAAATGCAATACCCTGTTTCCATGAATACAATTCTCCTGAAATGAGAGAGTTGTGAGCCTTGGAGCCGAGTGTGTACAGTGTCATCTTTCCTGTCTTCTGCAGTCGTTGCAACACTCATGTAAAGCTCCTTCTTTCAGGTCTTCTTTAAAGGTCTTGGGCTGCCTTAGTGGACACAGACCCTGCAACAAAAGGTATGAAGGTCTTGAGCTCAGCTATTAATTTCTTATTCTTAATGGTAGCATTAAACCAGCCAACCTCCTCCATCTGCTTTAGCTTTCAGGTTGAAAAATATCCTGAGTTACACCAGGTTACGACCCCAAATATACAGCAAAGCTAAGGAATTATTGTTGTATTTCCTTCCCCTACTCTTTCTGGAAAAGAGTAATTGATATGACATATAACATTGCACATACAGAGGTATTTAGCCTTGAGGTGTTATGGGTATCTTTGATGGTCAGTTCTGTAACTCTGACTCCTCATTACAAGCTCTTCTCTCCTCCTGCTTCTTATTGGAGTATCCTGTGGAGCAAGTGGGGGAATGCATTTGCAGCTCCAAGCTCCTCTCCTGTAAATATGTGCCTACCAAACTACTGTTTCTGCATGAGCAGTAGCCAGAGATGCTCCCAAGAACACAAACACTGGCAGGAACACCAACACTCAGCAAGGCTGCTTTTTTGGAGTGTATAGTTACTTTGAGGATAATCACTGTTGTTTAACTTTTAAAATGAGAACAGGGCCAGAGCCAGACACTTTCTGCAATCCTCTTCAAAAAAGCAGATGTGAACTCAAAGCATCACAAACACATCTTTGTCGCTGACATCCATTTTCTGAGGCAAGATAACCCATCTGACTGACAGATCTGCAGGACAGCACTGGCATTCATTCAGAGGGCTGTACTCTGAAGGGTGAACCATTTGCTCAGCCACTGTTAGCCTACAGTCGATACTTCCAGGGCATTCAGAACAGAACATTTGCCTTGTTCACCTCTGTGCTCTTCATGACTAAGATATGAAGCTTTTCCATTCATCAGGTTTGTCATCTTATTTGGGCACAGCAGAAGCCAGGAGACTTATCTTTGCTGCATGCAGGGAAGCTGCAGTGCACCCAGCCAATTTCCCTTTCTAGTTATCTGTGCAGAAAACAAACCACCCTCTGCATAGCCCTGAGCAGATGAGCCCCTACCAAATGCCTTAGTTGAAAGCAACCTGTCACTTCCATCACAAAAGGCACTTGAAAACATACTATTCCCAGGCAAGAAAGTGCATTGAGCAGGGCATACACTTTCTCTAAGTAGAATGGTCTTTTTTGTCCATTAAAAATGCAGAAAGTGTACAGCAACCAGAATTTGGTTGTGAGTTTGATCCACAAGAACTGGAGTAGCACAGTTCGCTGCTCCCTACAAAGATTTAAATGATCAGATCAAAGCCAGCATCCATGACAGATAGCTCATCCTCATTTGAGCCCAAACAATCATTTGTTTGAACAGTATAGCCAGGACCAACCAAACCAATTTTTCTTAAGTATATTTATATGTCATTTAGGGAGGATACAATAACTAATACAAATACAGAGATAACTGTAAGCATATTTAACTGCCATTTTGTAAAAGGGCATACAATTTTTATTAGCAAGTAAATATTGGGGTGGGCTTCACTTTTGATTAAGATAATCCAAGATGTTAGAAATGAAGTATTTAAACTATTTCCCTGACTCGCTTTGGTACTCTGAAGGAGTTCTCAGATGTATGAAAGTATTAACCCCTAGCATGAATCAAGCAGGTCAGAGCAGAGCAGGAACTTCTTTAGTCTCCTCTGTCCTTGAAGAGATACAGCTGTGGCCTATTGCCACAGGTACCTGTAGGAAACAGTCCTATTTCTTAAGGAGATATTAATCTCAAAGTTAAAATTATCCATCCTTTCTAGAAACCCCAGGTATGTCTGCTCTTGTAAAATGCATTGTAGCTTATGTTGGGAGAGACTGTTAAAAAATTTCTCAATGGGGTGCATGCCCAGATGGGGTTGTATGGGGAGCAGCAAAGAACTTGGTGGCAGCTGAAAGAAGCTCTGCACAGTGTACATGGAAAGAGTTGCTGGTCACTGTGACCAGAATTATGACCCTGCAAATAAACAAGGTTGGTTAGATTTCTAGTTACCTGGGTTAAAATGAGTAGTATTACCCTATATTAGATACACTTATTGGGAAAGCCCACAGCTATCATTTAATGATTTAGATTTCTTCTGCATTTGTGTAGACTGGATTCTTCACTGCACTTCACTACTCTACTCACACACAATTAGCTCCAGTGAGGTCAGAGCAGTTTAAAACAAACTCTGAGCACTGGAAAGAAAATTTAAACCTACTGTCTTCATAATTTTCTACGGCCATCTGACCACTCATCTATAGCTTGTACCCTTACAACTTACTGAACTGATGAGAAAGATCCCTGATGCATTAGGTACTCATCAGTTGATACAGCACGTGTCACAATCATTTTCCTCTCGACACATCTTCAGAAAGATGGTTAAAGGGAGAAAGTCAACAAAGGGCAGCAAAGTGCCCCTGGAAAAAAGTAAAAAGGTAAAAGAAAAAGCTCCGAATCTTACAGTGTGTCTCTATTACTTTCAAAGTAGCAAACTGTGGATTTTAAACTTCATGAGCTTGATGAGCCTGGTATTTGAAGAATGAGTCTGTTCAGCATAAGGAAATCACAGTGGAGAAATCAGTTACAACACACTTATAAATTGCTGACATTTTACAAAAACAAACAAAACAAGAAGCAGAAAGCAAATATTGCACACTTACTGGAATATTCTCCAAAAGAAATAAAAAGGTGATTTTTCAAATTTGGTATACCTATGAAATTCTAAAGAAATCTGCAATTAGAGAATTATTAGCAGCTGTCATGTTCAGTGTAGTAATGAAGCAACTCAAGCTTTATTTTTAGACAGGTGTGAACGAAAATATCCCTATTTTACAGGCAGAAAAGGAGTAGGAAAGTTAATCATTGTCATCCTCTAAGTATAAACTCAGAATTATGTGACACTGAGTTTCATTCTCATTCCTTTGGATCATGCATACTAGATCAGCTCCCTCAAATCTCTTCTACATTCAGGACACACACAGAGGAGCAGTGAGCATGGAAGCTCCCTAGCTCTGCACAGCTCCTGCTGTACCATGTGGGTACCAAAGGGAAGTGAACAGGAATTCTATCAAAATACAATATGAAAACATATAAGCAAATAGAACACATTTACCAAAACATTTTTCCTAAATTCAGCAGCCACTACATTTTCTGCACTCACTGAAAGCACTCTCACTGTCCTGGGAGATGCCCATCACATTTTCACCTGACTTCCTGCCTAACAGCGGTGGGATGGAAGTTATGGGTTCATACATGAAGAACAAAATTTAACAGAAGCTTTATTAATAATAAATATGCTTAATTGAGAAAGTACAGAAAAATCAGTCGTAGTAAAAGCAGATATGCAACTTTAATTGTAGCTCTTCTACCACGTGCTAGATACATTTCCTTCTTTGTCTTGAAGAAGCATTCATAAAAAGAATAAACAACTTAAGTAATAATAAAAGATAAAATTAGAATTAATGATGACACAGATTTAATTACAAATTTAGTATCAGAACCATCCATACTTATCTGAGCCATCTGAAAGGGGAAAAAGGGATTTTTTGCATGCTTATAAGAGCTATCAGCCTGTGGCTTTTTTTATTTAATACAGTTTATGCTGCTGCCCTCTATCATATGCATAAGAAAGTCTCAAATGGGTAGCATCACTCCTAAAAACAATTACAGATATTAGAAAACCTTCCAAAAAATCCTACCTACAAAAGAGATAAAGTTACAGACTGGATCTGTTCTTGCTGTAACACTAAGCAATCATGACATTCAACACTAGTAAAGAACATGAAGGTTTCGGGTGGCCAAAAGCTTATCACTATTATCATTCTCCATATAGACATTAGCATACATGCACACATATGTATTTTTTCTTTTTTTTACAGTGCAACTGTTCTATCCTAAAAATTGAATGTTTTTAAAGAAAAAACCACTACTCTAAATAAAGCAAGGGACTTAGAAAGCCTTTTTCTAGTAGTTCTGTATTCTGGTCAAGAAGTACTGACATTACAGATCTAAGCATAGAGCAAGTGTTTATATTCAGCCTCCTGAATCCAAATGTATCACTAAAATTAAATTAAATCTATAGGCACAAACAGAAGACCAAGTTCTGTCCAGATTTAGTCACTGATAAAAGAATTATATTTATGAACATGTGGCACATGTGGAAGAGTTACAGCCACAAACCAGATGGGGAGTAAATCAGGACAGAATTAGACCTCTGGAGTGCACGGTTGTATGGCAACCAGATGTGCTCTCTGTCAACAAACACAATCCATTTCGAGTCCCTGGCTCCATCACCAGCAGAAGCAGTGTTACCAGCCAGCACTGCACATGCAGTTTCACTAATGTCCTCCCTTGGTTTCAGGGATAAAAACATTCAGAATCCTGCACTGTACAACTCCCACACACTAATAGGACTTAGGCAGATTGGTCAGACCACCCAAGCTGAAGGTCAAACAGTGTAACTTGTAAAATGTCGAGACTGCACAGACCCTTTCACTCATACTGGTAAGCTGAGCTGTCTCCTTATTTCACTGAGTCAGCAGGTGGCTGTTTCCCAGAGGATTCACAGAATAGCACAAGATACTTCCAACACCAAGTGATTGCCACAGTATATGTGACAGTAAACTGGGGTGATCCAGACAGGACGCACAGCTAGAAATACCACACACGGCTCAGGAGAATTGTCTCTGATGGATACCCACCTTCAGACTGCAGAAGATATTTGCAAAGCCTGGGCCATGTTACATGTTTTGGGATTAAAAGAGCAATGATTGTCTGGAAGATGATGACAGAGCAGATGACCCAGCAAGCTCTTTCCTAGAACAGATATGGCTTGCTATATGCTACTTCAAATTTTCTCTGGCTACATAATGCATAGAAAGGAGAACTAAAGTTTTACTAGACAATATGGATGAAGAGTAGAACAATGAACTCCAAAGGTCAGATTCCCCTACTGATAATCAAGGAAATCAACATTTCACTTGTTATTGATGCCACCAGCACTATTCACAGAGAAGGGTATCACCCTAGCCTGCCTAAAGATGACAAAATATGACTCATGGCAACTTTATACAAGTATGCCTTGCACTTTGAAAACAAAATAACACAATGCAAAACTTTTTTAATAAAGGAGAGTAAGTTTAAAGCTTCTTGATTGGTACTACTATGTGGAGGCAAAGACCTAGAATGACTTGCTAACTGATGAAGAAAAAAAGCAAGCATCAAATCAGTGAACTAATGTTCCCTGGAAATGACATTGAGAAGGGGCTTAGATGTATTTTTAAAGGTATATTATGCTAAAGTAACTAACCAATATTTGGTACTGAGACAGCAAAAAAGTTTAAAACATTCAGTTATCTGGCTTTAGGGATGGTAATTTCAGTCTGATGATTAAGAACATGATAGCTGTTCTTACACACATGAAGACTACCCAGGCAGCATCTGAGGTTTATGTCTTAGATCATGAAAGGTTACTTCAGTAGTTCATACTACTTCTACAGGAGGAAGGTGAATTATTCCCAAGTAGGTGAATTATGCTGACAATTTCATTTAGCAGAACTTATTGGAAGAGATGAACAGTTTTCTCAGCTGATGTAGAAGAACAACAGAGGAGCAAGCTTTACTATTAAAAGCTATGTACATTTGAGATTTCCTTTTCCATTCCATTTTTCTAGGTTTAATTCTAACCTAACAAATCTTTAGCATTTTTCTTAATGGGAGAATTGTTGTCATGTGTGTTGAACAGTGTGTTGTATCAATAAGTACTATGAAACTTCTTTCTAAAGCATGCCTGAAAATGGGGTGAAACAGGCCACTCCCAGGTCAAGCAAATAAGTCATGAGCCTTTCCCAAAAGCCTTATGAAAGAGCTGCATACTTTAACTGGTTTATTTACAGCTAATCAGGGAGATAAACACTGGGCATTGTCCTCCTCCTAATACAGGGCCTTCTCCCAACTTGAAAAATACATTTTCACTGAGTTTCACTAGGACAGTTAAAGATTAGTGCTTGGTTTAGAACAAATTAGCAAGTTGCCAGCCAATGCAAGCAGCACTGATTTATGTTGCTTCCCCACTGAAAGTTATTATTTTATTAGCTGTTACGAAATCCCAGGACTATCTTATAAATTTCGTAGGTTAAATACAGGTGTTCCATATGCAGACAATAAAAATCAACCTTGCTTTATATCTTCGCTGGGCAATCAAGCTCTAGAACATTTTATACTTACAAATGACAACATGACTCTGCCATACATAGAAGAAATGCAAATGGATTATTAGTCATGAAAATCTTTAGCAACCCAATACATTCCTTGCTGCAGCTGTTTTCAGAATGGAAGTGATCATTATTGAGACTTGCCACAATCTCTAAATGAGTGGAAAGTCATTCACAGTTCACCATTTTCTGCCTAGAGATTGTGGGAGTCTTGGAAGGCATGGAAAAAACCAGCACATTGGAGAGGTTACGTGGGAGTAGAATTCTCAACTGGAGAAATAGAGAATTTGCACACCACCTCCTTCCCTATTATGTAAATGTTCCTAAATTAACTGAAATACTACACAATCAATTTTTTGGTGATGTCTACAAGTATAAACTGACCATTTATTTTAACTTCAGTTTTGCATTTTATAGCAGAAAAGTTTATTGCCTGGTGATATGACAATAACTAAGGGACAATGAAAAGAGTCTCTTCCAAGTCTCTTCCAGGGCTGTGCAAATAGCAATAAGGATTACAGAAATAGACAGGCATGTTTTCCCTGTAGAATTAGATCAGATGATTGGCACACAAAGATCAAAAAAGTACACATAAGGAAATTATACTGGATATCTGGAGTAATTTTAGGTGCCGTAGTGTTTTGCTCTCCCTAGTACCTTACCACAGAAAAACACCAGAAAAATACCACCACTATTTAGAGTACTTCTGTGCACAACAGCAGCACCACTGGCCATCATGAAAGGAACAAATGACCTTCAGCTTTTCGCATCAGGAAAACCAGTCTGCTTGGTGCTGAAGGGTTTCTCTGCTAGTTCTAGGCCTGAGACGAGCTCTTGCTGTACAGCTTATGAACTGTACCAGGGCTGGCAGCAGTCATGTGGGGAAAAAATGTGTTACACTAGAAACGACAGTGCCAGTTGGCATCCTCTGCTGCCTGTAGTACTGGATTAAAAAAAACTCAAACACAACAACAAACCAAAACCAAAAGAAATTACCAACAACAACCCAAATGAGAATTTTACACATAGTTGGATTTCAAGCAGTAATAGTATGAGCCCCAGTTAATATCTTCTTGATTTGCATTAAATGATGCCGAAAAACCTCGGAACAGAAGAACTGCACAGAGACTTTGCATCTTTAAGCAGCAAGGTATTCGTTTATTGCAGCATTGGGAGCGGGGCAGTTTGCACTGCACAGACTTGCTTGACCCAAAAGCGCAAAACAAACCATTTTATACATTTTATATACACAGTTATGTGGGAATTAGAGCCTGGAAAGTACAGACCTTTGCAGAGAACAGAGCAACTCATTACAGAAGTGAGCTGTAGCTCCGAAAACTGCCGTTTCCCTAGGCAACAGCTAGCAGCCAATCAAATGTTGCAGTCACACTTTTTGCCTTATAAGGAATGTTTTCTGTTTATATTTGGCTATAAAAGGGCTGTGACCCTTTGAATAAATGTCTCAGTTTTTCCCCTGCTGGGTCCATGTGTCTTAATGCTCTGCACAGTTACACCTTCTAACACACATATTAATAGGTAGGCTGGTCTCTGGGCAGAGATTTTCCAGATTTTTCTTTGGTGCACGCTCAGTCTTTCACTGGGGTGGTCGACACTGAGCCTTCATCCTCCTGGCGGTCGTCAGTGTTGTCTTCCTCGGGGTTGAACTTTTCAACTTTCTTTGCTAGATGATGTAGATTCTTCAAGCTTGCAGAATCCTGGCTCTGGGCCTCCTGAATCTACTTCAAACATCTAATTTACCTAATTTATTAGTAGACCTTGTGGTCTACTCCCTAGCATTCTTTCTATGATATGATTTTGGTGCAGTAAACAGAACAGAACAAGACATTAACCAGTGCTCCTACAATGTTCTTCTAGCAAAGCAGGCAGAACAAACATTAGGCAATTACCTTCTCCTGGCTTAGCAGGGCAAGGTGTACCAACTAAGCCATCTTTAATGCCTTTTGTGCCTTTCTGCCATCAATTCCCCCCTTTCTTTGTTCCTTTGCAAATTCCTTTGCAAGGGTCATAATCTATAGTTCAACAATTGTTCTTGATGAGAATTCTGTATTGACCATATTAGTTATATTCTCCTAGTCAGTGTACTGAGTTTGCACCGTAGCCATAAACTGAATAATGATAACAATATTATGGTACTCACTAGTACTATGATAGGATGTATTACGAAATGGAACACTTGAGAGGTCCGGGGGGGGAGTATCCCAGAAAAATATCCCACCAATGATGTCCTCCTACTTGCTCTACCTTTGCTAATATGGTTTTTGTACTCTCGGTATCGTGTTTCACTTGCCAGAGTATACGTCAGGTGGCTTTATTTATTTCCTGCACCATCTTTTCTATGTCTGGATGTTCAAGCATTTTCTGGAAAAGACTTATATCCATCCCCATTTGTAATTTAAGTACATCATGATACAGCAGATAATCATTTTCAATCAACTCTTTGGTAGTTATTGGTATTGTGTAGTTCAAATGGCAGCCTATTATTTTAGCAAAATTGCAAACACAAACATTAGTGCCATTTGTAATCTCTTGACAATTATCAATAGTTATATTCATACAAAAGGTTCTAATACGTGCACATCCATTACCTACACAATATACCTGTGATTGCAGTGTAGAATGCAAAGACATTTCAAATGTACACACACTATCCTTGGTATCTAAACACAAGCCTTCGTTTTCTACGACAGCGTTTTCGCAAACATACCCTAGTTGTCCTCTAGAAATACAGGCTTCAGTACTGATTGACTGCCAATTTCCTTTGTCTTTATTAAACTTGGCCTAAACATTATGGCCTATGGGTTTGATTACTGTGCCCTGGTGTATTGCTCCTAAAATTAAAACAGCGAAAATAGTTTGCTCCTGGGCCTCTTTGATGGTGAGCACATAAGCTTCAATGAGTTCTATATGTGAGCTATAAGTGAAATTTACTAGCTGCCACCATGCTTGATGATCTTTTTCAAATTGGGTTGTGGAGCTGTTTTTAGCTATGATCCCTCAGATTTCTTGGCATAGTATCCCTGAGGTTCCTTCTCTAAGTATTCCTGCAGCTACTGATTGTACCCATTGTTGAGTCTGAACACATTGAATGGCAAAGGCAATTCTTTTGGTTATTCCATCAGTATAATTGGAAAATTTCATAAAATCCTCCGAAGTGTGATTGGCAAGCATCGTTAGCAGTTGAACAGTTAACAAAGATGACCTCAAAGGAATTTTTAGCTTACCTAAATCAGAAGTCACTGCACTAAGTTAATTTACTAGGACTTCTTGGTCGATGGCGTTAAGTACTCCTAGCCCTGTTCCAAACCATCTGGTTGCATCTCTCTTCCTTCTGTTTTGATGGGATCTGGTCTCTATCCATGCATTCCATCCTTTAATGCTTTGGAGGATATATGGTCAGCAGTCTCTTTTAATACTAGAAATATCTGTTTGGACTTTTAAGGGAGTATGTAGGATCCAAAAGTAATTTTTGTTCATTTGATTGCCTAATTACATAAAGTCCTACAAAAGTTGGGTTGTGCTTATAGCTGCATTTCAGAATTTGTTGTTGTGTTGTTACAGTTGAAGTTGTTACCTTGGGAACTGTAGTAGTTGAGGTTTCCCCAAAGTGTATTTTTACACTTTTAGATAAACCTTTATTCACTTTTCCATTATGACAAAGACATCCTGCAGTCATTGGTTTACTCAGCGTCAAATTGTACCAATGTTGACCAGAGCAGCAAGCAATTCAGGTAGCAAGTGCTGTGGTGTTTCTCGTAGGTTTTATAGACACTTGAGTATAAGATGTTTTGGGTTTGGACACGTTGAGTCCTCAGCATCCTACTTGTATTTCTGCAGGTGGGCCATCCTTTGCTTACTTCATCCAATTGCTTGGAGAAACAGGTTACTGCTCTTTTATATGGCCCCAGCTGCTGGGCTGGGACCCCTGGGGCCATTCCTTGTCGTTCATATGAAAACAACCAAAAGGGCTTCGTCACATCCGGCAATCCCAATACCCTTGAGGTAACACTGTCCAAGTGAGCTGAGTTTTCCTGCCAGTGGTGGGACTTTCCCACTCAAAGGCAAATATTATTTGACTTTCCTGTGCTAAGAAGAGGTAGAAGAAGGCATCTTTTAAATTTAGTACTGTGAATCAAACTAAATTTTGTTTTAATTTTTTTAAGAGGCTATATGGATTTGCAACAACTGGATGTATGTTTTTAGCTGTCTCATTTACTGCTCTTAAATCTTGAACCAACCTATAGGTTCAATTTTGCTTCTTGACTGGTAGAATTGGGGTGTTGATATCTGACTCACACTCTACCAAAAGCCCTAACTTCAAGAATTTACCTATTATTGGTTAAATTCCTTTTCTATCTCCCAACCTCAGTGGATATTGTTTCCTAATTACTGGGTTTGCTCCTGGTCGTAATTCTATTTGAATGGGAGTTGCCCATTTTGACCTGCCTGGTGTGTCAGTAGCCCAAACTCCAGGGTATACCTGATCCAAAAGTTGATTGATATCTTGATTATTCTGGTTTGGTTCTGCATAGCTCATTGCTAAACTCGGAGCTGTAATTAATTGTTCTTCTTTTACCTTAAATTCGATTTTACCTTGTTTAAATTCTATTAGAGCTCCCAAATTTTCTAGTAAGTCTCTGCCCAATAGGGGTTTGGGTGAATTTGGTAAATATAAAAACTGATGCACTCCCATTTGTTTTCCAATTTTGAACTTTAGGGGTTTCAAAAAGAAAGCCTTTTCTGCTTGGCCAGTCGGACCCATGACTTTAAAAAACTTATCACTTTTAAGTATCAATTCTTGACTCAAAACAGAGAATGTAGCCCCAGTATCAATTAAAAAGTCTAATTCTTTTTCCCCTAGCTTAATTTTTACCAGTGGGTCCCCTAGGGGCAGGTCTACTGGTTCCCTTCACTCGGTATCTTCCTTGAATCCCTTGACCCTGGCCACGACCTTGAATATTTTGCCCTTGTCCACTTGAATTTTGTGTTAGGGCTGCTACTACAACTTTTGCCAAACTCTTATCTCGGTTCCTATAGACTCTCCACACTTCTCCCATTAATGTTTCCAAATCTTTGTTGTCAGGTTCTTTAGTTTTCTGTAGCCTTTTTCTAATATCAGAGGTAGATTGTCCCATCGTTAAATCTGCAAGTTGTTGCGTCCCTGTGTCTGAGGATGGATCTGAAGTTGTGTATTTTCTCATGGCAGCTCTAAGCCTATTCAGGAATTTGGTGGGATTTTAATTTAGTTCCTGTTTGACATTGTACAGAGCTGCCCAGTTTATTGCTTTAGGTATGGTATTTTCTAATCCTAGTTGTACCAGATCCCTATCATCATGGCTAGGCTTCGCGAACGAAGATTTGAGAAGGGCTCTACCCACTTTTCTTGCAAGATCCCTATACTTACTTACTTAGCAATTCATAATGTCTGGGATCATATGGATTCCAGTTAGGGTTTTGAAGTGGAAAAAGTTTATCCACTGTGTATTCCTTCAAGATTCCTGTAGCAATATTTCCCTGTACATGAGTTCATGCTGTTTTTATTACGAGTTCTTTCTCCATTTCTGTCAATTCTGAGAGCATTAGGTCTATATCACTCCAAGCCAGGTCTTGATTTTTCACAATCAATACAAATCTTTTAGCTACCTTACTAGGATCTTGTCTAAAATGTTTACCTTCTTCTCTCCAGTTATTCAAGTCTCCTGACGAAAAAGGTACTTTAATTCTTACTGGGTCTCCCACAGGTCCAATCACTTCTCGTAAGGAAGCAACTAAATGTTCAGTTTTACTTTTTGACTTTCTCCTTTTAGTCTGGCTGCAGGTGACATGTGTACTTGTCCCTTCTCCTGGATCATTTAAACTTTCTGCCACACTTCCTGCAATACTTCCAGAATCTGTTATTTCCCCAGGCCCAGATTTATCCAGACCTTTAAACTCGAGTTCTCTTCTATAACTGGCCGACTGTAGCTCCTGGGCATCTACAATGCTCTCCTCATCACTCTCTTTTTTCCCTAATTTTAAACACCTTTGCCCAATACTACACGCTGAGCAACAATGCCTCATTGGTTTGCTGTTTTTCTGCCCTTTTTCTAATGCCAAAACAAGGTGATCTTGGGGAGGAGTATTAATAGCACAATCTTTTTGCCACTCCAGATTATTTCCTAAAGTGCAAAATATATTGGCATACATCACCTCATCCTGCCTCTTTTCTAGTCTCAAAAATAGCATTAACTGTAACGTACTGTAATCTAGAGAGCCGTTCTTCATTTTTCTCCTTCATCTAAAGTATATAGCAGCTACCATTGTGTACAATATTTAATCAATGATTTTTTACTTGGGTTTCCTCCCAGAATACCTCCAAAATCTTTCCAATGCTTTGATATGCATCCCAGAGGAATTTTAGTCTTTATTTCTTTGCTAAGTCTTCCCCCCATTATTAGAATATTATTCTATTAAACTTTCTGCAATATACCAACCAAGACAATAATGGTTTTTCCAAACTGGTCTCCAGTTCCCAAAATCTAGTATAGTTTGTGAATCAAAACTCCCCCTTTCTATCTTCGGTGTTAACTTACCCTTGAATTTCTCAATTTCTGCGAATGTTTCTTCCCTTTTTTTTTCCATCTTGCTTCCAGCTGTTTTACAGTCTCTACTTCCAAATTTCATTGTTTCTAATGTTGTAAGTTCTTTTGGAATATCTGTTTTACGTTCTTTCTGAGTGTTCGAAAGAACTTCATAAGATCCACCAGATGTCACTCTTTCCCACAAAATGTGTCAAAGCTCTGTGGCAAGTTAGGGTGACTTTGTACAAATATCAACCTGTGTGTTCTGCAGCAATGGTATCTCACCCACTGGATATCTTCCAACTTTTGATTAAGTCCGCACCGTATACACTTCAAATCTAAAGCCTTACTCAAACTCGAGTTCCCCCAGGCCCCAAGATGTATTTGTTACATCTGTTACACAAAGCTCATACATATAACCAACATTTGCAAAATGGACAAATCTTAATTCTAGATTTTATCCGATGCAGTGTGCTTATAGTTAACTGTTCAGCACTACCTCCCATATAGCAATTCTTAGCATGGTAATACCTTTAACTGTGTGCTCCTGGATGTTTCAAGGTGAGCAAGGTATATCAGGTGTACAATAACTTTTCCGAAAACAAACAAGACAACACAAAATTACAATAAACACACAAAACTATTAACACAATAACGGTGCCCAAGCCCCGGTTTATGGGGTGGTCATGAACTTAAGGGAACCAATACCATAAATACAATCATGCAAGCCAAGGGATTGATCCTTATCTTATCAAAATACCACCCTAAGTACCAACTTCAGGAGTTTCACCTGTGCTACATTGGCCTGCAGGAAGCATCCTTCACCGTCTTATGGGAACTCAAGACCAAGAACCAAACAAGATACAAATACCTTTCTATCAGTATGCAGCGAGTCCTTGTCCACCCCTGCAGTAAGCTGTCCAAGAGGGGAGCCCCTCCAAGTAAAACTTACCAGGGGGGTGCCCAGGGGTCCCGAGCTTTCTGCCATCACTAAGCAGTACCAAGGAACTGAGGTTTTCATTTCAGAAAATGCCTGTGCTATTTCATTGAATAAGATTACTAAGAGAAAATGAAAAGTCCATTGGGCTAGATGAATTTGGCCTGAAACCATCACAAATTAGCCTTATGCATGAATGCTTTGATTCTGGGACAGAACACTTGTACCACACGCAGCAAGCTCAGCATCCTCTATCCACAGCTGCCAGAGCCCCACTCCCACATTCAGGCCCATGCACAGCAGGGCAGAGCCCAGGGAACTCAGGCTCCTTACTGGAGTGAGGCTTTAATCCCTGGATGCTCCCAATTCCTGCCTAACAACAGCAGCCTTTTGTTCTATTGGTGTTACTGAGGCAGGATTATATAATAGTTTATAAACAAAAAGTCACCCACAGCACTTAAAAAGAAAACCAGTACAGTTATCCAGACAGCTAGCATCATCTTAGACTAAGAATGATTTTCAAGTATAGGATTCACATTTCCTCGTGGGTACTAATGGCCGATTCACCTGCTGAAGCAGTGAATGGCAGTTCTGCCATTCCAACAGTGCTGCTGACACACTCCCACTGTGCACAAGGAGACAGACAACACAACCCCCCTCCTGAAAGAGTATTTCCACAACGACAAGCACTCAATTTAAGAATTCGGTGCTTTAAGTTGTTGGTAGAGGAAGAGGCAGGTCCCTGAGCAGAGGCCAGTGCTGGTCCAAGGCTGAGGCTGATGGCCCCAGCCCAGTATTCCTGACCCAGCCTGGCCTCACCCCGGCCTGGACAGGAGTTATAGTGCCCACCTGCTGTTCAAGGTGCTTAATGTAATACAGGGAACAAGTGTTTGCAGTGATTTCTCATTAAATTACCTCATGAATGGCTAGTGCTGGGAGTTCAGGTCACTCCCGTGGTGAGGGCTGTGCTTAGTGCTGTTACTGACACAGCTCCTGTGGGAAACCAGCCTCCAGGGTGTTGTGCAGCTGGGCCCCAAGTGCTTTTGTCTCCATCATGTTTTACCTGTTGCTGTTTCTAGAGTCTTTTCCCTGATCAAGGATTTTTCTGTATTAATGAAGAAGTATGTTCTTGTATCTATAATTGAAATAGCATATGCCATACAGTAAGAGAATGGGGAACAAAAGAGAAACATTAAGAAAAATACCCACGGCTTCCATTAGCAAAATCGGCAGCTGCATAGAATAAAGAAATATTTTGTAAGATCACTGGTGTTGCAGGAGTGCTATGGGCAGTACCTCATTAGTCTTAAGTTACTGTAGTATTTATTTTGTGACCTTTGTGCTGTAATTCAAAAATGAAGCAGACTCATTTTTTTGCATTTTTTTTCTATTAGAACACTTTTCAGTTAGAACAATGAGATATTTAGACATATTTTTCAATTTCTGTGTGTTTGGGCATATTCTGTATATGCTTGGGCTGATGGACTCTGCTGAGTGAGTGATACCCATGAGTTGGGCTCTTCATAGCGGAAGCAACTTGTGACCTGTGTCCTGTTTCCCCCAAGAGGCTCAGTTGGAGCTTTCTGTGCTGAAACCATGCGTGTCTGAGCAAGCCTGGGAATGAACTGCTTGTGCTGTGGGAAGCAGCAGCTGAGGCAAGGGGTAGAGGAAGGACATAAGTCATGATTGGTGCTGATAGCCTATCTGGTTTCCTTGATTCTGTGATATTAGTAAGGGAGAATAAGGTCAGAGCAGATTTTTGCATTTATATTTAAAAGCAATAGAAGCTTCCAGGAATGTAGAAATTGAAGAAACACGATACAAGAGATGAAGAGTGGCAGGAGGATTCATTTGATGTACAAATTACTGCACAGCATAATGAAGGCTAGGTGATTCATAAGGGCTTTTCAAGGCCCAGACTACCTAATAGGGAGGTCCCACTGGTTTGTGACTGGTTTTGGGTCATGCTTCTACAGAGCAGAACTGAGAGTGCTTCTGATGAAGTCACGCATTTTTAGAAGTGATAAGCATATACAAAAGCTCTTCTGTGGAATTATTCTAGGAAGCAGTAGGAATAAAAATAAAGTTTTTAAAACAAAGCCATATGGACACTAGGTCCTGTAACATGAGAGAATTGTGTATGAGATCTCAAATACGCACATTGTCATAGTATGGTTGCTGAAACAGGGATAAATGCTAACAAATCTGTGTTTGTACAACAAGCTAGCACAAAGGCTTGTTGGCCTTTACAGAAGATCTTATGCATGATTAATAATAAATTAGGAAATTCACTTGAAGATACAAAATCCTTAAAGGTTTGAACTAGCAGGGCATCCTTGAAGGTGTGCAAGATTTAGATCATTACTTAGCTCTGCCTAACAGCTGGGAAAAACTGAAGTACTTCTGTAAACATGCAGTTTATATGCAATCTTCTCTTTCTGTCCCTGCATTGACAGGATAATTCTGCTTAGGAAGGTTTGCCTTAATGGTGCCATAATGATAGACTGCTGCTTTGACCAGTGTTTTTTGCATTCTGTTCCTGCTCTGTTTTTATATGATCCTGTTTGCTGGGATTTTTGTGTCAACTGCTTTCAAACATATGACTCTGAACATGTAACTGTCACCATCTACATTAATATTTACAGTATTTATAATGTTCTGCCCCCAATGTGTAAACACCAAAGCAACTCAACAACGATCATTTATATGTGGGCAAACAGGATGGTTCATAGACGTGTGGCATCCAGTGCTGAATTCCAGAGTCTGATTACAGGAGACTCAGTAATTCAAGGTGACTACCTGAGGTACTGAGCAAAGGTTTATGGAGGTGAACTTAAGAGGCAGAACAGTAGCGACACAGACCTTTTACAAACAGCATTTATTCCTAGGTAGGTCTTAAATCTTAAAAAATAGATGCAGTAATTTCCCCCTTATTTTACAGGTCGAGAGACTGAAGCACAGAACAGTGACAAGTCCTGTCTATTGCTGTTGCTGGAGGGACAGAGCTGGTAAAATAACTTGGGTTTTTCAAGTTTCAAATCAGTGATTTCTCTATCACTGGAATATCACAGTGGACAGTAGGGGCTCTTGGAGTCTTCCCTCCAAATCATGAGGGACTTGTGTGAAATTTTTATGGGTCCATATATGGTTTGTTCTGTGGTGTGCAGAAACCCAGTTTTCTTAGATGCCTTTTGTGGATGTCTCCCAAAGATTTTGTGGTCCCCCTCCCTGCCCACCAGAGAAGTGTGAACCACAGAATGAAAATTGCTGATGCAGGAGTGTTATTAGCCAAGGCTGTACAGACTGAAGCGTGAAGGAAAACGAAGACAGGTTTAGACTTGCTCGGTTGATGCTGTACTTTGCTCCTCAGATAGTTCCGTCCAGAGGAAAAGCTTAAGTGAAATTCTGCTGCCTTATATATTTTATATGTATTTATGCCTTTAGGGTAGGTCAGAAATTGAAGTTTTTTAGCTATAGTTTGTGGATGCCATCTGTGACCATGAGTAATGCAGGTTGGGTAGGGATGGGATCTCCATGTGAAGCAGTTGTGCTTGTTACAGGAGTCAAAACTGGGAGGAATTAGTGTGCTGGTACTTCAGTAGCAGTTTGTAGCTTATGTTCAGGAACAGCTTTAGCCAGCTTGGATGTTGCTGGGATTATCACCCCAGTGGAAGGACTCACAGTTGCCTGGCAAGTACCATGAGTGTGAGGTTTAAAGGAAGACAGGCTGTGGGACAGTGTGTGGGATTGGGAGCAGGAGTTTAAGCCCGTGGGGGTGTAGGGTGAGGAGGTTGTGAAGTGAAGGGTTGGACAATATAGGGTTTATTATTTTTTTAAAAATGTATTTTCTGAAAGATGAAAAGAGCTTTTGAGGTGAGGCTTTTAACCTTTGACTGAAACAAAAACATGCTGGTGCTGCGAGAACCCATACTGTGTTCTATTTATTTTTCTCCTTCTGGAATGTATTTTATTTTTCTGCAGGTTCTACCCTCTTCTAGCAGATTGTTTGATAGCCTCGGTGAAGGGCCAGAAGATTCCACTGAGGCTGTAACTCTTATGCTGGCTTCTTCTGTGTGTTTAGATGAGGTCAGTGGGACAAAAATCAGTTATGAAATGAAGAGGTTGCCCATGGAAGCACGGCACCTAAGTGCATGGTCCTGCTGTGTTTGTGTGTTTGCTGTTAACTTAGGCCAAATATGGAAACAGTAAACAATTTCTTGTTGTTTCCTGTCTGCAGCTGGGTCTTTTTACTCTGATGAGGGAAGGTGGGGCGTAGAAATACCTTAAAAATCTTTGCCTAAAAAGCCCTCCCATGATTACATTATTCTCAACAAACATGCTGTGCCTGACCAGAGCAGAGCTATTCCTGGTGGTACCTGCCCTGGGCCCAGGGAAGGCAGCAGAGCTTGTCGGGGGGTGCGTGTGCTGCATCCCACTGTAATGGCTTTAGCAGAGCTGCTGTGTGCCTGGGCCTGCCCTGACCCCAGTACCTGCTCTGCTCCAGGGTTTCCAGGCCATGCTGCAATATATAGTGCAGGCTGACTTTAGCACTTGAACATCAAAGCTGAGCTAAGGCAGTCCCAGACTGCTGGGAATCAGAGCTTTAAAACCAGTTGGTGTTTGCATAGGCTTTGGGGTTCTCCTATATCCCAGAGTTTAGCAGTTCCCTTATCTGCTGGAGATGGAGCAGACTGGAAAACTGTTGGATTTTATAGCAGCTGATGAAATACTGTTAGAAGTGTAGCCTCCTCAGGTGCCCTGGCCAGCTTCAGTCATGTGTTTTATTCTTCGTAGAGACTGACAGTCTGGCAAGTATAAATTACTGGGAATTTTGTGGATCCTCTCCCTGAACTCCAATATGCAAGACCATGGTCCAGAAAACCATAGTTTCTTAATTTTCAGTTTGATGTGAGGAAGTAGATTTGCTATAGAAGCGTGATGGCCTCTTCGTTCAACGCATTTCTGCTGGAAATTCTGGATTCAGTTCTTTGCTTCTGATAGGAGGATTTCCAGTGTCTAGGGCTAAGCCCTATCCTCACACTAAATGGCCTTACTGAAGGCCTGAGAGTGGCTTTAACTCTGCATTGCTGGCTGAAATCCAAGGGAATCCAGCCTGTCAGGAGCTGATCTGACTACCCTGTAATTTCTGTCAACTGGTATCACTTAAGTCATTACAGTTTATTCATCTTTCTGTCTGCATGCTTTGGGATGGACAATTTTTCATCATTTCTCATGACAGAAATTATTTGAGTCATACATACAGTTACAGGGATCAAAGTGTGACCCATGTCATCTGGGGACATTTTATACAAAGAAAGGCTATGCAGACTTGCTTGTTTGTACTCAGTAACATCAACTGATACTCTGTGTTCTCCTGAACCCCATGATACTACTCAACGGGAGTTAAGGATTGTATTCAAGTAGTTTTTAATGAATTTATGACAATAACTGAAACTGGAAAGCAGAAGTTGTCTTTCTTGCAATGAAAATCTGCATTATCTATGTTAGAGCTTATTTTTTGAATCAAGAATTTGATTTATTTTCTACAGAAGCAAATCAAATTTTAAGCACTAAATTTTTATGTATTAGTTTATGTCTGATTTATTTGTATAAACGTGACAAATTTAAATTCTAACCACCTTCAACCCTTCATCCTTCTGATGATTATTAATTCATAGTATGTTCCAATATCACTCAGTGCAGGCCTAATCAGATCATCAGTGATGGATGTTAACCACGGCATCTGTGGCCTTTGCATCAAACCTGGAGGAGCCTGGCACTGTATGAAACTGCTCTTATTACACAGTTCATGTTGAGATTGTAAGTAGCCATGCTGCTTAGAAAACAGGATTAGATGAAGTATTCTATTAGCACACTTAATCCATAAATAAAACAATATTCATGGTTCCTCTCCTAGTTTAGGAGGCAAATGTTTTATTTAAGCTGCGAGTGACCTGTCTGACTAGGACCTACGTAGTTACATTATAAAACTGAAGTCTATAATGAGACAGATTAAGTGGAGCTTTTAATACAGTAAAATTGTGTGTCAGCTGGGAGGCTGCCGTGTCAGAGGTGTCACTACTTTGTCAGAGTTGCTCCACTGCAGGAGATAAGGACAATATTGTAATTCCTTCCTTTAACAGTTTCACTTTTTTGTTGGAGAGGCCCATCTACTGTATCTTCCCTGGGTATGTCTGAGCTAAGCATTAGCTTTTGGGACCACTGACTGCTGGTATTTCCACAGTGTCTGTGTTGCAGCCACAGTTTTGGCTCATGCTCCAGGGCTGAACTGGGGGCCTCCAGAGCTAAAACAATGAGGGCTGACAGCTCCAGCAGGAGAGCCAAGCTCTCATTGTGAGTGGCTGTCACAACACATGCGGTTTGTGAGTGCACCAGAGGATGGACATGAACAGTAATGCTGTGTTCTTCTCCAGTCACAAAGGCTGTCTGTGGGCTCTATCAGAGCTGCTTCTGGGCTGGAGACAGCAGTGGGATCTCGTTGGTGGGCTCGCTGTGGAAGTGTCATGCTGGTGGCTGCCTTTAGTGGAAGGGAGGGCAGAACGACTGCCTGGCTCTGCAGCTGAGCTGCAGCATCGTCCTGAGGAGAGGAAGGTGGGGCAGCTGGGCATGCACTTGGCACAACTCGCCTGAACTCTAACCTCATCTGATTGCTAGTTCCAATTAGGAATAAAGAGGAATTAAATTTGTCAAAAAGTATTAAAAGTTTTCTATCACTGGATGCATTTTAACAGCCTTTGGTCTTTTGAGGCAGTGTCTTGCTGGAGCAAAATGGATCTTCGCATTTTTCATGCTCCTTTGGAGAAGGAAAATTGATTTTTACTGGGGAGATGTATGCATATTTGTGCCCCTTAGGGTGTAGTTTGTAGCCACAGCATGACATACTGGGGGAGTGGGATGCTTCATGTTTACTTTCTGTTCTCACTGATTCAGAGTGGAGTTTTTTCATCTTGCATAATTTAAAAAGAAAAAGTAGGGACTGGAATGAGAATCGCCCCAGCCAGTATACACCAGTTCATTTTGCCCGAATTTGCTTGCTAAAATGCTGTTTTTCTGAAGTATAGAATAAACATATGGAGCAGGAAAAGAGAAAAGACAATGATGGGGGGGTGGGAAGGGGATAGGGGTGCTGGATAGGAGTAGGAAAAATAATGGTGAATTACCAGACCAGGTAAAACGACAGAAGTAACAAAATTGAAGTAAACTACTGGTTTGTACAGATTTTTGTTTATATACATGAAGTCTTGCTGTATGACAATGTCTAGTACAGAACAAAGAGGAGGAATGGAGAGAAGATAAACATCAAACAATTTTTTCTATAATAGTTTCTATGTTTAGGGTTGTTTGGTTTTTTTATAGTATTATGAAAGTAGAAGTAGCAGAGCAGCTCAGGATCTTCTTTGGATAAGGAAGACATCTGACTAGAGCCAATCTTTTGATCAGATAAGACAAACCAAATTTTACATAAGGAGACTGCTAATTCTGTGAAGCTTCCTGTGACAATGGGCAGAGGACCCTTCAGAATTTCTTTTCTGACAGGGGAAGATTTCTTGATGCAAGAACCATAGTGTACAGCCATAAAGCTGGTTTTTTTTAGATGCTTTCCAATATGTACTTGGAATCAAGAAAATCTTGAGACTCTCTCGTTGCAGGCCTCTAGTGTGGTTCAGAAATGAAGGTCTGAAACTGAGAAAATTTCCCTTATTTTCTGGTTCACTGGCTGCCTTCCTATCTGTGGGATAGCACTTGTTTAAGATTTAAAATATGTGAAAATATTTTTACATATTTGGAAGAAGGTATAATTTTTGTATTAATACTCAACTGCTATGGGAGAACAAATATTCAAATATTTTTTTAATTTTTAGTTAAAATTTATCTCAAACAAGGGACAAAATGGAGCAGGCAAAATTTTAAAAATATCAATGGGACAAATGGTCCAGTTAAAATGCATTAATATTGTGTTCAGATATCCTTTCTTTGGGAGTGTTCTTGTGAAAAACTCTTCTCTTCTGCAGAAGAGGCAGAGATGGAGGCCTTCTCCTCACCCTCTGTCCTGAATGTGCCAATACAAATAGCAGTTCTGGTTTTGTGGTTTAAAAAATAAGGCAAAAGGAAACCCCTTGATTGCAGAGATCTCTTGTAGCACATGGTGGAAGCAATGCTCTATTATTTTGCATTCACCCTCCTGCAGTTGAACACACATGAAGTTAGAGCTGCAGAATGCAAAACGAAGACTTTTGTTTCTTTGGAGACTAGTTAACCCCCCCCCTTGGACCCCAATTCCTATTTTTCCTTGATGTCTGTGTGTGTGGGGGGTGGAACAGAAGATGTTGTCTTCATCCTTCTGGGTGGCAGATGATTTGACCCTCGGTTTCTTGCCTCGAGTGTTATCACCAAGGTTTAGCCAAACCTGCCTTGTCTAGTTAGTGTCAATGGAAAAACAGATGAAAAATTGCCTCTTGTCCTGCTGTGTCCCACAGCCTTTACAGCTGTGTCAGTGTGAGAGCAGTCTGTGCAATGGGATGATGTTTTGGCCATACTGTGGGAGGACCAGAGGCTTATTGGACTCTGGCTGATCACGGAAGAACATCTTTCTCCTAACTGATTTTTTTTACCTTTTTTTTTTTTTTTAAGATTTTGCTAGGTTCTGAGGAACTGTGACACTTTTTACCAGCTTACTTCTGCATTGCTTAACACAGCCTAAAGCCCTGTTTGAACATGGACAATATGTACTGCTGAGTAACATCGAAGCCTGCATGTGTATTTTTGATATACATAAATGCATCCATGTGTGTTTTTGAATACACAAGAAAGTCATATCATTGCTCAAAAAAGCACAGTGTAGCTATTAAATATATGCTAAAGCTCACAGTTTCCATTAATTTAATATACCATGAGTAGCTGGAGAATAGAATGTATGAACCAGAGACTCCTGCTCTAAGCGGAATTGGAATTTGGGATCTCACATGTTTTGTATCACTTCCTTGTCTTGACTCCAGCTTGAAGAGTTTTGAAGTTCTTTTTGGTGAAGTCCTCTCACTTGCTTTTTTACTTCCCCTCTAAATACTTTCACAAATGATTAACTTCAAAATTAATAGCATGGCTCTTGAGGTGCCAAGTGAAATGGGAGAACGAGACCCTGTGTGGGTGGTCTGAGCCAACAACTTGGGACTGCGAACAAGGAACTGTTCCTTGGGGTGTGCTGACTCTGGCATGAGCCAAGGCTCCCCTGGTCACACGGAGCAGACTGGCTTGCTCTCTCTGGAGGAAAGACATCAAGGGTCTTCCACAGGAGGGTCAGACTGCAGGGTGCTCTGGAGAGAGCAAAATGTGCCTACTGGCCATCAGATGTGGGGAGGATGTAGAGGAAGGCACTTCTGTTTGTTTTAGGGAATGTGTAGCCAGGTTGCTGGCTTGTTACTATTTAGGCTTGTACTTTATTGTTTTCTAGTGTAACTGGTCAGATTACAGGGGTTAAGCTAGTAGATGTATTGTATGCTGAGAGATGTGTCTGCTTGAGTACAACACCACCTTTGTTCCCCTGTGTGGACATACCCTGGGAAGTCACTAGGCCAGGAAGCTTCAGGCACGTGTGTGGTCCTTTGTATCTGGTACTGTCACTAAATTGAGTCGTTTAGGCCAGAAAGGTGTCACAGTAACTCGGTTTCTTTGTTGTGCATTTGCAGGCAGGACATTTTCTCTCAATCCTGACATGAAATGTGACTATTGCCTCCTAAAATACTTGGAAAACCCATTGAACAGGAAATTACTGATCGTGCTGTTTTAGACTTACGTCTTTTGTACGTGCATTGTTGGGTCAAGGCAAACTGTTAATGAAGACCTAAACCTGCCTTCCACCAAAGCAATTAAACTCTAGAGGTGTACCACAACTCTGGCATCAGTCAGCATTGTCGAAATCTGCTTGCATAGCACAGGGTAAACTGATCTTTTCTCTCGTGACTTGCACGTGTGCTCTCTCTCTGTTTTCCTTTTTCTTGGTGGAGGCTTAGAGCTGGTTTCCTGTCAAATGCTATAATGTGAAGTTAAACATGTGACTTGGGGAGAATGACACCTTGACACTTTTCACAGTAATTGCTTCCTACACTGGAAACCTCCAGCTGTTTTGATGGAAATAACATGATGTGACTGTGACAACAATACATTCCCAGAGTCTGCAGACTGAAAATTGAAGCTTCTAGGTACAATTTCAGTTGAAAAGTAAGGGTTTAACCTTTATGACACTGTTCATAGATGACTACATATGGAAATTAAGGGAATCCCAAGAAAGTTCTTTGAGTTATTTGCACATATGCATAGGTGCTTGTTGGATAGGTTTATGGATAAGGATTGTTTCTATGTCTTTGCAGCAATAAGTGTGAGAAATGCCCTTTGAAGAGGAATAGGTTTAGATTCTCTTTTTCTTTGGAGAGTACAAATAGGGAAGTCTGTATCACAAGATCACTCTGCTCATTCCTGATGCTGTGTTAGTGTGGGCAGCAAAAGAATCTTGGGAGGCTTTTTCCCTTGGAGGTTAGTGTACAGCTAGTCCAAGCAGAGTGGAAAGTCTTCTGAAGGTTAGTCTGTAGTGGGGCAACTCTGGAGTAGCTTTCCACCCTGCAAGCAGAATTACTGAGGTAAATAACAGTCATTAGAGCTGAATGGGGAGTATTTATTTTAATATTTTTTGCCCACATGAAACATTAAAGATTGGATAGTAAGTATACTTTTAATGAGACCCATAACTATTCTGTGAAAGGATAAATATGATAACTGTATTTCATTCTCTATTTCTTAGGAATGAATGCCTCTATAATTCCCTCCCTGCTTCCCTCACCCCACCCCAAACCAGGATGAACATACGTCTGGTAAATCTTTAATATTTCTGAGGGTCTCTTGATCATTTCCATTGCAGATCCTGCTGATTGAAGCTTAAGATGTTGCTTATTATTATTATTTTCTCCCGGTTCAGCCCTAAGATGCAACAGATAAGGGTGCTGTGATACTCGAGGAGATTCACTGCTGAGATCTCAGCACTGAGAGGGCACAGGCCTTGCTTAATTGTGTTCTAAAGGGAATATGCAGTTAGGCATCTTTCTTTTTGATGACAGTTATTCAGAGAAATCATTAAAAAATGCATTTGTTAAAGGCAAATGGAAAGGCAGTAGTGCTGTAGTAGCCATTGCCCATCATGTTTAGAAGATGATCCCAGAAATCCCATCATGTAATTTCATTAAGAGATGGATTTAAAATCCCTTAAGTTCCTTGTATTTTGTCAGTGGTGACAGATCCACTGATGGAGCAACTGCTGAAAAGACAACTCATGTATTATTAAACTACAGTCCAATTTTAGCAAATATAAAGTACAGGGACTTGAGTATAATTTAGGAAGTGTGAATATGGCCCTTGGAGGAACCTATTAGTAGAACAAGTTACCTTTTTAACCTGCATCTTAGAGAATTTAATCCAGACCAGGCTACTGTGACATAAGAAAGCTATGCCTGGATTTGTTATTTTACAGTGATATTTGGCATAACTAACCTCACTGTCTGTTTGAAGAAGACATGGAATATGATTCACTACAACAATGGAGTTATTTTGACTTATGCCAGTCACTAGGGTATACAGTCTACTTCCAGCTTTCTGTAGTAGATACTGCACAGTTTCTTTTTGTTTAGTGAGCTTTGTGTGAGGTACCCTAAAAGGATGCTTTTTGTTAAGGCAGGAAAAGAGGGTTGCAAGCCATTTGCAAAAGTTATTTATGTCTAGAGGTCTTAGTCTTTTTGTAGGAATACCAGTAGGAACTGTAGTGGATTTTTTTTTCTTTTTTTCCTTTTTTTTTTCCTCCCAAAATATTAGTTTTTCTCTTTTGGACAGTAGTAGATTCCGCTTCACCTTTCTTAAGAGCTCTTCCATATTATCATATTTTATATATATATATAAGCATATATTATGTTATTATAGGTTCATTAAGATTGGAAAAGATGTATAAGCTCACCAAATTCAACTGTTTTTTATGCTCTATGATGTTTCAGTGAGTGTAAAGCCACTGAAGACTTAAACTAGTATATGTCCAGAATAAAAACTGCTCTTACTGGTGGATGGAACTATATATAATGCTGTAGCCCCTATTTTTCCAGCTTAAAAAGTTAGACTGAAATGAATTCTTCCCTGTTACATAGGATTTTTTTTTTTTTTATGGCATGGTGATTCAAAACTCTCAATATCTTTCTGTGTTTAGACACAGCAGTTAGAAGTGCAGTACCAGCTTTATTCAAATCACTTTCTTCTTAAGAAAAGGTACCTGTTATTTACTATTCAACTGTCATTGTCACTTCCAGTTATCATGAATAGCTGTTCACTGAGTTACTGCAAGAGGAATACAGGTAGATTATTCAAGTACCTCCCTCACTGTAGTGAATCCAGGTGGATGCTAAGATTGCCAGAGAGGTTTGTTGTACTTGAGCCCTTGTGCTCTGTGGACACAGAGCAGGTACCTATGGTAATTCTCAACCTGTAGAGAGTTTATTCTTTTCTTGCCAAGTTAGGGGGAAACAAGCACTGATAAACGAGAATTTTCGTCCTTGAAAGGAGCATCTTGTATAAACTATATTTAATTGGTACCTCACTATTGGCTGATGGCCTTTCAAGGCCATTTGTTGAAGAAAGTGAAGAGGAGGATGATGAAGTAAACCCCCAGACTCTTTTAGGAAAGCCCCCCTGAGGTGCAGCACGCAGGTGCAGGGACATTCCAGAGTACCCATGCATGTGCAGAAGAGATACCACTTACACAATGGGGGGAGGGACTGAAGGCCTCTCACTGGTCGGTGCTGGCCACACCTGCCCAGGTAGATGTCACCAATTAATTGTATAAAAAGCAGATGGCTCATGCTGGGAGTGGGAACGCAAGCTTCACATCAAAGGACAACGTTGCCTTTTGTGGGGACGTCTGTTCTCTTGTGAGCCTGCTGACACTCCAAGAGTGCAGCTTCTGCTCTGGGTCATTCCAGGCATTCTGGGGTCTGTAACAAAACTTCGTAAGCAACATCTGGGTGAGAGGGGGAGTCATACTGAGGGATTATTTTCCTCCTCCTTCCTCTCTCTCGGGTTTTCGTCTTGTTGATGACCTCTTGGTAATAAATAGTTTTTGTTGAGATTTCAATGGTGTATGGTTTCAGTTTCAGCATCGTTCCCCTCTACACGCATGAAGTTTAACAAAAAAAAGTGTAGGATTCTGCACCTTGTTTGGGGCACCCCTGGTTGTGTGTATAGACGGAGGGACAAGAGGCTGTAGAGCAGCTGTGGGAAGGGATCTGGGAACCTGGTTGAGAACAAGTTGAATATGAATCAGCAGTGCTGTGGTGGCCAGGAGGGACAACCATGTCCTGGGGGGTATCAGGCAAAGCATCACCAACAGGTTGAGGGAGTGGATGGTCCTCCTCTGCTCTGCACTGGTGTGGCCTCACCTTGAATATTGTGGCAGTTTGGGGCGCCACAGTATAAAAAGGACATTAAGCTATTAGGGAGTGTCCAAAGGAGACCATGAGGACACTGAAGGGTCTGGAGGGGAAGCCTTTAGGAAGAGAGGCTGAGGGCACTTGACTTGTTCAGCTGGAGAGGAGGAGACTGATGTCAGACCTCATTGGGGTCTGCAACTTTCTCATGAGGGGCGGTGGAGGGGCAGCTACAGTCTCTGTTCTCTGTGGCCAGTGACAGGGACCCAAAGAACATCATGAAACTGTGCTAGAGCAGGTTTAGGCTGGATATTAGGAAAAGGTTCTTCACCCCGAGGAAGTCAGGCACTCGAACAGATAGTGGTCACAGCACCAAGCCTGATAGAGCTCAAAAAGTATTTGGACAATACTCTCAGGCACATGGTAGGATTCTTGGGGTGTCCTGAGCAGGGTCAACAGTTTGACTTGGATGATCCTAGGGGGTTCCTTTCAACTCAGGATTTTCTGTAATCATGCATGATCCAAGCAACTGTCAGTGAGATTATATTCAGACCTACTTCTTTTCTTTAGCAAACATTTACGGTTCAATATTTATCCATATATTTTGTGCTAAAGACTATGGAAATATTGGTGATGAGAGGAAATAACTGGATCCACGTGAAAGAATAGAAGTGCTATTTGGGTTAAGATTTGCCTTAGCTAGGGAGGGAGATACTTATAAGCCAGGACTGAACATTGTTGAATCTGCATTGGGAAACAGCAGTTATGGGAATGTGTGTGTGACTGGCAGTTTTTGCAGGCTGCTTTATTTAGTCAAATGCGCTGTAGGTGTGATTTTTGTACTGAAAGTATTTTAAATAGTTGTTTGTTCTTTATTTTTCTTGTAAGTATGCAATCTATCTTGGCTTCCTCTGCTCTTTTGGCTTTGTTTGTTGCTACTTGCCACATTTGGATGTGATTTGCATCCTCTGACTTGGCTTGTAAGAAGCAATATAGAGAAAATGAATGTTGGAGCAATCCATTTCACTAGGACTGTTCTATGAAGACAAATCACTTGCATATAATAGATGGCTTGAAGTTTTTCCTCTTAGTATCCTAGATGGGCCAGCTACTCTACAGCAAGAAAAAAAGGTTATTTCCATCTATAGAAGGAAAGTAGTCTTTGAATGGATCAATAGACAAATGTACAGTGAAAACGTGTGTGATAAAGGACAACACACTGATGTAGGGCTGATAAGATCACTCTTGTGGCAGGGCAGGATTTGGGGGGGTGCAGTGAATATCTGTTTGTGTATGGAATGTAACTGTTACTTGAATGTGGTGGTGATTTTAAAGATGAATAGTAACTAGACTCGAGAGATGGGAGGAGGTAAGCTTTAGAGTGTTGTGGATTTCATTTTGGTTTTATCTGTTGGTCATTTTTCCCTGTTGAAAATAGTGTCCAACCTAGTGCAATAGCTGCCAGGCTGGTGCTCTTGCTCAAACTTTTAGGAAAGCTTGTTCAAGACCCTGCTTCGGGTGGGTGAAAGCAGCAAGTGAAATTCAATTTCCCATCTTCCAGGTTCATGTCTTATCTAGGAGAATTTAGAGACAGGGTTCTCCTCTGCTTTTTCTAGTTGTTTTAGTTTTTGTTCTGACACAGAAGGAAATCAAATGTCCTTTCTTATAGAATGACTTTCAGGTTTTTTTGTGAGTGCTATTGGTTGGTACCAGATGTTGACAACTGGTATGGCTGTATGCCTTTCGCTGAGGACCACTTTTGGTATTAAGGGTCTGACCCAATATCCAGTGAAGTTGCTGTGCATTTGGCCTAGGGAACCAGTAGGAACAAATATGAAATATGGTGGGAAAATATAAGTGTCATGTTGGTGGCTGGGAAACTGAGTTCAGCTCCTGCTTGCTCTCTTTTCAGTCCCCAAATAGAAAATGAGTGTGTGATTGAATATATGATGAAAATACCCAGTATGATTTGAAAAGAAAAAAAGATTTTAAGAGTCATCTTATTATGAAAACTTCCACAGGCTACCACCTTAGCTCTGTGCTAAACTGTGGAATTGAAACCAGAGCTCACCTGTTGTTCAGGTGTTCAAATCCTCTTGATTTCCTAGAGATTCATTGATTTCAGAGGAAGTGAGGTTGTTTAAGTAGTTCTGGCTCTTGCTCCAGATCAGAAAATGCCTAGTTAAGCACACAAGTGATCTCATTAATGTTTCAGTAATACCTTGATATACACGGTATGCAAGCTCACTTTCAGGACAAACAGGGATTTCTGGGGCTTTTTGAACATGCTGATGAGAGGGCCTGAATTTTTTCTTCCCCCACCCCCTGGTATGTTGAAAATAAGACCTCATTTTGCTCCTCAGATTGAGCACTTCCATATTATAGATGAATTTGGAAAATTGTATTTGTTTTCACTCTTTATGAGTTATGAAATATGGATGTAAACATCCTCAGAGACTGGTGATATATTCACAGTGCCCACAGGCAGAAAACAAGTCTAGAAAATGCTAAGGAAGGAGATCATTGCCTGTCTGTTCATCTCCTCTGCCACTAAGTATTGTTTTTTTTAGTAGTATGTAGAGTTTCATATCCTAGATGTAAGTAAACAGACTACCTTCCTGTAAGATATTTACAGCAGTTTGTCACCCTGTGCAGCATTCCAGTGATTTCTGTACCACTACAAGCACATGGTGAGTTGTTCAAACATGGCAGTCTGGCAGGTGTTTGCACAGTGTCTAATTACAGAAGGGTAATGTGGGTTTCTGTTGTACATATATGTAAACATAAATCGAGGGAGAGAATGAAAAAATAGTCTTTGTCCGAGTCATGCAGCAAAACAGGAAAAAAAGCTAGGCAGCATGATTTAGGCTGGGGGATATCAGTGAATCAGCTGCAAACTCTTAATGTTTGACTTTTATTCTTACCAAAAAAAGAAAAAAAAGCTAAATTATTTTATGTGTAGGAAAGGTAGTCTCTGAGCTACAAACTGCTACATAAAATTTGTGGCTTAGTGTCCTGCTCCCAGCTTAAGTTGTGGTTTATGTGACACTTGTACTTTGAGATTCCAGTGGAACTGGAACATTCGTTGTGGGCATTGCACAGAATAGACCCAGAGCAACTTCTCTGCCACTAATGAGCTGCAGTCTAATGTTCAAGGTAAGCAAAGCACTGGTAACTGGTGAGACATTCAGCTGGACACAGACCCTCAAGTCCAACATCTCATGGAGTGGAGTGTGTTACCTTCTAACTGAAGCAGTGATGTGCAGCCACTGATCCATGAAAACCCTGTCACATGAGAAGAGCTCAGGAGAAGGTGAGTTGCCACTGCCCTGATGCTGCGTGTTTGCTGAACATGAAGGGAAGGCCTGGTGTAAACAACCAGTGTTCTTGGTGCAAGTATGAAGCCAATTGACCTTTCCACACTCGCTTCCCTCTGAGTTTTATGCAAGACAAACAAATAAAGAAGGAAAAAGCGAAGGAGGTGGGAGGGTATCACTGTTGTATTACTGGAGGTGGAAATATGCAGTTTGGATTGGGCTGCTATGTAGGAGGAGAGTATGAATGCAAGTGCCACTATTGCCAGGGCTGCCGGCAAAAATGATAGCATCTGTTAAAATACATGGCCTCTGAGGTGTCTGAGAACTCTTTTGTGTCAAGTCTGGAAGTCTGGCACTGGATGTGCTAAGGAATACTTTTCTTCTGCTTTTCATCTGCAACTGATGAATAAATTAATGCACGGTTAACACGAAATGAGAACTTGTGGGTTTTTTTGTAAAGACATGTAAGTCATGAACAAATAGTGATAATAAATTTTGGTTAGTGTAAAGTCAATAACTGACTGAAGTACTGGAGTTAGATCGTTTAATAATGTGCCTAATGAACTGGAGTGTGTGTGATTTTAGGCAAGAGCTTTATAAATTCCTAGAAAAAATTTTTTTAAAAGTACCTGATAAATTTCAATGCCTCATTGAAACATGTTTGGCCCAAGGACTTGCAGAAGAATACTTCTTGTTTTCAGGAAAGCTGCCTAAATACACAAAGATAGTGAAATCACTATGGATACACCCACCTCCCTTTTAGTTCTGTTTTTTTTTTGATCCAGACCTTCAAATGATAGGATGTGTCTCTTTGATTTCCACCACCCTTCCCCATTTGTCATTAAAAGGAGAGAGCTAAAATACCTGCAATTATTGATACGTATTTACTTCCAAAGGTAAAGAATGTTTTTTCATTAAAGCCGTTTCCCCACAAACATGTGAAAAAATTAAGGTATGAGAAGTTACAACCTTAATTTTTTAGCGTGATAAGTTGTGTTATAGTTCCAGAGGATACCAAGTTGTACCGAAAAACACTGTCCTGTTCAGAGGGAATCCAAGTGGAGAGGAAATATGGTGCTGTGGCCCTGAACTGCACTTATACTTGTCACAGGTGCACTGAGAGACCTTGAAGAAACCCCAGTGGAGGTTTCTGTCTCATCGTCCTAGGTCTGGTTTTGCTACTATCTGTTTAGGTGATAAATATTCGAAAAATGTTCTGGCTGGAGATATGTACAGCAACCTGTACCTAGGGTCTTGCTCTCAGGGCACTGTGGCAATAAGAATAATAACCTGTAGTCTGGGAAGCCAGGCACGTTTTCCCTTGGCAGCACAGCACTTGAAATTCCTCTGCTGTCCTATGTTAGATGCGATGCTGACTCAGCAGCTTAAGGAGATGCTACAGAAATGCCTTTACGTGTGCTATGGATTTGTGACTGCTTCCACAGCCATGTAAATCAGAAGTAACTGCTGAAATCGGTTTTATGTAGTGGTATAAAACTGGGAGAGAAGAACAGATTTATTTTGAAGAATGGGAATGGCAGCTTGCTTAACATTTCTTTCCTTGCATTAAAAAAAACAAAATGTGTTGATGTTTTTCTAATGGGCTCTAAAGAGTCAGCCCTTAAAAAGAGCAGGTTCATGAATAAAAGAATTGTTCCTGTCAAGGGAAAACTGCCAAAAATATGCTTAATTTATGTCACTAAGAGAGAAATACTGATGTAATAAAAGAATGAGTTTTACCATTCGATTATGCAGCTAATGTTATGGGTATACTATAAAGTTTTTTCTGGTTTCTATTTTGTTTTCTTCCTGGGTCATACAAATATTGCAAAATAGTTTCTAGTGAGTACTGTGGAAGGAGAACTTCCCTTCAGCCTTTCTCCCGTTAACTTACACAGTGCCACGTGAATGCTGTGTCCTGTCAAACACGTCAGCTCCCAGCACTCTGACCCAGCTGTCCTGGCTGTCTGTTCTCATTAGATGATGTGGATAATCCTCATACGGAAGAATATGGCATCATATTGACAGGTGCCCTTGTAACATGTTTCTCTAAGATACTACCTTCTAATTATAAAAGAAGAACAATCTTCTGAGTTGTGTTTTTAGTGTCTAGTAAGGTCTTTTGTAAGGTAAAGGACACTCAGTTTTCATATTTTGACACGAGCAAAAGAAAATGTTTAAGGGCTCAGGGTTTCTTCTGACTTTGCAGTGTGCTCTGCTGTGGACTGAGCAGTCTGCATCACCTCTTGGGTGGATGATGCCCCAGAGTGAAAATGCTGGGATCTGCTCTCATTTTGAAAATTTTGAACAAAGAATGTGGACCAACAGATTTCATAATTGTTATAAAACTGTGACTGAGAAAACAAGATGCCTGGCTGGTGGCTACTCTTGTTGCTAATTACCTGGTTTTGCTTCGTTTTAAAACAGAAGTGTGGTGGTTCTTTGCCAAGGATTTGAAGGAGTGCCATTTACCATGAGGTGCTGATTATCCCTTAGTACTAATGTAATCTTACTATTATGTAGTTCTCAAAGCATGCTATAACAGAGATTTTGTTTATCTCCATTTCTTATCTGGAGAAAGAGGAACTGATTTCCTCCCTGAGGTTTAAACCATGTTCTAAGGCAGAATTAAGAAAGGGACTCAGTTTTCAGGCAGTGCTTTACCCACAAGATATTAAACACCGGTTGAATTCTGATGCCTGATATTATTGTCCAAAATGTGGTGTGTTCTTACTGAAGAGCAAATAATACCTGGGCCTCTATGACTGACTGGTGCCAAAAACTGCTGGAAACTGATTTTTTTCTTTTGGAAATTAATTTGGGTGCAGATTTATAGAAGTGTGCTAGTTTTGCCAAGTCGAATAGGAATGAGTCTGGGACTCAGAACACAGGATTTTGGTCTCTTAGATCTGTTAAGAACCTCTTGAGAAGAAGTCTCCAAATACTTTAAGTTGCTGACACTGGGATGTAGGCAGAATTTGGATGTCTAAGGCTAGAAGCACATTCCTTAAAATCCACTCTGTTAGCCTGCAGGCATCTGTGGTCATTGGGGAGCCTCCACCAGGCCCTGTGTGGGCGTGTGCTCCAGGTTGCCTTGAGAACAGCACAGTGCTCCTTGTCTCTGCTTCATGACTCTTCACTAGGCTCCTTGCAGCCTTTCTGTTTCCAAGGGGCATCTTGTGCCGTATGTTTTGAACATATTGATGCATACTACAAGACCAGTCAGAACTCTCAGTTCCAATCAGAAGAAATATGAGAGGTGAAAAGATTGTGTTTGATATGTGGCTAAGCTTTTAGGGCAGTCTTCTGCATGTAGAAAACTCAGAATTCATTTCCCTCGTGTGCCTGCCTCTGGCTTCTGCCTTCATCATTCCCTGCCCAGGACTGACTGCGAGTTTCCAGGCTCTGAGGTTTCCTGGCTGGTAGCGTAGTGAAAGGTGAAAGTTTGCACCTCCTTTAAGTAGAGAAGGAAACTGAAATTGGGCTTCCTACATCTTATCCGCATGCCCTGATCACTGGGGCATTGGGTGAAGGAGGATTGCCACTTTACCCCATGTCAGCTATGTTTCAGGCAGAAGAATGGCAGCTGACCTGTTGTCAGTAGAAAAGTGTTCCAGTGGACAACTCACCAAGATGTCAGGTGTGTGAACTCTAAAAGAGGAAGATGCACCTCCTTCTGAAAAAGGTAATTTATATGACGTTTAACGTAGTGTGAGTGTTGTGTGAACAGCACTGGTATATGCTGACTTTCTTCAGGGGGCACTCAGTGAGCTTAAGATCCTTGTTCACAGTGATGGATGACACTGTTGAGAATGGGTAAAGGGTCTGTGACGCTCTTTAGTGCAAGAAACAATTCTCTCCTGATCCTGGCCTGGATCGGGAACAGTGTGGCAGCAGGAGCAGGGAAGTGATTCTTCCCCTGGACTCAGCACTGGTGAGGCCACACCTCGAGTGCTGTGTCCAGTTCTGGGCCCCTCAGCTCAGGAAGGACATGGAGGGGCTGCAGCAGGTCCAGAGAAGAGCAACGAGGCTGGGGAAGGGACTGGAGCACAAGTGCTGTGAGGAGAGGCTGAGGGAACTGGGGTTGTTTGTCTGAAGAAGAGGAGGCTCAGGGGAGACCTCCTCACTCTCTACAACTCCCTGACAGGAGGGTGTAGCCAGGTGGGGGTCTGTCTCTTCTCCCAGGCAGCTATCAGTAAGACAAGAGGGCATGGTCTTAAACTCTGCCAGGGAAGGTTTAGGTTAGATATTAAGAAGAAATTCTTTACAGAGAGGGTGATCAGGCTTTGGAATGGGCTGCCCAGGGAAGTGGTGGATTCTCCATCCCTGGAGGTTTTTAAGATGAGACTGGATGCAGCATCAGTGCCATGGGCTGGGAACCACGATGGAAGTGGATCAAGGGTTGGAGTGATGATTTCAGAGGTCCCTTCCAACCCAGCTGATTCTATGATTCTATGATTTATGGCTGTTGTTTTCCTCCTCTGAAGGAAATTCAAAGCTATTAACTGGTAGTGTTAATATGTGAGTGGATAGGGCATTCCTTATATTGGCTGCGCTTGTGGTAAATATTCTTGAGGACAATGTAACTAATAGAAAGCCTGAACTTCAATTGACAGACTCAGATGTGAAAAGAGAGACCTGTTTGGTGCACTTCTCATTACTGGGCAAACAGAAGGTCAAGCTAATTAGTTCTCTTGATAACTTGCTTACTCCACTGTGGGAAAACTTGAATGTGTCTGAACAAAAGTGGTTTGCAGTGCAACAGAGAATTACCTTCCAAAATCATTAAAGAAACATTAAGGGAATCACAAGGTAATGCATCTGAGCAGATTACAAGGTTCTGTTAAACCAGTGCGTATTTAAAATTAGGTCTAATTTCTGCCTTAATTTAATGCACCTTCATCTCTTTAATGAGGACTCTTGTGAATTTTAACAAAGCGGGAGCTGAAGGTGTCTCAAGATGGCACTGATTTTGCACAAATAATTCAACCAGTTGTTCCCTGGTCAGATTTAATGGCTGACAGTCCTTCATCTAGTTGGTTTCCAAAAAGTGCATGCCCCGCGTTGAGGCTGGTTGCATATCTTAGGTTTGTCAATGTATATCTCATAATTATGAGAGGTTAACGTTGTCTTGGTAAGAGGAAATCAGTGAAGTTAATGTGTTGCAGACTGAAGAATATTTGTAGAAGTCTTGTGACTTGAATCTTCCTGAAAATTTGATGTTGTGTGCTACATTAGATTAGTGAATGTGTGTTTATTGGTAGGCATAATGTAGTAGAATGATTTAAATGATTACAAAATTTTGTAGTCTTTTTATAGAATTTAGCACTTTGCTTCCTTGCTCCATATCTTACATACTCAGAGGACAAGAAAGCTGCCTCTGCAGTATGATCTGGTGTAGCTATGGTGTGCTATTTCTCACCACTCCAAGCTCTCTGATTTTCCATCTTGGCCTAAACAGTGCTGGTGTAAACCCAGTTTTGTGTCTAAAAGTGGGGTTTTTTTTAACTGGTAGGGCTTTTAAACACTTTGTTGGTAGCATGTATGAATGGGAATCAAACAGGATTAGGATCCTAGAGTGCTGCACAATTTTAATATATACACACATGGAAATCCAAATCAGTAGGATTTGGATCCCCCAATCAGAGGGAAAGCACAGAAATAGATTTGTCATCTATGTATGGGAAGCTAAGTGGAGGAGAAATCAAGTAATTTATTGTAGCTCCCTTGGGAGAGTAAGTTTAGGGAAAATAATAAGATGGAATTCAGTTTTCCTGAATTTGGTCTGATTCCCCAGTAGCAGAACTGCTTTGCACATAGATGCATCTAGTCCAAAAACCAGAATATTTCAGCACTTTGAGTTTAAGTGCTTTGTGCAGTGAAAGAATAAGCCTTTGGGAAAGTACTCAAATACCTTCTGACAATGGTTTTGGAGATATCTAATCTTTTTTTAGTAAGTTACTTACTTCCTTAAAGCTGTTCTGTAGTTCAAACCAAAAGTGAATACAGATATTGAAAGTAAGAGTAATGTGCAGGTAAGCTTGTGTTTAAAAAATGAGGAGTATTTAAATACATATTTTGTTGGCTTTCTCTTGCTAAAAGGGCCCATGTTTTAACAGAATAGAGAAAAATTTGTTTTAAACAGAGTAGTTAGGATTTTTAAAATGTTTTTTGAGCGTAGAGATTCTAAACTGTAGAAAAGTGTGTTTAATTTTAGGTTTCTCTTAAGTGTCTTTAAGGCCTAAATGTCAGCTCTTTTGTATTGGGATCATTCCTGTTTTGCAGTACAATCCAGTTTTTAAAGAGAAGGAAAATGTTGTCTTAATTTTTATTGGTATCTGGGTAGCTAATCCTTCTCTACTTACATTTTTCCATGGTATATTCCCTGCTGGCTCCTTCTGTTTTGCTTTGACATCTAGACTTGTATCATGCATAAACAACACCTGATGGTGTCAGTGGGACCACTGCATACATGAGTGTCCTCACAGTTGTTCCCTGCCAGCAGTGATGACATTCCAGCCCCAAGTTTGACATTGATACCCATTCCAAAAACAACAAGGAATGTTATTGCATGCTCATGTTTAAAAATACATGCATATGATTTTAAAGTGTTTTCTTTTTTACTTAGCCTGCAAGTCAGTGCACCCAACTTCTGGTTTAATTTGTGACCGTGCAACCACATATTTGTGTGTGTATGTAAGGAAAAATATATATTAGATATGTGTGAACATTCTACTTTTTCATATTTATTATCTACATTTGTCTGTTGCTAAATGAATTTGGTTTTGGTGCATTGATGTTGGGTTTTTTGGCTCTTCAGACAAATCTAAAAGAGTAATTTTACAGATTTTTTTTTCCCCTTGAGACCTTAGACAATTTTGTTTTAGCTGCCGTCAAGATAAATGGAAATCAGTTTCCACAAGCCATCAACAGATGTCCAGTGAAAAGATCTTTCTTTTGGCTCTGTGTGGAAAACCTGCCCATGTGCATAAGTAAAGTCTATTTGAACTGTATTATTACACTTTGCTGAAGTTCTGCAACAAGTGAAGTCCTCATGGAAACCTACTATTAAAAATTCAACATTTGAATGTTGTTTATGCTTAGAGAATCAGTGACTGAGCTGAAAAGAATGTTTTATTAAGTAAGCACTGAATAATGACTACTGAAGTCAGAGTGCTCTGCATCAGCTGAGCCCTACAACAGCAACACTTTTGCTGTTTGGCACTTTCTGTTCTTCCTTGGTGAGCATTTTAATAAGAGAAGAAGTGTACTTTAATACTGGATTTGAGATAAAAGTTTTATTTGTTAGATTTGGAATAAAAGATGACTGGTAACTGTAGTGCCCGAGGTGGACCATGAGTGTAAGTTGTACTGATATTCTGTCTATCATTGTATGCCAGGTGTGTGGGACCAAGTCACCTCAGCCTATGAGGTGTAAATGAGGGATAGATCATTCATTTTCCTTTTAAGTACAAGTGCAACTCTGGTAATGCAGGGTAGCTCTGAAAAAAGATGTTTTGTAGGACTTCTGGAAGGTCTGTCTTCTGGAACACTTTTTTTTTTTTCTTCATCTCCCTCCCAACCCCCACCCCACCCATCAGGCCTCACAGCAATAACGTGTAACACCTCACTGCTCCGGGGTTAAGAATCACTGTGAAGGGCTGTTGAACAGGCAGAGAGTGCAGAACAGCATCTGCAAGCACTGATGTTCAGCTCCCTCACAAGCCAAGAAATGGCCCAGGAGTTAATTGAATGCACCCTCCCCAAGCGCACATTCACCAAGTAAAAGCGTTCTAGTTAGTGGTGTGGGACTTACTGCGTGTTGAATCTTGTGTTTGTTCCATAAAGCTTTGTTGTAGTGGATCAGTTTAACAATTTTGGTGAGGACGCCAGGTCAAGAGGATGGGAGTAAGGGAGCAGTGCTATCTCTGTGCACACAGTGATACTTCATTCCTTTGCGGGTATTTCCCATAAGGAGGTGGTCTATTGGAATTTCTGCCCATTTTAGAAGGCTGCACTTCGGGAAAAATATGTGTACTGTGTCATAAAATTAACCAAATTTGACGCTTGGCACATTCCCTTCTAGTGAGGATTAACTTTACAGTCTCATTCGAATGGGGCACGTCTCCTTTCCTTCTCTTTCTCCTGGAAGAGGTTGCTAATAATTGATATGGAGCATTTACTCCATGGTATCACTGTCAAGACATAATGTTTTGCAGAAATTTTATAAGCCTTAGATATAAACTATTTAGAAATTGATTTCTTAATATAATGCCCCACCTCATAGCGTTGAGGATACTCTTGCTCCTAGCTTTTCTCCCCCTGGGTAGATGAATACAAACCACCTACTTATAAAGCAGAATCAGAGGGTAAATATTTTTGCCTAAAAGCTGATGCACCTGAGTGAGATGCTGCTGATGCTTTTTGGACTTTGTTACTATACAACATCGAGTTATAATTTTTAATAAACTATTTAATAATTTAAAATAGGAAAAAGAAAAAGTCCTTCTATTGCTGGGGGAGAGATATGCTGGAGATACATGAAGCAACCTTGCCTACTTCAGAACTGGTTAAGTTTTTGATGTTAATGCTTGTAGGGCTACAATTCTTGAGTGGTGAAATGGTAGGTTTGGGTCCTATTTGAGTGTTTTCCTCATGCTAGAAATATCTTCTTTTTAAAAAAAGTAAGGAATAAAAGCCTTCCTCGCCATGAAAGCCCATGGGAAGAGTGTATGAAATAAAATTATGAGTCTGGCTACAATGTGTGTCTGTAAGTCTTCCCTGACTGGATTGTTCTATAACACTAGGAAGGACTTCAAAGTCTTTTTGAAATAGGCTGGTTTTAAGTTAGCACATTTAGCAATGACCTGCCTCCTGTTTTACTTTAGATCAAAGTTTTGAGCCCACTGTTATACAGCAACAGGCTGTAGAACTTGTAGTGGAGACCCTATGTGACTATTTCCAGGTCTTTGGCATGCTATGGGCAGCTGGAAATGCAAAAGTTGATTAGTACCCATGAGCTCTAACCTTAATATCTGTCCCAGCAGGTTATACCATTTGCTGACACTTGAAGTGCACGGTTTGCATATCAGTATTAAACACAAACGAAGCATGTGATCACACAAGAGCAGTGAGATGTGGGCCTGTGTTAACAGAGGAAGAGCAGGCAGAGATGTCAGTTCATGTGGAGCAGAATTCAGAGTACCAAGTGTTACATGCACATCTACGAGCAGAGAGGGCTGAAGCTCCTGTTAAAGTTGCTTTGCCTCCTTTTGCCTCTGAATCACAGAAAGGGTATGCACATTTTAATAATGTTGTGATATGAATAAGGACATCACTGTGCACAATTCTTTTGCTGACTCTAGTGATAAAGCATTCTACCCTTTATTTATAGGACTGCCTCAAGGATCTGACAGGAGGAATTGAGTGTGCTGCCAAGATATTAAATGAAATTCCCCAGGAAGACATTAAGTTCACTAAAAGAGCCTCAAAGGCAGAGAGGGAAGGAAATGGGCAAGGTAAGTCATACATAATGATCTTGGTTGGCGTCCATTGATCTCATCTAGCATCCTTTGAGAGTAGAATATCCATAAAAGTCCTTTAAAAGTCACTTGGATATTCTAGATAGTGTTTGGGCTCACAGACAGCAGCAGTAAGGCTAACTGTGACAAGCCATTTTCTTGTGACCCAATTAATTAAAATATAAAAATAATATTGTTGCCTCAGTCCATTGCTGTTAATCTGAAAAGTCAGCAAAATAAAACATATTTTATCTTTAATACCTTTAGCTCTCTGCTGAAGATTTCCCTGGAGGATAACCATCAACATGGGACTGTACTAGAAGAAAGATCCCTTGAGGTTGTGCTCTGTCACCAGCACAAGCCAGTGAGGGATACCTGGGGTGAGCATAGGAATGGGGCAAGCACATAGTAACTGTGATGTAATCAACCAGGATATATGTGAAACCCAAGAATTATCATGAATCAGGAACCATCTGAATCTTTTTGGTAGCTTGTTGTTCTGTTAACCAACATTATGGTTGTGAATTACATTTCTAATCCTTCCTGTTCTCTCTCCCAGCAGAAACATAGATGAAACTGAGGTTTTATCATATTCTTAAAAAAAATTAGAACTACATTATGATGTCAATGGAGTGCTTGGAAATGTGCAAAATGCACGGGAAATATTCATGTTACAGTGTCTGAAATGTGATGGTCTAATTTTGCTCTAGCCATTGATTTGGGTAACCAGCAAAAGGGTGCATCTCTTATTCTTCTTTTTCCTTGTTTCAATCTTTTAACTCTCTTCTCCAGCTTATAGTGTATAGTATGCATTATGTTCACAGGCACTAGATAGCATGAGGCAGGCAGACATAAGCCCTCTGTTTTGAGTCTCATATTTTCTTTTCACCTTTTTTTTTTTGGTAGGCTCAGGTTGCTCTGGAGTACAGTAATAAATTGTACTTCCTCATTTTAACAGTCAGTGTCCTTTTCAGCAGGAATCTTAACTTTCCTCATGCAGGTTTAGAGACTGTTTTTATTGCTGAAAAAATGGGATTTATCTGTCCCTTTCATTTCAATTTCAATTAAAAAACTGGTGACTTTGAGGGACACCACCTTCCTCACTGTGGCTAAGGATTATAATAGTCTACATTCACACTACCCTGGCCCAAATTTATAGTAATGTCATATGGATTAGCCTTTCATCTAAATGCCACGCAGGTTTTCCCCCCAGTTGGAAAACAGTATAGTGATGCCATGTGAGATACTTTGCTGTGCAGAGTTGTATAAAAGGGCCTAAAGCTGGTAATAGGCTTAACATGGAGTCAGTTTTTTTACTATTGAAGTGACTCTAGTTGCTAAGCAGGAAACACAGCAGGCCTCCTGTACCAGATTTTGGGTGTCTTTATTCTTATACCTGAAACAACTCTGTCTGCTTTGAATTAGTGGCAAACGAGGGCTTGGCTGGGATATGGCCTGGTGAGACTTTGGCTGAAACACCTATGTAATACTAAATTAAAAAAATTCCTCCAAGTTTTGATGACAAAAGATGTCAGTGCCTTAAAGACAAAACAAAAAAAAATCACTGAACCTGAACAATAGTTCACCCTTTTCCATGGCTTTTTTAACAAACTCTTTATTGATTGCAGAGGGAGCTTGCAATAATGGTGTTTCTAGCATTGGACCTCTTCACTAAACAGCTGCACCTAAATTTTAGCATATTTTTCTCTATTTCAGGATTTTTGAAAACTATAAGGATTTTTTCCATTTAAGTACATTAGGACCAAATGGTGAATTACTTTTCTTTTATCATAAAAGTGCTTTCTAATAACAGAAAAGGCAATATTAAGGCCTTTATTATTGTCTTCTGGATCAGATTGCTACAAATTAGCCCATATTTAGTTCAGTAAAACAGTTCTTATTACTTTGTATTGAATATGAACTGTAATGAAGTAAACTGGCAGTTGAATGAGCTGATGAGTTACAAAGGAGAATCTTTTACAGCTGGGAAGTGCTTTGATGTGTCATTTATTATTTCCACGCTCCACCATATGCTAAGTGTGGCTTGTTGATGGTGTGCCTGCATTTGTGTGTGGAGTCAGACTACCTCTGTTTTGATCCTGATTCCATTGCTTACAGTCAGTGTAGCTATTTGAAACTGGGGTTCAGAAACAGGACTTTTATTCTAATGAGCAAACAAATAACTGATCATAGAGACCAACTCACTGCAGTTTTGGAGGAAGTTTTGATTGGTGGTTTTCCATTGCTTGGTAAAGAAATATATTAAGCAAGCCCATGTTTTCAGTTGTTTGAGTAATGATTCAGATATTTCAATGGAGGAATTTTGCAAACACCACTGGGTTTTTTAGGGTTACTTTACTTTTCCTCCCTTCCCCCCCTCCACCCCCACTCTGCTGCTGTATGTGGAGGTGGTATATCCTCATTCTCAGCTGTTGCATGCAAGCCACACAGTATCCCTGGCAAGATGAGTTTAACCTTTTGGATTGTTCCATCTTATGTTCTTTTTCTAAATCTGTTAGTTGACTGTGCAGGATTTGTAATCCAAATGTGGCAGTCTGCTTTTTAACTGCAGTGATGATACTCTATTGAACTGGTACTGCACCACATGCTTTGGAGACCAGCTGGCCTTCCCTTGCACTGACATCCATGCTTTCCTGAGGGTATGAAACTCATGGTACAGGAAACCACTCGCCTTAGTGGCCATGCAGATATAAAAGAATATCTTAAGCCAAGCAATCTCTGTGTGTCTTTCAGGTGCCTGTTTCTTTCTGAAAATAAAAATCCATGTGAAAAGAAAAAAGGTGCCAACAGGGTGGTTTCCTAATACAACAAAAACTAACTCTTTAAACAGAACAGCCTTCATTTCTATCCCCACTTGAGGAGGCCCCATGAAAACATTCCAAGCCCTTTCTCTGAAGTGTGGAATGACCTTTCCTAGCTCTGCAGCCAAATAGACTGGAGCTGTGCTTTCCTGAAGCTCACCATTTTATCTTGTTGCATAAGTTGAGACAGATGGGTCAGATTTAAAGGAGAACAGGGGTGGCCATAGAGTTAGAGCTGTGGCCAGTTCCTGCTGCCTTTTACTCCCACTGTATGTTTCAGGCATAGTTTTATTGGAGAGGCTGAGGAGAAATTTGCCTTCCTGGAGTATCCCATTACAATGCATCTGTCCAGTACTTCTAAATGCTGGCAGCATCCAAGCAGTTAGGCGTGGGACACACTCACACTGACACTGATCTGACAACCCTTGCTCAAAAGACAAGGGTTATTAGATGGTCCTCAGGGCTAGGCTAATGGTTCCATGCTTCCCAGGTAGCTTGGAGCATGGCTAGAGCACACTTGGGGCCTGCTCACAGGAATGTGTGGCTGCCTTCACCCTCAAATGTAAAATACATTTCTTTTCCTAATTGCTTACAGCTGGGGACTGATTTTTCTTCCTTGATGAATGACTTTTCTCATCTTTGTAATGGTGAAAGCTCATGTTCCATATATAGATTTCTCTTTTTTTATGTGAAATACTAGATACAAAGAGTCCATGAGGACTGTCGTTCAGCTGGACTAAAAAACTTTATTGTTTTAGGTCATCTACCCCTTTGCAACTTCTGCAGCCTCAGTATGGAGGCCATGAAAACTTGGTAGGAGATCTTTGCTGTAATCTTTGATTTAAAATTAAAAGACGTTAAAGCCATTTATGTACTGGCCTCTACCCCAATATGGGTTAGATGGAATGTAGCATGAGAGTTTTTGTTGCAAATGCTGAATATCTCCTGTAATTTTGACTTTTCTTTATCTGTACATAATTAGGGAAGTGTTTGGGTAAGTGGATATAAAATAGTCACTAAGCTTCAAAAGAGCTAAACCATGTTCTTCCTGGAGGAATGTTACATCCTCGAAGGAGGAGAATCTGAGGTGCAGAAGTGAGGAAGATAAGGAATGGAGCTGTGTGTGCAGAAGAGGTTATGGCCACATGATTCACTGAGCGTTTCCTGGTGTGAGAGACAGACTTTGATTCCCCAGAGCAACCAATAATGTGACCCCTGGGAACCTGTAGAGCTGTTAACTTTCGGGGTCATATCTGCCAGCATCCTGAATATCTACCCGTTAAGGGTGTCTCCTGTTTTCTGAGCTGAGAATGGCTTTGTTTAGATGCTTCAGAGTGGGAAAAGCTAATGATTTATTCTGTAGATGGATTAAAAGTTCCCTGAGTTCTGATGAAAAATGGGACTGTTATTGGAAGAGGCTGCTGTTGCTTAATGGCAGCATGTATTAAGTTTCCATGGCACTGGTAAAAATAACCCGATGGGCACACCCAGAGAGTGGTTCCATGATTTTATAATGTCATCTGTCCAATCCCAGATCTATCCACCCCCCAGTTCTGCCCCGTTCTGCCCCCCAACACGCCCCTTTGGGAATTAGGTCTGGGGGTGTTTGGGACCCCCACTTCCTCATCTTCATCTTCTTCTGCACGTACAGTCCTTGGAGCTCCTCCAAAGTTCTGGGCTTGGAAGTTGCTGTGTCTGTGTGGTATCTTCTAGTCCAGGCCTGGGGTCCACTGATCTTAAACAGAGGTGATTTTCTACAATTCTACCTTGAAGACTAAACATGCTCACGGAATTTAGAGGGATTGATATGAAATGGGGTAATAAGTTTGCGTATGTGTAAACATTATGCTAAAGGGTAAGGGGTGTAATGCAGCTACATTAAAATTACACTTACTACACAACTCCTCCTAAAATCTCAAAAGTTAAAAAATCGAAAAAAGCTCTGAGGCATCAATACATAGGTGTTACTCTCTTTCACAATAATTCAGAATTCTTAATTAGTGTTCAGTCATCATTTTGGGAACAAAGCCATTTAGAGGAATGTATTTTAAATGAAGATATCATTAGGCAGAATATTTATGAAGCTGAGAAATATAGCAGTGGCAGAACAAAGATTATTTTCCAAAGTTGTATAATTTTGGACCAAAGACCGATAAAATTTGTGTCAAATTCCGTGAATTGTTTCAACTGAAAGAATAAGAGAATTTTTCCTGTCTTGAGTGTCACCCTGATTTAAATTAGGTGTGTCTAAAAATGAAAGGTAGCACCTGAAATTTAGTTTTTTAACCTTTACATTGTGGTTTTTACTTGACATTTTGTTTCTATACTAGATTTTTCCAGGCACATGAATTTGTTTTAACAAAGTTGCTTGTAATTATAGTTGATAAATTTCTACTTTCTTGCTCAGCTACTGGGTCAAACTGAAAGCCAATTAAAACTCGGGGAAATTTGTTTTGATTTTTAAAACATTTTACATGCAGTAAGGACCTGTACTTTAAGAAGGGGGAATAAAAGCTTATTTTTTATTTTTTTTTAAAGGCAATTTGTATAGTAATGTGGCCATTTCTTACAGGGACTATATGCTTACTAATGTGCAATTACTTCTGTCAGCATAGTATTACTCTAGTATTATCAGTTTTTCTCATATTAATGGATTTATGATTACTGAAATGATATTTCCAAGCCCAAGTGTATCCAATAGGGTTTATATATTTAGTCAATGTTTTTGGGTTCTCTACAGGAAAGAATGAGGTGTCTAAGTGAAAATAGTCCTTGGAGATATTACTTAAAAGGAACATTTTCTATGTGTTATACATGAATTTTAATTTTCACCAGCTCTCCTCTCTTCGTGTTAGGAATTTCCTTGGAGGAAAAACTGCAAAATCCAAATCATTGTAATAAGACAGGAACAGAACACAAGACAGGAGCTGTAGCATGTTACTGTGCCAAGTAATGGCACTTGGGTTTCTTTCATTAACACTGGGTGGAAAGTTCAGTTTTTATTTCTATTGTAATTTTATATTGTCAATTACATCCATAAAGGTGCAAATCATTGTTTCTAATTTCTAATCAGTATAAGTAAGAAAAAAGGTGTTTAAAAGCATAGAGGACAGAAATCCCATACAAAGATACTGTTGTTAGTGTGAGTTTGCTCTGGTCATAGACACCAGGTACCCCAGCTTCTGCTCTCTCTTGCAGTGTCCCACTGCAATGCGGGTCTTCGGGGTCCTTTCTGGTCTCTTAAAATATGGACCTGCAGCCAAATACCTCGTCCTGCTTCCCCCTGACAGTCCTGTTTGCAGCAAAGAGCTCTGAACAGCAACAGGGTTTTTTTTTGTTTGTTTGTTGAGTTTTGGGTTTTTTTTTTGTTTTTGTTTTTTTTGTTTTGATTTGGTTTTTTTTCGTTTTTGTTGGTTGGTTGGTTGGTTTGGGGTTTTTTTTGTGGTTTGGTTTTCGTTTTATTTTGTTTTTTTTTGTTTTGTTTTGGTTTTTTTTTTGAGAGAGAGATAAAATACACATTTCTGCCCCTGGTAGATACCCATTTTTCCATTGTTAGTTGGGTGCCACATTTGGAGCCCTTTGCAGATCCACGTTATCAGTTACTTTGGCTGAACGCCCGGTGTCCACTGACACTCCACCCAACCCCCCCGGAGGCAGAAGGAGAAGGGAAGGAGGGGGAAGGAAAAAAACCTTGCAGAACCAAGGCTGCTGAGAAAGACAGTTTTATATTTACTCAGAGAAGAAAAAGAACTATAAGCACTATACACACAGGGAAAACTAAAGACTACTTCCCCCCAAAAGGTGTTTTCCTCCTCCGAAAACAGCCGTCGATCCCGCGCAACTGTCCTGGAAGAGAAGAGGGAAGTTGTTTCCTTCTCGTCTCTTTATATCTGAGCTGACGTAACATGGTATGGAATAGCTCATTGGAAAAATATACATCAGGTGACCTATCCTAGTTCCATTTCCCTCCTAGGGAGGGTTACAAACCCACTACAATCCAACAAAAGCTCCTTGCACGCAGCCTCTGCTTTTGCAGAGCTTTTAAGGATTGCTTGTGTTCAGTTACAAGTGGCTTCTTACCACATGGTGGGTTTAGTTAATGCTTCAAGAATTGCTTTATCAAACCTTTTGAACAGAGAGGCTTTATACATCCTTTTGAGTGTTGTTTTTTCCCCTCATCCTTCATCAATAGGTACCCTGGCTTCATGTCTGACTTTGTATAGTGTGGTGGCACCTTCTGCAGTCTGTAAGGTTGTCTGCTGTTATCTTAGGCTGTGACATGCAGCTCTGTGTAACTTATCTCTGCCTACCTTGCAGCACCAGTGTGACTTTGTTCTGGGGACTCTGCTTGTCAAAGTTGCCTGGGAATTTTTGGTGTGCACAGTACCAACCCTTCTGAAGAACATCACTTGACAGAATGAGTCTGATTTTCATGCAAGAAAACAGGTGTCTAGAAGTGACACAGGATTCTGGAATTTGTTCTTTGTGGCCTTTTTTGTTGTTGTTCATTTAAGTATCTAGTTTGGTTAATGCAATTAAGGTACTTTCCAAGGGTTTATGCTGCAGTGAATTGAGATGTTTTTCCATTCCTGTGTACATGGACACAATTTCCTTTTCAGAGGGAGCCTTGCCAAGATCTGTGTCAGGGTATGGCTCTGTGAAGGCAGGATGCTCAGCAGGGTTTCTCAAGCTTTTGTTAAAAGTGAGAGGGTAACCTAAAGATCAGTGATCTTTGGGGATGGGGAAAGGCAACTCCCTCTTGTGGAAGGAAGGCTGAAGTGTTCAGCAATTAGGGAAGTGGAATTCTGACTCAGAAGCACATGTAGTTCAGTCCTTGCATGACCTGGGACTCTGCCATTGGTTCCCAGAGTAGAGGTGCTTCCTTCTCATATGGGTGTAAAAGAAGGAAAGTGTGAATGAATTTTTCTGTTTTGGTTTGGTGAGGGGCAGGGAAAGGAATTTTCAGAAAACTTAAAATATCTGAAAGCAAAATAGGGGGAGGTTGTCTTTTTGGGACTCGAGAAACTAAATTGAGCTGGGTACCAATAGACAGCGGCGCTGGAGACTTTGTACTTGCACAGAAATACATCAGCTGAGATATTCCAACAGGCCTTATCTGTCTCTGCTATAATTATCTGTCTTGGAGGCTCAGTGTACTAAGTCAGGATGACTAGAGATGTTATCTGCTACATGATGGAAAAACAAGCACTTTAAAAAGCAAACAAACATAGTGCTAGAGTAATCCTCTTTCCCCAAAACGGTTTGTAATCATGCAAACATAAACAAATCCTATAGAGTTCTGAGCAAGTGTAATCTGGTCCCATTCAAACGGAGAGGATTGCTGCTTTTCACAGCTTTAGCTTATGAAGTCTGTAATGTAATTATAGAGCAGAAATAACAAGAATGGAAGGAATTTGACTTAATGTGCAACAAATTTTCCACTGGGAGATAAATACAGACATTACAGGAAACTTTGCACATATAGAGCAACACATACACTGTATGAAACAAATATTCTGATTCACAGAAGGTTCTGACCCCTTTCTGAGCAGACAGCACAGGAGGAATGCATTGGAGTTTTGCCACCTCTTTTTAAAAAGTGAGCTAAGCTCCCATGACTGACTTCTTGTCAGAGGTGGGTCAAGGTCAGCTCTCTTTGTCCTAGCAGAGAACCTGGAGCAGAGCTGAGAGGAAGGCTGGGGGGGAAAAGCCACTCTTTGCTTTCCTCATCCTCAGGCTCAAGAGACCAGTGTAGTACTGGCTGCCCATTACATGAACCTCACTAGTTTCAAGATACCTGCTAATCGTCCTGGAGAGCTCCTGAACTACCTGGGAAAGTCCCAGCGTCTTTCCTCTGCTGGTTGCTCTAATTCACTGTCAGAAAAGCAGGTAAAGAGCTACTGCTGTGCCAGTGGGGACCTCTCCTTCCCCCACTCTGTTAAAGAACAACCAAGTTTCTCAGTAAGGGCACCTGCACGTCCCTTGTCTGCCAGTTGCAAGGGATTTTGCAGAGGGCTGCACCTGACTGTGTGAAGGGCAGAGTCTTGGGGAGGCTGTGGAGGGTGAGGGGGGCAAACATGTCTGGTGTGAGTTTACTTGGCCTGATGCCCAAAAGGATTAACAATTGAGGTAAGACTTGAAATGTTTTTAATGACTAGAACTACAACTATGCATCCATAAATAATGGCAACGACTGCAGGGCACAAACAAGAGGTTTGACTTGGGCATATTATTTGCTAATATACCTAATAATGCAAGTGCTAAATAGTTTGATATTGCACAGATTTAAGATCTCGCAGAATATTCTGGGGATCATTGAGTCCAACTCTTAAGTGAATGGCCCATATGGGATTTGAATCTGTGGACCTTGGTGTTATTAGTACCATGCTCTCACCATTTGACATGAAATCCTCTGATTTGAAGTGCGAGCCCCTCCTGTCAGGAGAAGGAGGCAAACTCAGTTGGTGGAACTCAGCATTGTTCTCTTCTTGTGGTAAATCTACCCGGAGTTTCAGGGAGTTCAGGGAACTTATGCTCACTGGTGTTTCAGACTCTGTGGGCTTAGGTCAGGGTTTTTTTGGTGCAGCAGACATCTGTGAGGGAGCTTGCTGTAAGTGACTTGACAGATATAGGTATTTGGGAATTCTGGTCTTCAGTTACCTGAGAGCTGTACAGCAGTTTGAGCAGTTTGGATGGGAAGAGTGGAGGAGGTATCTGAAGAGAGAGAAAGATGAAGTCATAAGGAAAAGTGTAAATAATTTCTGGGACCTGAGCAGAAAATGGATGAAGTGTTTGGGTTTAGCTTTTTTTTTCTTTTCTTTTTTTGTGGTTTAGCTTTTTATTCAAATGGGCTTTGTCCAAATATGGTAGAATTCCTGGTTCAGGACTGAAAAGCCTTTGTGTTGTACTCAGTGCTCAAATGTGTTTCAAAATTGGCACATTTGTGTGCCATATAACTGGGGAAATCAAACGTATTTAAGAAAATCTCTTCTCTGCCAAAAAAAGTCAGCCGTATTTATATGTGCTGGCTGGATCTCACCTCCTCAGAGGAACCACATGTGTTGCAACTCCATCAGCTTTGGTTTTTAATGTTGTGTGATTTGATCTGTCCTGTGTGGTTGCCATTAGCCTTGAGGCCAGTTCTGAATCCACGCTCTGCCTGTGCCAGCAGCACAGAGCTGTCAGCTGGCTGTGAGGCCGGGCAGGTGCTCAGTGAGGAACTCACTACCTGGTAACTCACTGCTTCAGCCACAGCAGTGGCACAAATCCTGGCACCAGGGCAAGTGCTCTCACTATCATCCCTATAGTCTGCAACCTCTTCTTCACTGCTCTTTCCCTTACTGACTCCTTAAACATGACTGGAAATTGGTTTACAGTCCTTCCTGACCCCATGGAAGTTCACTTACTTTCTTACCAAGCAGAAGGAAGTTCACTTACCAACTTACCATCTGTCGTGGGCTGGGGGAGTTGTGGGAGTGTGTTCTCATTGTGGTCTGTGTGACCTCCCCAGGAAAAAGGTTGCCTACCCAGTACAAATAGTGAAATTTTCAGTCTGGCAGATGGGGACAGGCATGAAAATTAAGCACAATAACACCAATGCAGCATTCACTTTTCAGGATTTTAACCTTAACACAAATTGAGGTATAGAAGAACTAGTTGCATTTACAACATTATTAATCATATTCAGGCAATCAGATAGTTCAGTTTAAAGCTTGTCTCCATTATGGAGATAAGAAAACAAAGAAAAAGAGTTTCAAAATGATTTCAACTATGTACTAAATGTTAAACCTTTCTATACTGGCACTGTGTCAGGGCTGGAGTGGCTTTAATTTGCTTTACATGATTAACAGCATTGAGGCATTTCCAGTTTTAAATGAGAGGTTCACTCCAGGTTTTATAACACTTTCTACAGAGAAGCCCATATGCATGTTTACATCTGAAATATTTCCAGGCTTTTGATGAGCAGGTTATTCTGTAATTGTTCAGGTCTTGATACCCTTGTTTTAAAGCACTTGTTAATGACACGCATCTGGAGTCAGAGAGGACGCTGGACAGAGTTCTGGTGTCTTCTTGTATGGCTACTCTTGCCTTCCTTGAGATGGTGGAGGAAGGGCATTAAGACAAGATGGCACTGAATTAATATGCTGGCTGTGGATTTGAAACCACCTATTCTTGGCATCTGTGCCCCAGTAAAACTGGCACATCCCCTAGTCCGCAGGCAGTGTGCCACGAGGACAGATGGCTGTGGCAGTGAGTAGCCAGGAGGCGATACATGAGCATCAGATTCATTTGTTGAGGGCAGGATACCAAACCAGAAATGTCAAAATGGTTTTCAACCCAGAGCTCCTGAACCTGTGTGCAAGAGAACATCATTGATACTTCAGATCAGAGCTGGATCAACTGGGTAAAGGTGAAGCTGGAATTCCCAGATCATAGTCACTGAATTTCTGGCAAGCCTTAGATCAAATTTTGCCTGCCACAGGGCATAAAAGGGAGAATACTATCACACTGACCCTTGTCCCTATGGTGGTGACAGTAGTACATTCTGATCTGTTTTTTGTTTAATTAGATAAAGCTGCTTTTGGGTTACTTTTTATTCTTTTTTAAGCCTGAACAGTATTCCTGTGATTAGAATCCTTTGGCAGCCTCACATATTAATGCTAAGATATTAAATGATGGCAATAATGTCCATGTTGCAATAGTTAAGTGAACTGTTTATCAGTTTTGTCAGGGCAATGAAGTGGGACTCTGGATTTCCAAATCCAGCCCTTTGCTGATGGAGCACCACAATGTGTGGAATTACTGTGCTTCATCTCCAAATTGCTACCTTTTGATGGAATGTTCTCACTGGAAAGCAAATGGTAGGAAACATCTTCCATTTCTATTTATATAATTAAATTTGAAAGAATAATTTAAACCCCCTGAGTTTTTTGAAAAAGAACATTACAGAAAACTCTAGTAAACCTGAAACACAGCTGGCACCAACAGAAGTATTGTCTGTGATGATCTGTGGGTCCACAGCATGTACTTCTAAACTGTGTAATTACACTGATTAGCTTTATTCAGACAATAATCAGATCAGTGTCTGATAAAATGAGGGGGTTTTATTTTGTGACATAAAATTATTTTCATTTAGTAGGTTTCAGTTTGTTAGTGCCAATATACTAAAAATAAAATTGCCTACAGTCATGTGGGACAGTTGAAACACAGTGAGTAAATCTGTCTTCAGACAGAAACAGATCCCACAGGGAATGATGGATTGCCATGCTAATGGATTGCCATGATTTGCAAAGGAAATAATGGTCTTTAAAACTGTCAGTTTGCCACCTAAACACTTATCTGTATTGCAGTGATACTCAGAGGTGCCTCAAATCAGAGGGAATCGATTGCACAGGGAAATGGAGCTGGTGGTGATGGACTGATAACTGCACACCTGGGCCAAGCTCTCCCAGCACCTTCTGGCTGGGACAGAGCTGGACTGGTGGAGTCAGAATTTTCAGCTGTTACCACTATGCTAATCCAGGTTTCTGTATAGTGCATTCTGAGAAACCTAACCTTTTTTTTGTCTATTGTGATCTTAACTTTCCCACTTTATATTATATTATGGAAAAATGAAGACTGGAAAAAAGAACTTGTTACAGTACCTGGAACTTTCTGTTCCGATTCTCTGCTCCCATTTCACATTTGACCAAGGAAAACAAGGTCCATAATTTGCATAAGGGATGTGGAAGATGCAATGGCCTCAGTAATGTCAAACCACAGTCAAATCTACATTTTTTTCTATTTATTTGAATTTTAAATAAAATGAAAATTAATTGATACTCTTTAGTAAAAATAGGATTGTCTCAGTTTAATGAGACTAAAGTGTTTTGCTAAGGAGGATGAGTTATAAGGTAGACCAAGCTCCTCTCTCTAAGCAACTGTAAATCCGAAATTAAGAGGCTCCAATTGAGGAAGTATGGAGAAAGAAAAAAAAACCCCAGCCCTTTATTAAAGGATATATGTGTATTGGCAGAACACAAAAACCAACCGAACAATAACCCTGTACCCAAAAATCCCCCTCGAAAGGAAACAGTTTGGTACTTTCTGCCTTTTGGTGCAATTCTAACCACGGCCAGCGGGGGCGCTGTTGGCCTCGGGAGAAGCTGGAAATGGAGATTTTTCCTCCACCGAGAAGGGGAAAAGGGACACAAGGGGGTTCTTCCCACGAAAACTCACCCTGCCTGTGGCTGGCTGTGGCCAGGATTTCCCCCTTTTCACTGATAGGCACAAACTGCTGCCAAACATGGGAGCAGAGGAGGGAAAGGGCGACTTCCTCTCCATAAAGTTCCTCTGTAGGTGGGTCAAACCTCTCCGATGAAGTCCAAACAGGTCCAGGCTGGGGGCAGAACAGGGTGCAGGAAACGAAGGCAAACCTGGAACCAGCAAACAGACAGATGACCAAGAGGAGAACGAAATGACCTCAGAGCCTTTCCAACACACACCTTGCCTGAGTTAAGGCAAAAGTGAAGTGAATCCCGTTTCTGAGGAGTGAAGAAAAAAACCTCATCACTCCTCCCCACAATTCTTAGGAGGGCCATCAGCTTGGAATGCAGTCCTGCCAGTTAGTTCTTTTGTGTAAATCAATCACGCAAGGCAAACCGCCCTCCCCCATTCAACATCTTTCTTTTGCAATGGGGCAGGGGAAAGAGAAATTCCTGCTTGCTTTTTTAGAACAAGTAAACTTATGACAAGGGTGTTTTCATATCAAGTACCGTTTTGGCCTTATTAAAAATTCAGCTAAGGTTCTAGTTTTGATCTGTTTTCTTAAATTTTATTGAATATTGTTATGTCTTCATATATTATGACTAAAGAGTGTTATTGTGGGTCTTCCAAAATCTAAATAACTTCAAAAATCTCCCTCAATCTAGTAATATGTTAACTAGAAAAAATGTATTGTTAATGCCTTTTAAATACAGACATTTGCTTGATGAAGTGACCTTAGCCAGAATTTGCTCGTCCAAAGGGGTAAGCTTGTAACTCAGTAACATGGTTAATTTTAATAAGTCAGACAAGCTCAGGCTCTCTGTAGCTTTGAAACACTTGAATTCAGTTTTGATGATATTATTCTCAGCGAGCATGAAGCAGATGCGCATAATTCTTTTTAGCATATTACTTGAAGTTGACTTCAAACATGTGTTCATTGTAAGTTGTTAGAGTGCCTTCATCTACTGGGAATCCAATCTGCCTATTTGCCTTTTTTTAACTTTAATTACTGCTACTATTATTGTTTGTAACTCTCACCTGGGAGCCTGTGGGCCCTTTTTATATCAAGGCCTGTATGGAAAAAAAATCTCTTCTCTACAGTTTATAGTGTAAACCTTTCTTGATTTTGACTCACGCAAAATGAACTTCTTTAAATGAGGTATTTTATCTTTATGTCCAAATAAATGTTTTATTTTTTACTTTTCTGCAATGGTGACAGCCATCTGAGTATGACTAGGGTCACCTGCTGTGCACAACTGTCAGCTTTGAGGTCCAGTCCTGTGTGACAGTTTGTGTGAATGAAGGAGCTCAGATTTTGGCAACAGAATCTCTCACATAGGCAACGTGTTTCTTTTTCCATGTTTAAATTTGTAGTACCATATTTGTTGGTCTAAATGACATCATTATATAGCAGTCTATGTTCAGGTTCATACAAAGGCAAAAGGACTCATTGCTAATGCCATGGGTTTTTTTTAAGTCACTGTTAGACATTTAAAAGTAAAGAAAGAAGAAGAGTTCTGCACTTGTTCATTGTCTGACTGAATTCATGAGCTAAAGTGTTCACCAAAATGCTCCTAGCAGAAATTTCTCTGCAGTTTTTTTTTTTTTTTACTTCCCATGCTCTAAAGACAAGAAATGCTCTGAATAATCTTGTGGCACATGGGCATGCCTTCTCATGCAGAGCACAATTGGTTCAGCAGAGATCCTTGGTTTTCTCTTAAATCAAAATAGTATCCCAGCTGTAAACTAAGACCTTGATTTTGGACAGAAGCAGTCTGTAGAGTAAGAAATATGTTTGCTTACTGTGTAAGATGTGATTTTTTTCTGAGATAAAAATATTGCACTTTACTGGTTTCTTTTTTTTTTTATTGTGGTAGAATATTAATTCCACTCTGCAGTTACTGGTTAGTATATTGTTGATACATTTTTTTAAGAAACAGAAGTTTAAGTTCTCATGGTTGTTTGTGTCATACCATAGAAAGACATTATTTTCTTGCAGAGCTGGGATGAAAGGATTGCCTGAGTGCAGCACTAATGCTGTACCTTACTAGACTGGAGCTTTGGTTTGCAGTCTTGGCTGTAGTTCTCTTCCTCCAAAGTCTGGAAGGAGCTGTAAAGTTAAGAGTCAGTTCTCTGCAAAACTTATTTCCCTTCTGAAAATGCTGGAAAACATTCTTGGGGCGATAGCTGGGGAGAAATAAGGCAGGCAGCCAATTCCCCTACTGCTCTGAATTGATTCATGCTTTGTATGGTACTTTGTCTTGAATGCTTTCAGTATGTGTTGTTTCTTGTAATGTTCTCATTAAATGTAAATGAGAGTTTTGAATTTGGTTATATTCTCAATGACATAGAAATTGGATTCAAAATACTGTAAGATGTGGCATTAGCAATAAATAATTTGAGGAAATAAGATGCCAGCTGAGTTTTTGTGTCTACTGATAGAGGACTTGAAGCTCAGGCAAGTCTTTGGCATCTAGACTTGCTAAAGTTTCTCCCCACCATGCAAATATGTTTTATTTCCTCATGTCTCTAGAGCTCTTTGAAGTGCAATCAATAGTCCAGTCCACCCACCATCGATTGGAAGTGTTGATCAGGTCATTGGTGTGGCAGTGCATTATTTGCATCTCATGTGCTTGTGAAAATACAGCAAAAATTTGTACGGATGTTTAACAGTGAAGATGTGCCTATGAAATTTCACCAGGTAATGAGCTAGATGAAGTGTTAATTCCAGCAAAATCTTTCTTACTCTGCCTTGCTTTCATTCAGAAAATATTATTGCATTTCCAATAGTAAAAGAATTCTGTAAGGATACAATTTTGAAGTCCTTAGTGGAATTTGCATTCCTTGAAGTTTTGCACTTGTACTTGAGACAGAGAAATGACTTGTTTAGGATTATGAGTTAGTCACTTGAAGGTGTCTTAAAGTCATGTGCACTGTCTGCTCACCTATGGTTCACATTCTTGGCATGTTTGCCCAGCAGAACTGACTTGACAGGGGCTTCTCTAGCTGTGATTTCCCTGTATATGGGCAAATTTCACTAAATCTGATTACTGCCGTGTCTCAGTGGCAGCTATACTTCACAAATGATCAGTAGATAAAATACTTTAATCTTTTGTTTTAAGAGAAGGCTTGGCACTTGCTTCTTGGAAAGTATATAATTAAAGCAGAAAAATAGGCGTACAGTTGTAGAATTGGAGAAATTGAGGCAGTGTGCAAAAGACAATGACAGAGATGAGGATGTATCTCTGATGCTGAATCCAGTGCTTAAAAGGGCCTTGTGTGGTAAGATGGGAACCTAGAGGTTCACTTTCCCTTGGGATTTTTCTGGGCTTATCGTGGTTGCCAGTGCGTCAGTGTAAGCCCCGTGCTCAGTACGATGTGAGAGACATGATTCACCTCCTGCAGAGTGTTTCTTCTTCAAGGCAGAATCTTATGTATTTTTTTCATGACACCTCCTAACATTAGTAACTGACTGTTTGTTTGTCTGGTTCACTTCTGTTGGGTTTTACTCTGGCCTAAGTTTTAACCACTGTTAAGGGAGGAAACTTTCTGCTTCTGACTTTGTGTTATGCACCAGTGAGCCACAGGACAAAGTGGATGGAACCAAAAGTTTCCCCTTCTCTCCTGTCCTGGTTTATCTCCTGGTTTATCTGCTCAGGGTGGTCTACTCTCCATCAGCTCTCTGATCTGCTTCCCAGGGTCATTTCAAGAACATCCATCTTTGGTATAAGAGGATGAGTGGCCAAGAGAGACCAGAGGCTTAGGTAATATAGAACTGTTCCTTCTGGGATCAGGACCAGGTTACAGTGGGGTAACATGCTGAGGGAGCTGCAGGTCTAGCATCAGCCACTTTTCTATGCTGGATTAAAGAGAATGGTGCAGATGCTGCTCAGAACAAACAGCAAACCCCATGAAACAGCAGCACTGCCAGGGGCAGGAGGGAAGGTATTGTCCAACACATCTCTCCATCTTAACATCATGGATAAATACATGGACATCCAACATCTTATCCAAGTGGAAAGAAAATATGAGTGCAGAGAAAGCACAGGTGTTCTCCTGAGGCTTGGGTCAGCCTGTGAGGATGTTGCACTGGTCTGTTCATTTTACTCTTGGTCTTGTATATGGTTGAGAGCATGTTGTGTGACCTGTCAGGTGACAAAATAGGTGTGCAGCTGCTGTGGGTGTGCTGACTGGTATCTCACCTCAGACACTTTCTGCAGACAGCAGCAGTACCAAGTGTTGATCTCTGTTTGAACCATTCCATAGTTAGCAGGCAGTTGAATGACTCAGTTGGCTGCTGCACAAGAGAACTACCGAAGACAGTAGTTTGCTTGTTTAATTTATTTTTTTTCATAAGCAGACTTTTGGGGGCACGTCAGGCTTCAAAAGACCTTTCTACCCTGAAAAAGAAAAGAAGGTTCCCTTGTGCCTACTACTTTAGGCCCATATTTCAAAATGACATGTTGGTATCACAGATCGTGGGGCTGCACACATCGCTCACGGTGCATTGCTCCCTATCCACAGAGTTATGATCAAAATAAAACACTTGAAATATGTTCTGCTCTGCTAGGTGGGAGAGCGAACAAAATACTGGAGGGGAACCTTTAAGTAGTATCTCTCTGGAATTATTTACAAGATTGCACTATTTTTCCCACAACCTATTCCCTGTTTCTCCTCCTCCTTTCCTTCAAATATTCTGACTGGTGCTGACAGAAATTATTATAGCTTATGAGTGATAATATAATTCAGTTTTCCTCAAGGAGAGATGCTATCAGAGAAGTGTTTTTTAAAATATATTGGTTGAAAAGAGCCATCTTTCTTCCTAGAAGAACAGTTATTAATCTCTTACCAGCACATTTTCATATCATTTTGAACATTTATTTCCATGCTGTGATATTATAAACCCCGGCATTTGTGTCAGTTTTGATGCACTGCAACATGCTGGAACATGAAAAGCCGTAATTACCACTGTGGTCATTTGAATTGCTAACCAGATCCTGACATTTCCAAATCGGACCAATTTCTTAGTGATCCAGAAGTAAGCCTGGGTGCCACATGAGCTGCATTTCAATTAGGCAAGTCAACATTTAAAAAGAAAATGTGGAGCGCTCACATCCCCAAAGCATTGCTAAAATAGAGAAGTGCTTTGATGGTATTCTATTGCCTCCTCTAGACTGAATGTTTTGTTGGTGAGGATTTGCTGATAAAATTTTAGTTTCTGTTCATTTTGATGCATTTGAATTGTTCAAAAAGGTGTCTTTAAGAAATTTTTTCTGCAACCTTTAATTCTTTGTGATGGATACACCTATAGCAACCTGCTCTGAGGTTAATGTGTGAATGTGCTATGTACCCTTAGAGGTGTGAGCTCTCAGTTCTCCTGAGGGTTTGAGTCGTGGACTTCATACTCTGTGCCCAGATCATTTGGGTTTGTTGCTGTGCAAGTCTCATAACTGGATTTCCAAGGTTCCTGGAGAGCTCAATGTTAGCTGTGGGTGCACATCTCCACGCTGCTGCTTGCTGCTGATGCTCTGTCGGCTGGTGTTGCCTGGAGGGGTTATTTTGTTACAGCCCTGCATCTGCACGGGCTCGGAGGAGGGAACGTGACAGGGAAAGAGAAATGTTCAAGCCATCAACAACCCTACAAATGAAGGGTGTGACACCCTGTGACATCATAAGCTTTATTTTTGAAAGAGTGATTCAGGGCTCTCAGCATCCCAAACCACTAAAGTAAAATACGTAGCTTCTTTTTTTAAAAGAAGATTCATGGGCTTTCAGCCTATTGGACCTGAGGGATGTGGCATTAATATATAAAAGGTGTCTCTTTGACTTGAGGCTGCAGAAAACTATACAGCAATCATCTTATAAGTAGTTGTTGGAATATCACTGCCAAAGTTACTATTCCCAGTTTAAAGACATTGCTCTCCTCAAAGTGGATTTTTAGGTGTGTTTGCACGTCATGTGAGTTTTGGAGTGACTGAAGCAGTGGTGGTGATGATATGATGCGTGGTGTTTAATGTAGTCTTCTAGGAGGTAAAGTTGATCTTGAGAACACAGATGATTTGGATATACTGTGCTTTACTCTCAAGTTGGCAGTGGATAATTTTCATGCAACAGATGTGTTTCATTATGGCTACCTGGGGCATGAAATAACTTCTATTGCTAAAACCAATGGGTTCAATATGGTGCTGGGTGGTGCTGTTATTTTCACTGCAGAGATGTCTAGACACCTCACCCAAGGAGCCAAGCCCCCAGGTACTGAGCACTGTATGCCTGGGTAACAAAAAGCTTCTTCCAGACTCTGACAGCTTTAAAAACACACTTGAAAAGCATGTTGGTTATTGGGGAAAAAAAAAAAGTCTATTCTGGTTGTGAAACTCCTGTGTGGGGAAAAATAAGATAAATCTCTGTGGGACAAAAAGTGAATGAGTCACAATGTGCACAGCTACTGTTTAACTCGTTCCCTCTCTGGGTTCTCTCCTCCTGGCACGTCTCCAGCCTGTGCAGCCTGCTGTGGATCCCAGTGATCCCCTATGAGCCTGCTCCACTGGGGATGGTGTGCCTGCATGGTGCAAAGAGTTCAGAGGCTGGGATTTTATAATAGGCTGTCCCTGGCCTGCTTGCTTGACCCTCCACCAGTATTCTCTGATTGACATGGGGTGTTTTTGTTTGGTTTAAGGAGAAAATATGTAAATGAGTAGCTAATAATATCTATGTTTGGATCTGTGGAGTCTGAAGTCCAGCAGATGAAGCAGTGAATAAACTTTTTGACATTTGTCCATGGTTTCTTGCATTTTGCCTGAGCCAAGTCAGCCCCTTCTGCAGATGCTTTCCTAGGCATGGTCTACTCCCAGGTGCGCTGCCACTCTCCTGAGTGTTGTTCTGACTGGACAACAAATAGTAAGTTTCCTGAGGGCATTGCTGCAGATGGGGTTCCTACTGCTAATTAAAAACAGAATGTGTGTTTGTGGATGTCTACAATGTATTGTTAAATGGGAGTCCTGTTTCTGTGGCATTTTAGAAATACAGTAGAGAATATTGCCGTGGATTTGTGTTTTAGGTTAGCCATGGTAGAAAACTGGAGAAGAGACAAAGGTTTACAGCCAGAGCAATGGTCACTGCCATCCGTCACTTCTTCACTCTTCTGTCTGACAGGGGACAAGGTGAACCTCTTCTCACCCCTTTGGGGGCACTCTGCCCCTTGTCATCTCTTTGTCAAGCAGCAGTGACAGCACTGACATGAGTAAGTGGCTTGCAGCTTCGCAGTGAACAAAACTTGTCAGCTTTAATTAGCATTGTTGAATGATGTCTTGAAAGCCTGTAGGTATAAACAGACGATTAAGCTGGTAGAATTAAAAACAGATGTTAGAATTTAACTCCCTTAATAACAACATCCCTCATCCCCTCCCCATTAAAAAAAAAAAACTAATGTCAGTTAATGCCTAATTCTATTTATATATTTCTCATTAACATGCAGATTGAGCATAATGTATTTAGGAAGACAACATGCTTTTTATTTGAATGGAGGTGGCTGTTAGAATTTGTCAAATATTTCTGTTAGTCCCTTGTTCCTAGCCACTTGTCCAGACAGAAGGGACTTGACTTTAAAACCGGCCAGGCCATATTTCAGATTCCATAAATTCCTGATCCTCCAGAAGAGGGTAAAAAATTTCTGTACTAAAATCCTAGAAATTATCATCTGGACTGCTAGAATACACTGAAAACTCTTAATGGGAAATTCTTTCAATGCAATAGATATTTTAATATGAGGAACCCCTTCTAGACGTGCTGTTTTCATGGTTCCTGTGCCTTTCCAAAGCAAGATGGTAATTGTGGCCACATTCAGCTGGAAACTGGAGTAGGTCTAGTATTTATCTGGATTACACAGCCTCTGACCATGGCTGTGGCATGAGACGTAGCACATGCTTAGGCAGCTCTATGCCAGCTTATCTAATAAGGGAGAGGAAGTGGAAAGAAAAGACCTCATGACTCCCTTAGCCCTCAGGTAAATCTACATCTGCTTTGGTTTGTCTTCAGTGGGTTTTTTTTTTGGTAAATGCCCCTTGGAATAAACCCTGAAAGTGTTAAAGGCCAGGCTGGCCAGTGCTTGGAGCAAACTGGTCTAGTGGAGGGTGTCCCAGGCCATGGCAGAGGGGTGGAGGTAGATCATCCTTATGGTTGCTTCCAACCCAAACCCCTCTGGGACTCTGTGAGTGCCTTATCTTCCACTAAGTTTACAGAGCACAAGCAAATTTAGGCTTTTATTTATCTCCAAAATCTGGATTTAGGCTGGAGGTGCACAACGTCTTGGAAGGAGGATCATGGAGGTGAACACAATCTGGGAACAAAAGTAAGCCCAACATGGAGACATGCAATGCTTTCTGGTTGAGTGAGGATGTGTTTCCTATCCATGAATCCAAGGATTCCATGATGCTGAAGATGGCACCCAAGCACATTTTGAATGGCATTTGGCAAGACTACCCTGTTGTGACAGGGGGAAGAGCTGAGAGAAATGGTCTTCTCAGAACAGTGTCCTGTTGAGTTGCAAATGTGGCCAGAGTGGGATCCTTGTGGAAGGCACAACAGCTTTCCTCTGCATCTCCTGGCTCCACTGTCTCTACCCTTAACACTGACATTGGAAACAGAAAATACACGTTCTCTGAAGCAGAATGCAGCACATCCTTCTAGCAGGAACACAACTCGGAGCACAGCTTTTCCCCACCACCTCCTCAAGGGGTCCAGATCTTTGGGAAATTCTTTAAAGATAAACTTTCCTACTGGTATGTACCAGGAGAGAAATTCAGTCTCTGATCTAACTGCTATTGCCATTTGAAAGTGATATATTTTTCTGGACGACAAATTTGATGTCAGACTTCCCTATTGGAGTTTACTGTCACCTGAGGACCAAGAAATGAGCATGGGTGTATTTCCTGATGACTAATTGGAACGCTTTCTTTCAACTATTAGTCATTGTTTTTCCTGCAGGCTAGACCTGTATTTGTCACGAGCTGCAAATTCTCCAATAAATTATGAATAGGCATGTAAATGTTTAAATCCATGTGTTTGAATGAGAGGCAAGACTGGAAAATAAGAGCAATTCTTGATCTGCTCTGGTTTTCACAATGTGACAGACTGTCATGGTTAAAAGGACCTTCACAGATTTTTTATTCACTTTTATATTATTTGCTTGATGTAAAATGTAGGTGGCAAAAGAAGAGAGAGTCATGGCGAGGTGTCAAGTTATTATAACTTAATTACTTCTAGAGAATATACAACTGAACATGTACAGTGCTATGATATAAAAATAAAGTACATGTTAAATAGATTGCTGAAATATGCAGCTTGAGGACACATCTTCCATTTTTTTTCCTGTCTGTCTGATGCTCAAGGCTTGATAAGACATGATTAGTCTCCAAATCATTAATGTGATACTGCTATAAAACATTGCTTCTGTTTCTGTTCATTTCACTGGAATCTGTCCTGCAAGTGAGTTTGTGTTCTGCCCCCCAGAAGAAGGGGCAGTTATATCTGAAATAACTGGGGTTTTCTTCTGTTCCAAAGCATATATATGGTAAAATTAACATGTGCAGTTTAGATTTCCTCTGAGTTATGAGGGAAGTCGTTGATTATGGAAGATGTCTATGCATGAAAGGCTCCCACGTATGAAAATGACATTTGAACCCCTTCTTGCAAGTTCATATGAATGTAAGTCTGTAAGAATGCAGAAAGGAGGATGTGTAGGAAGACTTTCTGGGAACATGTAGGAAGACTTTCTGGGGATGTGAAGGAAGATCTGCATCACCTGGGTTCTGGTGAGTGGGGATAATTGAGCAGTGCAACCTCACCCCTGCAGGTGGTTGTGTTCTTCCTTCAGACACATTGCTTTGAGCTGGACCAGCAGTTTGATAACTACTTTTGGAAGATGATTCTCGTGGTTGAAGATTTTTCTATTTTAAAAAATAACAAACACCAGCACAAAAACCCCGCCAGAAAACAAAACAAAATTTCTCCCAGGGAAATATAGGTTCTGATAATTAATATGGCCATGGTTCTACTCCTAAATTGGCTTTTACTGTCACCTTGTTGTAACTGGCCTGCATTTTCAGTGAAATGAAATCTGAAACTTTTATTAAAACTATAAATTTGGTATGAAATTTTTTCACTGAAGTAGTTAACCCTTAGAAGGACATCCCTCTAGACAAGGGGGATCCTTCACTGAGGAATTTGTGACTTCATTTCTAAAAGAAGTGGTCATATTGAAACAGAAGTGATGCTCCTGTTGCAGGAGCACACTGCTGAAGCTGTGTCATGCTGTAAGGGATGAGAACTTTATGATTTTTCACAGAAAAGACTCTGATAATGTAATATTTTTCTCCTGTGTTATTTAGAACAAAGATCAGTCATGATGACACCGATTCTCTGTTTTGTTAGTAGGATCTTAACTGTAGTTACAAAATTATGAGCTGTCTTTTGAGAAAGACTAATTCACATTGGAATTGGGAATAAAGGACTACAGGAATGATATGGGGAATGAAGAACTCATAACAGGAGACAGAATGAACTAGCTCAGGTGTCTGCTGTGTGGCATTTCCTTGTGCTCCTCAAGCTTATTTTTAGATAAATTTGTTTCTATCTCACCAGTTTGGTTTCTCAGCAGAGTCCATGTTTCTCAAAAAAACCCATTTGTGTTTAAATATCTAAAACATATCCTACAGTGATAAATACACTGCTACCTATGGGAAACAGGAAAGCTCAGAAAAGTCTATCTGGATCAGGTTTTCCACACTGATGTCTTCTCCACATCATGTTTTCTGGCTATACTGGTGAAAATTTTTTCCTGTGAAATGCAAAGCTCTAGAAATAATCCTTACTGGATTTTTCTTGGCTGGTGATGTTGAAAGCTTTATTATATTTCCCTGCAGTTGGTACAGTTTTGCTGCCAGCTTGCTCTTTGGGTTTGTGTGTTTCTCATTCATTTTCAAGGAGTTTAATACCATGGAATGCAGAGACCACAACTGTGACATTAGATTAAAACAAAATAGTCATGAGGGGGGAAAAAGACTGTATTTAGTTGAGTCCAAAATACTGAGATTTTTTTTTTTGCTTGTTTTGGTTCGTAATAGTTGATGAATTCCTTTGTCTATTCTCCTAACATTGTGGTTTCTTGTTTAATTTATTTAATAGCAATAATTTCAAAATCAACAAGAAATGAGAAAAAACAAATCCCCAAACCCGAGCTTGTCCCTCCTTGGCAGAGTAAGCTCTGCTACACATGTCCTGGCTGAAACTTGAGCAGACTCTCTGTTCATAGCCTGAGCTGGAACATGGTCTGTGTCCACTTATGTGGAAGAGAGTCTTGCCATGAGTTCACGGGGCTTTACTTCACACTCTCTCTGTTGTAGTGGTTTATCAGTCAGAAATTTGATTACTTGTGGGATTTTGTGAGGGATTTTTGTTGTTGTTTGTTTGTTTTATAAGACTTCAGCCAGCTCATCCACTCGCTTTACATTTAAAAATGCAACTGTGGTAATTCTTTAAACCCTCAGTCCATGTTTTGGCAAATACACACATCTCTGCAGTTAATATCACATGGACATAACTATTTTCCTCTGTAAAAAAGCTGGCCAGAAATTTTACTGTAATTACTATCTGTAATGATAGAAAATATTGGGTTAACAAAGAGAAATCAGAATCCTTTTAGGATTTTATTGCCTTAATCTTGAAAAGCTTTAGGTTTTCCATGTGGTTTTAAGACTTGCAACAAATTTAACATTACTAATGATGGAAAACAAAGTGTGTTTGAATTTTGGTTTTTTGTTGGGGTAGAGGATGACTTTTACTCCATGGGCAGAGGGACAGCCTCAAATCTCTCAGTGGTGCAAACCACCTGGTTCTTTCTCTGTAACCTGATTCTTTGTTTCCCTTTGTAGACAGACTTCTGCTTTGGAAAAACTGGACATAATACCAGTGGTCTGGTACTTCCAGGAGGAATGCCCAGAAGGCCTTCTCCTAGATACGAGTCTGCAAAGAAGGTTAAAAACTAATAAATAAAAATATCTGTTTCATGCAAAAATATGTGATGCTTGCATCAAGGAGGGTAAGAAGATTACTTTCTCTAGACTGTGGAAGAACACTAACATATGCCATCCTTACATTCACTCAGATTGATGAATACCAGATGGAAGTCATGCAGAATGTTTTCTGTAGTATGCCTAAGTATTGCTGTCAGCTTTTCAGTTTTTGATATAGCAAGAGACAGTTGCACTTGTTTTAGAAAGTGGAGATAAATGCCTGCAGACTCTAAAATCTGTCTAGGAGAAGCACTGTAACTCTAAAAGTTCAGTGATCCTTCATTTTTTGTCAAAATATTGAGAGTCTGACTATTAATAGAAGTTCTTGGTATAGACTCTCCTCATAGCCATTAAGGTAGATAAGTGGCTTTTTTCACAACTTTATTTTTCGTAAATTTTTATTTAAATTTTAGATGTACATTCTGGTTTTCCTCTAATGACCAAAGATGCATGTTGAAATGTTCACTAAAAAGCCTTTCATGAGTAACATTTGACTGCTGAATTTCATTCTTCTGTTTCTTTTCCCCAGCACTTTGTCCATCTTGCCCATTTGGGTGTGGCTGCATTTAATCTACTTCAGTGGAGTCATGTCAATTGTGCCCTAAAACAATGAGCTGTGCAGTGCCAGCACAATCATCTCCTGTGCATGCTCCTGGTTGCTTTGCTAACTGTGTTCACTTACTGACTGTCCTTTGGGGAGAGAAACAGTAACAAATCTGGACATATTATTGGGTGTTGGTCTACTGAAATACCCTCTCATGCAGCTGTTTTGTCATTGTCTTTTGATGGCCTTCTCCCTCAGAGGGTTTGCTTTCAAGGGGTTTAACTGACTTCATTATTTTGTTACTTCCAGCATTTAATCTACTGCTCTGCAGCGATTTCTCTTTTGTACCCTTAGCCTGGGATCTGGGCCTAGTTTGGGTGTGATTTCCCCATGGCTATTAATTGTTTCCACCAGCCCCTTTTGTGACAGTTTGGCATAATTCTGTTGAGACCAGTTTGACATAATTTTGGGTGAGACTAGTAATAAATACTAGAAATCCATATTGAAAAACTGGCCGATAGACTGTTTTTTGTGGCCTGCCTGTAGAAGGGTTCAAAAGAGACTGTGAATCATGTGGTGGTTTAGGGAAAAACAGTTCTGTAATCCCTTTCCTTTGGGAAAAGAGAGTGAGATTCTAAGTGGTTGCAAAAACTCTGGCTGGGGAACTGCAAATTGTTTCCAGTTGCTGAAAGCAGCCCAGCTTCCAAAGGCAGAGGAGTGTGTGGTACCTCCCACAGTCAGCAAATCCAACCAGTTCTCGTTCCTTTGCCATGGAAGAGCTGAGCTGCTGCTGACCAAGGAGATTGCACAAAACTGGAGCAGCCAAATCAAGGAAAGGGTACAGCAAGTTTTGTTTAACATTTTTGTGAAACACAATGAAATTACTTTCCCCCAAGGTGCCCAGAGAAATAGGATAATAACTTAGGATAATAGTTGCAGCTGGTTGTGAATTTTCAGTGACTTTTTTTATATTAAAAATGCTGGCTTCTCAAAATGAGAAAAATATTTTCTTGAAATTTAGTTGTTTGGTTAAAACTTTCAAGGAGAGTTCCTAGTATGAGTCTTCTGAACATGAAAGAGATGCACCCCTATAGCTGTTCAAAAGCCTAGTTAGAGCACTCATCTACGATGGAAGACGGGCATCCTCTAGTCCTGGCTTTGCTTCATCCTGATGGTCCTTAAATCTAGCTGGAGGCAACAGCTGGATGGACACAGAGACCACAGTGCCTGCAGTGATTGATAAAGTTACTCTGTGTGGCACCTCTCTGCTCCCCAGGGACCAGGTAGCTGAGCCACTTCTGAATGTGTCGTTTAAGTGCTACATTTTGCAAGGAAATCGATGCTGTTTACTTTAGAAATCACTTGGTAAATGCTCCATTACGGCTTCATTAGCCACTCAAAGCTATGCAGCCCCCACTCCTGAGTCTGAGTACTCTGTTACTAAGACTAACCAAGCTCGTGCCTGGGCTGAGTTCTGCAGTGATGCAGTTCTGCAGGTGCTCTGCCCTGTGCTGGGCCACTGCTTTGCAGCAGTCTGGGAGCATGTGAAGTAAGGTAAGCAGGGGAAGTTTGAACAGTTTCATGTCCTCATCAGGCATTTAGAAGCAGACACGAACTAGGATGATCTGATACTTCAAGTCTGTCGGAGACAGATACCAAAAGCCTGCTGCATGGTTTGATTTTGTTGTGTTGTAAGAAGCTTTTGGTTGCTTATGGCCTGCAAGGCAACTGGAAGGCCAGACTGCTTCTAACCTGTCTCGTGTATAAAATTCCTTCCTCTCACGTTGTCTCTCTGTACAGTGCTATCTCTGTGTATCCCCCTCTTCACAGCAGTAGCACGCAAAAATCAGGTGTTGGCTAAACTAACTTTTTTTAGGAGGGATGGTCATGAGTGCAGAAGACACATAATTTACTTCATGTGCAGTATTTAGAGAATAGAGGAATCCAGGTGGATTTGTAAACGTCCAAAATGTCAAGGGGAGTGACTGTTTATCTTTCTCACTGTAGTAGCAAGGCTGGTTTAGGTATTTATTTGTATTTTTCTGGATGAGGGATTTTTCCAGAACTCACTTGAACATCTAGTGCTTTTGAAAATCCCTTCCTGTGAAATTTAGGGAAAAGGAAAAATTAATGCAAATGGTTCTAGAAAGATGGGGGAAATAGTGATTAAATGGTAAAAAGAATACTGAGACAATTACTTTTTCATTCTAAATCCAATTACTTGCAGTGTGTTCTAATGCAAAGCTGTGTGCTGCTGAGGAAGGGATAAAATATTTGTGCTCCCCGTGATCGGATGAGCAGGAAGGGGCAGTGCAGGCCTATCCCCAGGTGATGGTGCTCTGGCTCCACGGCAGTTTTCCTGTGCCAGGGAATCACTTCTCTTACACGGCGCTTCCCATGGAGCGAGATCCATCGGTGCGGTCACCCCCACAGTGCTGTCACTTGGGACTCCTGGCCAAGACTTGCAGTGGTAGGGAAAGAAAACGGCTTCCTGCTCCATAGAGTGAGACCCACAGTGAAGAATGGCTGGTGCTGCAGTATCTGTTCTGAGGGGGAATTTGGGATAATCTTAACCTTTTGAGTGCTCTGTACTGCTGTGCTGTACTCATACAATCGACTCTAATATACAGAGAGGGAAAGTGTCCTGTGAAACTGTTTGTTACTCTTCCTTCAGCTTCTGCAAACCCCATGTCACATACTGAACACCACAGAGGCAAGTAACCATCAGGAAATTGTCGTGGTATGGCCATGAGATGCAGCAGGTGCTGCCAAAGAGCATGTGTAGAAGCATAGTAAGTTTTCTTTGGAGCATCACAGAGCACTGCATTTCCTACTGAGTCTTAATAATCGAAAGCATCCAAAGCAATTAGGAACAACCTACTGGACTTTGTTCAGTTGGAGCTCTTAGTATTTACTCATAAGATCCTCGGTGAATATGTTACAGCAGCTTAGGAAGCAACTCCTCAGCCAAACTTCAACAATTGAGCATCTGTGTGCTCCTGGTTGACAAATGTGAGTGGTTTAACCACCATCATATGTCATTATGTTGAAGTAGGTAGTGTTTTCTTCAGCAGTTGGTGAGTCTTGGAATGGCACTCAGTATTTGCCATCATATTGCTTTTAGTAGAGCAATCTGAAAGCTGCATAATCAGAGTGAGGTCCTAAATGATTGGTTTCACTTGATCTTTACAGGCAGGTGAAGTTCAGTTACACATATGGCCTTTTCACCATGTTATTTATTTTGGATGTGATTCTTAAGTACAGTGCCATCATAGAGGGTTGTGGGTAATTAAGGATATGGCAATCTTCCTGTACTTTGGTATCTCAGTTTTAACTGAGATTTCCCAGCTAAGCCTTTTACATTCATACTGAATTCCTTTAACTGTCTTTAGGGGTTAATCCATGAGCAGTTTAGTGCTTGTTTAAAGTATCTCAACCAAAGTTGACCGTAAAGACTCAAGTAGTACTCAGGGCATTTTAAGAAGTTTGTAGTTTAACGGTTACAGAATGAAGTTTTTTCTCTTATTTGAGGCATAGTAGCACTGTAACACCTGTTTGAGTTTGCCATCAGGTGGTCTTGTCTAGGTGGGTTTTCTTTGCTGGGGGAGAGGCTGCAAATGGATTGGCATTTGAATGCTTAGCTGCTTGTTCTATCAGCTCAGTGGGTAACCTTGCTGTCAAGAGTGCCTCTGTTACCAGTGGCAGAGAGTCCAGGGCTTGGACAAAAGATGTTTCCTTCAGGTAGGTGTTCCTCAATTACCGTGTAGCTGTGTGATATTTTTGGGTGTGGTATGATAACAAAGAAGCATCACGTGCAGTTTCCTCTGGTTTTCTTTCTAACTGGTGAAGTCTATCATCCCTTCACTTTCTTTCACTTTGATTTAGGATTTGCACTATTTTAGTTGGTTGGCTAATTGAAACCAGATAGACAGAATGGCACTGAGAGTGCTCACATCTCTCAGCTGATAGTAGCAGGCAATAAGACACGACGGGGACAGATCCAAGAAAAACTGAAGGAGCTTTGCATTGGGGTGGGAAAAGAGATGGTGAAAGGACAAGTTCTACCTTGACTCTGTGTACTGATGTCACAAGTAAATTTAGTGATTGCAGCTACTTGCAAATTCTTTACAAATGATTGCTGCTGTGGCCGACATGATGCACATTTTCAGACGAATTAAATTTAAAGACGCTTATTAAAGAAACCTTTAATTTACTCTTTCTGACTCCCACGGGCTATATTCTTCCTCTGTTCAGAGCTTTCTAGCATCATTATGTATCCAAGCTATGAAAATGTGTGAATCATTAGAATAGACATTTCTAGCAGTGATGACAGAACACAGAGGTTTACTTCAGCTTTGATAAGCATCTTCAGATGCTTACGCTTAGTTATTCAGGTTTAGAGGATTTACAGTTGTTCTGATGCAGAAATTGAATCCTTACAGAATTGCAACTTTTTGCCAGATGATCCTGTTTCCCTCTTGCCAGGCTACAGACAGCAGGACATTAGATATTTTTCTCCCTTCTGCTGCTCTAGTCCTAAACAGGATCTGGAAGTGAAAACTGGATGTACAAAAGGAAATGGAGAAACAAGAGTTAGATGTTACTTAAAAGTCAGAGATCTTGTAGAAGATTATAAAAGACTAGTCTTTTAAAAGATTTAGAGTGGTTTGTTGAACTTAATTCATTGGGTATGTTCAATTTTCTGAAAAGTCACTTTTTGAATTGCCACAAGAAGGCACTCCAATTACTTAATTTTGTAAAATAAGGGAATAAGAATTAGTATGGTGAACGCTGCAGGAAGTCCATGCTTTCATCAAACTACAAATATCAAAGTCAGCTTTCATCATCATCCAGATCTTCACTGGAATGAAGGCAGTGAGATGGCAAAAAAAAAGGCAGGTAAAGCCATGACTGTGCACTGCAGAACTGCAGAGAATATTGTCCCCTTCCAACAGGCAGGGGTGGCTGGGTCATCCCCCAGGCCAGGGCACAGAACCGGTGCAGTGTTGTGAGAGGGAGGCCTGAACCAGCCCTCCTGGAGTGTCAGTCCTGACGTGTGGGGGAATGTGAGCAGCTCTGCTCCCTCCTGGCAGCGATCTGTGCTGCTGGAAACGTGGGGCACAGGCCTGAAGAGGGGCCTTGCAGGCTCACTTGCTCATCTTGCTGGCCTCTGCACGGCTGCAGCTGTGCTGCTCTGACAGCCAGAAAACCTTTGCTGCTGTTTCTTTTTTCCTTTTTTTTCCTTGTTTTAACCATGGCTATTAATCTGTAAGAAATGACTTTATTTCTCTGCAGCTTGATGTAATCTGCCAAATGCGGATAAATGTGTTGCATTTGTGAAGTCCTTTGGGTGCTAAAAAATGCAGGGTGCTCTATGACAGCCGGGGAGGTGCTGCAGCTTTCTGTTTGGAGTGTTCCTGGCCTAAGTCTAATATGCAGGACTTTTCCCATGAGGGTTTGAATCCCAGGAAGAAGGCAGAGAAGTCGCTGCTCCACAGTGACTTGTGGCTTCTACATAAAACATTTTCTCAGAACTAATTAAAACTTTGAGAACTTAAATGAATCAGTGCTGCGTAACTAACAGCTTATGTTAAAGGCTTTGAACAAATATCCACAATGCATCAGTAAACATGCAAATGACTTTTTCATGTTGGGATGTGTCTCACTGAAATGCTGTGTGTTGATAAAAGGTTTCTTTATATCTATAGCTTTTTATACTTTTAAATTTATTGGTTTTTCTAACCTCTCTTTCAGACCTTTTAAGATATGGAGAAACAGCCTTTAAAATGACTTACCAAGCAAAATTCACTGTGCTTCAGCAATAACTAGCAGTTAAAGTGTCTAAATTAAGGACTGAAACAAAGCTGGGACCAGTTCAATCATGACTGTTCACTTTAGTAATCTCCTTTGAAGGGGATTATTTCAGTTATAAAGTATTTTCCCATAGTTATGATGGCAGTTACAGAGAAGATTCATGACTTGCAAAACTTCTATTTGGCGTAGTTCACTCCTGGTTTCTTTAACTGATGCTGTAAAGTGAACCTCGGTTTCGAGAGAGAAAGGACGAGTGAGTATCCAGTAATGAAGATAATTAGAACCATGGGATTCTATTTCATTTAGTTTTTCATAAGCAATAACTGCCCTCTTTTTTGGCCTGTTTCTAACACTGTTAGGTTTTTTGGATCACTTCCTACCTTCTGTCTGTGTGTATAATACAACCTAGCAAGCAACACAGTTCTGCCTTCGACTTGTTGCAAGATGGTTAAAGCTCTGCAACTGCTGCCCAGCATATACTGTTGGCATTGAAATTTTCTTTCTTTACAAACTTCTGCAGATTTTCCAGAGTCCATTTGAGTTTACCACTGTTACAACACACCCCTGAAGACAAGAGTAACCCGGGTTCTTGTTAATAGATCCCTTGGGGCGGATTAGACAAACAATACTGAGTGTTCGGTGTTTAAAAACATATATATGTAGAGTTTATTTTAGAACAATTTGGTTGCAATGGAAAGAAGGTATTTAGCCATTTTGGTTATTATTATCTATAAGTAATAGAGAAATCTGAAAACACAAAAATATGACTTAAGAAAATATATAAGGGAAAAGAAAGAAAGAGAAAGAAAGGATAAGATAAGAAAGATATCGCCATCCAGTGATGAGACTTGACTGTTGCAATTTAGATGTTCTTTGGTCAAATTGATGGTCTCAGTCTTGACCCATTGGAGGTGGGAGAAAGCCCATGAAACAGAGTTCAGTGGGTTAATGTCTGTTCAAATATACATGAGAACACACTAGCACCTCCCCTTGGGGGGAGTTTTGCACTGTCTTTTGCAACACCATAGATCTGTTACATTACTTTTGGATCACGTGCAGTCCTCTGGTGGAAGGCCTCAGAAATGAGTCTGGGGGCATTTCGGAGGACTTTGATGGTTTATGGTCCCTTCTAAGACATGACAGCTGCCTCTCATGTCAGCATAGTTGAGGCAGTTATGCCCTATCAGAAGGGATGAATTTGCTCAGGCCTTTGTGTGAATGTGAATGTTCCATGTAAATGTGATCCTCCCTGTTGGGGGGTGAGTTTCACAACAGAGCCAGTTGTGTAAGGGCTGACAATTGGTGATGAAAAGCAGTATCCTGCCTCCACGGGGTCTGCTTTTTATTGGCCTTCTCCCTTATCTGGCTCAAAACCCAGAGCCTCTGGTGGAGGGTGCTCACCCCCTCTGTCTTGTGTGGATCAGAGATTTCACCATCACATACCCAAAAACTCTCCCCCTCCCCCTCGAGGGGTGCAAACCCAACCCCAGCAAAGTGCCCACAAATGGCCAAATGTTTGAGCCATTAACCTTTAACATTTCAGTCTCTCACAGTCACCACTCACTAATTCTTTAACTTTAGTGCTTTTTGGTAGCTAAGGACACTTTTTCTGTGTGTGCGAGGGTGCAGGTCAAGCATGAAAGAATGAAGTCTGATGGTGCAAAATCTCTAGTTTGAACTGGCCACTCTTCCTCAGTAGCATGAACGCTGCACATCTTTCTGCAATGGTCAAAGTCTTTGTTGGGATTTCCAGACTGACTCGGGCTGTCAAAAGAAAAGGTGTGAGCCATCAGACAGCCCACATTTCCTAACCTGAAAGTGTCACCCTGGTAATGGATGCAGGTGAGCTTTAGTCTTGGCCCTTTCAAAGCCAATGTACTCAAGTGTGAATTTTGGAAGCCAGTGACTCGTGCAGTGCTGGTTAAGAACAAGCTGATCACATTGGATTAATTTGTTAGGCCCGTGTGACAGCCCATAATGAACCAGGATACTATTAGTGCAATGGTACATCATGGACACTGATCCTTATGTTGTTTTATGCAGATAAAATCACTTTCCAGGTCAGTGTTTGCTGCCTTCAATTGTGGTGTTTATGGGGCTGTACTGGAAGCAATTAAAAGAACACCCAATACTGTTGCAGGGGTAGTGAATGATATTCCAGAGGGTTGAAGTGATGAACACACACAGTGTGAAGTTATATTGGCACAGCTGAGGGAAAGAGCAGAAAATTGCAGCATTTTAGTGAGGGCAAGAAGGGAGAGGTGGAGTGGAGCAGCAACTTCTCATGCTGGCTTTGCCACCAAGGAACACACATTGTGTAACTACACTCTGGAAATTAAATATTATGCTTTCATGCCCTTCTTATTCTGTATGCATTAATTAAAAGCCCGTTTCCTTTTGTTCATGGACTCAAAACTGGGTAATGATGTTAAACAAACAAAAACCATCTAACTAAATTTCTATCTACCAGATAATATTTTATGAATAATGGCACATCATTAAGGGTGGATAGTGTAATTAAAACCAAGTAAGACTTTTTCATAGAAGTGGTCATCTTTTTGGGATATTGTGGATTTCAAGTTGCTTTTAAAGAAAAACAAAAGAAGGTGTATTTTTCATCACAAATTATTGAAATTTTACAATTATTCCACCACGAAATGTGCATTCATTTCCCAACTACTTGCTGCATGAAAAATAAAAAATTAAAATGGAATGACAGTATTTCTGAATAGGGGAGCAGAAGAGCTGAAAAGTATTCATGCACTTCAGAAGATACTTACGGATGAGTTCTTTTTCTAGGCATAGCAACAAGAATATCAACAGTATCATACTTAGGATAAAGAGATCAATGTCAACTAAATTCAGCTAATTAACCCAAGCTGATTGCATTTAGCTTCTCAGTTGTTTTCTGATAGCCTGTTGTCTCTCCACTTGCCTGACTCATGCCAGACATTGCAGCAAAGCTCTCAGGGCATGCACAGCCCCTTTGCCGTGTGTTCCAGGCCTTGCAGCTTAGTGTGGCACATGGAGGCCATTTGCTGGTGGGGTTGGCTTGTTTGCTTCATGGAGCTCTTCAGCTCTCATGAAGAGGAATCCTCAATATTAGTCTAATAACAAATTTTTGGGATGTGAAGAAACCACTTTCTCCCAAACAGGCCAGAGAGTAGGAAAGCAAACTTTGTGACGTATGCAGAACACTTGATATTAAACTTTTGATCCAGCTCTGGAATCCCCAGCACAGAAAGGCCATTGACCTGTTGCTGCAAGTCCAGAGGAGGCCACTAAGTTGATCAGAAGGCTGGAGCACCTCTCCTATGAGGAAAGGCTGGAGAAGAGAAGGCTTCAGGATGACCTAATTGTGGCCCTGGAGTACCTGAAAGGAGCCAACAAAAAAGATGGAGAGAGACTACTTGCAAGGGCCTGGAGTGACAGGACAAGAGGGAATAGCTTCAGACTGACAGAGAGTAGGTTTAGGTTGGAAATTAGGAAAAAACTCCTCCATGTGAGGGTGGGGAGGCCCTGGCAGAGGTTGCTCGGAGAACCAGTGGCTGATCCATCCCTGGAAGTGTTGAAGGCCAGGCTGGACAGGGCTTGGAGGCAGTCCATGACAGGAGGGTGGAATGATCTTTAAGGTCCCTTCCAACCCAAACCATTCTGGGATTTTGTATTTTGGAAGGAGTCCTTATTGTAGGTTAGGACTTCTGCATTAAGATGAGAAACATGCTGTGCTGGACAAATATGAACTGATCATATTCCTGCATTCTGGATTTTCTGTGTCAAGTAGTTGAAAGTGAGTTTGTGTAAGGAAACATCTATGGCTTTGTTCTAGGTGAGTGGAAGCTTGATGAGTTGGCTTTTGTGCAGCAAGTGGAAATAGAAAATGTTTTGTTTCACAGAGAATTTTCTTAAATTGCCTTTGTTTTGAAACTAATTTTGTACCTCATTTTAGAGAATTTAGCTGGTGAGTCCAGGTAAAATGAGGCATAGCAGAGTATCTATGCAGAAAAGCATTGTTGCCAGAAGGTGGATTGTATGGTCTAAGAATAACATCATGTTGGACTCTTTATTTCCTCTTAGCTTTTAGAATCAAGGATCCTCCCTTGGTTTGAAAATCTAAGTTGATAACAAAAGCTGACTTAACCACTTGATTCCAACAACTGAGTCCTGACCACAAGTGCTGTGGTTTGACCCAGGGGCAACTTTTCAAACCCCCACACAAATTTGCTAAAATGTGAGAGAAGTTTTCAGACAGGCAACAGACTCAGCAGGGGGAAATAATATCAAAATTTATTGCTAACAGAATAAAAACTAAAAAGCAATATATACAACAATCCTAACTAATCCTCCTATGATGATAAAACCACGTATTTACAAAAATCACCCCTTAACCCGCCATAAAGTCCAGGAGGAGAAGTTTCTCTTTCGTTCTTGGGGCTACAGCTCCAATTTGCAGTTGCTGGAAAATTTCTCTCTCTCTCTCTTCATCGGAATGCAGGGAATCTCTACCCCCACCTGTAGCCACTCGGCTACACTACCGAGGGTTCACCAGGGGCTTCAAGTGTCACCTGTGTCACCACGTCTTCACCACGGGTTACAGGGACTTAAAGCTTTAAAGTCTTTATTCTCTGCTCCATGGAGATTCCTTCCACGAGGAGTTTCGGGGAACCCCTCTCCAAGCAGGATCCACCCCTCCCCGGGTCAAAGGAGTCTTGGGGTTTCGGCTCAGTCCATATCCCAAGAACGTTCCAAGCTTGGCTTCTCTCTCTCTGCTCCGTTGCAAGTGCTCCCAGCTGGACGCTCCCGCGTTCCTCGGTCTGGCTCCGTGCTATGCTCTGGTGCTCTGGGCAGCTTTTCTCTTGCCCTCTGGAATTCTTCTGACCTCGGCTGCATATCTTTGGCCAGGAGCCCAGTCTCGGCCCTGGCCGCAGCTGGCTGCTCTGTGCTGCCTCTGCCGCCGCCCCTGCTGCGAGTGGGGGAAAAACAGCGGGGGAAAACACCACAGCCCTGACCGAGCCAGGGCCGCAGGGCCCAGGGCCCCCCCCAAATTCAGAGTTCCCCCAAGCTACCCCTCGAGTCTCTAATTCTTTCTGTGCAACAAAGTCTCAGCGAGGGGCTTGGTTCGGCTTTGGTGCCGCGCCTGGCCCCCAGGCCAGGGCCAGGGGGGAAAACCCGCGGCCCCGCGTGGCCATGGGGCCTCTCTCTCTCTCCTCGTGGTCTCTAATTCAAACTGCGACACCAGCTTCTCTTCCAGTGTATCAAAATATGTCATTTCACAGAGGTGTAATCAAGCTTCTGATTGGCTCTGCATTGGAAATGCCACCCCTGGAACCAGCCATCTTCCAGCTCCAGGGCAGGAGGGCCTCTCAAACCACGACAACGAGCATTGCTGATAGCCAAACCTGTGAATAAGCTTGCCAATGCTGATACTGGTGCCCTGGTTTCTGCAACACCTAGATCATGATTATGAAGGAATCTCCCAGTACCAGCCTGAAAGAATTCCAATGTGAGATTTAGCAGGAGGTTGTCCCTCTGTTTTACCAGGACTCACTGCACTGGGCCTCAAATTTCAGGCCCAAACCCCAGGTATGTACATCAACCTCATGGAACAAGTTGCAGCACACCTACAGTGTGTGACCACCACTAACCTTTGATACTTCACCAGGTCAGGCTGCTCACATCTGTCACGTGCCCTATGCAAAGGGGTATTCCAGGAGCAGAACTCCCATACTTAAATATATGTGTGGAACTGTTCAACTTGTCATGATTGTCAGTTCCCAGCTTCTTTTCCTTGCATTACACTGGTGAACTGGATCTCTGATAAAGGAGTTATGTACAGTGATGACAAGAATTGATTTCCAATTTCCTGTAGAATGACTCTATCATTGCTTGTGGCTCAGGCAATTTAGCTTATATTACAGTGCTGGCTGGGGGCTATAGATCACCCTGACAGTCGTCTAGTCACAGAGCGTGCTGATTTTGACAAGATATTGAAAGAGATTTTACAAGAGTTTCCTTTGTGATACAGCTTTAAGTGCCATTTTCTGGTTTTGGATCATGTGTAAAGAAATTTTGTATGAGGCAGAATAAAAGTGTTAGGTTGAGTTTTTCTAATTTGCCCTTAATCTTTGTGCTTGAGAGCCTATGGAAACCAGTCTTCTTAGATCGTGTTTAGAACATGTAGTGTCTGCGTTAGGTCAGACAGAAGTCTCGAGGTCTTTTTCAGTGTGGAGGTAGCAGATGCTTGGGGCGAGAGTATAAGAAAGAGGCAGATATGAGTGGCCTGTTCATGGCTATGCCCCTGCAGTCAATGATCTGGAGCCTTGCTGGGTTGGTTGAGCATGGCTATACAGAAATAGAGGCTATCACTGCCCTCATTCAATATTTCCTTTGCTAAATGATGATCTTATTTTGTTGGTCAGTATTGGAAGATGTAGCACTTTGCTTTTCAGTGATCTCCTCATCTTTTGACACTGCTGACCTGTACCTGTGAGTGGAGCTGGGTGGGAGCTCCATGTCCTGTTGTGAACGCAAACGGCTTCGAGCACTGCCCTTGTTCAACTGTGAACTTGAGCACAGCTGAGGACTGAGGGGCAGTGAGTGATTTGGGCTTCTCTGACATTCATTTATAAAAAGCCAGGAATGGACTTCAGCTGGGAAGGTTTCCCAGCAGTGGCTGAAGTGCAGGCCGTGATGGCAGCAAGCTCTGTGCTATTTAATGGGAGTGGAGCTGAGTGTAGCTGTGCTGTTTTTGTGCTCACAGAAAACTCACAGATATACAAGCACCAGTATTTTAATAATCATTCATTTGAGATCAAGAAAGATAATTCAGGGCAGTTTGTGCCAGCTCATATGAAGCAGGCCATTTTGCTGAAGGTGCTCTGCCTCATTTTTAAGAGGTCTTGGGCACTTGTGTTCCTCATCACTCTAATATCTGATTGCTTTGTACTTCGTCTTCACAAATTCATCTGGATGAGAGATGCTCACATCCTCAAGTTGTTGGCAAATGAAGAATATAGAGCAAGACCTGTAAACTGAGATAAGTTTTTCAACTTCTGGAGAGATCTCTAGAACTTCTAGACTATCTCCCTATTTCTTTTTGCATCTTTATTTAAATATCTCAAAATGTGAAAGGCTTCCTGTTTCAGTTAAGTCTTGAGTATTTTTGAGGACTGATCTATGTGATTTCTTTAGCTTTCTGAAGGACCTGGTGAGAGAGTGAATTAAACTGGGAGTTCCTAATACCATAATGACATCATGCCTTTGCCTCCTTGGGTTAAATGGAGCAGATGTAGTCACTGCTTGTCAGTTTTGTAAAACTTTTTCTTACAAAATAACCAAAGGGTAAAATCAGAATTCAGACTTGGACAACCCTGTAGAAAACAGGGTGTTGGGATGCTTAGCACATGAAGTCCTTAAAAGTATGAGTCAGACACAACTGTCTTCCCTCAAAAGTGACTTCCTTAAACCAATTCTCTTTCTGCCTTTAAATGACAGCTTAGGCTTTAATTTGCTTCAGATTGTCAGACAGGATGAAAGCTAATGAGACTAAGCAGAAAGTATTAGATTTTTAATTGGATTTTCAAAATCAGCATCTATAGTAAAATGACAGTTACAAAAGTAAATTTATATTAATATTAAGCTTGGCAACAAATTGTTTTCAAAGTATTCTCACAGGCAAAGATGAAGACGAGAGGGAAGAGTGGTTGTGAGTGCCCCTGGTTCTGTGTGTTTATAAAATATCCATTATGGTTCAGACACTGATAATAAGGAAAACATTAATTTCATTTTGGTTTCAGAGCTTCCACCTTGTTGAGAAGTCTGTGCTGAGGAGCTCTGGATGGCAACTCCTTTTGCTATTTTCAGTGTAACAGTTTAAATCCATTATAGAAATTAATTGAAGTGCTGCCTGAATTTAGATGAGCTCTGTGGGAACCTGGAGGACTGAGTTCGGCAACAGGCTTCAAATTTTTTGTCTCAGTTATGTCATGTGCCTTACTGGGCTTATAACAGTCATAACAGACTTAGCTCAGGAAGATGATTCTGAGATTTTATAGCAGCTTCCCAAGGAAGTGGGACTCCTTACAAGAGGTACATTGAGCTGATCTAGGAAAAGATGAAAAAGAAAGCTTTGAAAAGTGGTGAGACATGCTTGAAGGAATTGTGAGTGCCCCAGTATTAAAAATATGTTTAATAATGATGGGAAAAAAAATAAAAGTTTTCCTCTTTAGGTTATTTCCTTAAGAATGGGACTTTTTCCTTTTTTCCTTTTTTTTTTTCTTTTTTTTTTTTTCCCTGAGATAAGCAGTGTTTAATGAAATTTTCACTTGGAAGTCTTGGGAGCAGGTAAGTAAATTTCCTGTTTATGTTAAACAGTCAGAACAATGATAATTTGATGAAAAGTAGTAGTATTGCTTTTAGTATTTCTATTTATTTGTAGTATAATCAGCCTTTCTTCATTTCAAGGCATTTGTTTGGATAGTTAAAAAATATTTAAGTATGGGTTTCTGCTTTTGGATGTAGCGATTATGACAGTGCAAATTGTGTCCTTGATTTGTGGAACTGCCTGTTAAGGTAGCAAAAGCTATGTGTTGTCTCATTGTTTTGGAAACCTGGTGAAATTTTTTAGCTATTATGATATGTTACACTCTGGGAAATTTAGAATGTTGCTTTCTGGGACCCCAAGTCTATATTAAAGCAAGTTTTATTTTTAGCTCACTTCCTATTGCAGAATAATCCATATTTAGCAACTTAGGTTGGGAGGGAGTGGACTAAAAAAGAAAAAAAAAATCCAAAAATGCTGTCTGCCCTTACAGCGGGGAACAAGCTCAAACCACATATACCCCCGGGCTATATGTATGGAAGGGCTCAGGGAACAGTGGTACATACACAGTAATTAATATATTAGTATATTCTACATAATGAAATGACATATTTCCCCCCATGCCTTAGTAATTAATGTTTGGAAAACATTTAAGAAATGTAAAGCTCTCAGTAAGAGGTAAATGCTATTCATTGTAATTACCAAGTAGGTTATTTCTTAGCTTTCATGTGGTTCCTTTCCCTCTGGTTAAACACCAAGGGATGTTCCCCTTCAGGGTGGCTCCATAACTCCTCTTTTCATAGCACAGCTGAGACAATACGGTTTGTGCTTGTTTTGTCAGTGCGAGGGGAAACCAACTACAGTGCTAGAAATTTTCCAGGGATTGCTCAGGTGTTTTTGAATTACAGTGAGGTAAAAATACCTTGTCTGCCAAACAGTCCAGTTCGTTGAAATAATATCCCAGCTGGGTCTCTGAGTGATCACCTCACCTGCATTTCTGCAGATTGCTGTCTGGACCTGTACAAACAGTGTTTCAGCTCAACTGTCCCCAGAATGTTTTTTTCACCTTCACTTTCCTACTCTTCATCCCCTGTACCTGACTGAACCCCTGGCACTGTGGATCACGTTGTGCTGCATTAATGGCTTCAGAGGAGTGAATGTGACGATATAACTGTTCACACCTGCCAGGTGTGAGCTGTGTTAAGCCCTGCATGTGAGTGCATTTTTAGCCTGTGATCGAAGGGATTGAGGGAGATATACTCCAGGGATCTTATTTAATTGCTGTAAAAGGACTTTAACAGGCAAATTGTTGAGAGGACAGCACAGTGGGGGAGGTGCTCTCACTTGTAGGTATTATTTCTGCAGCCTTGTTGCATTACAGACAGGTACTAAGATATTCACACAGCTGGACTGCTGTAATGGACGATTCAAGCCCTTCAGGTCAAGTTGGAGAGTGGTAAGAAAAGTTGCCCTTTATTTGCAAGACCAGCAGGAATGCCTGGAGCTCTGCCTTCAGGTGGGTGATGAGCCACTGAAGAGTTGCTGTTCAAGATTACCAGGCAGACCAGTATTACCAGTACTGCTCTTGATGTCTCCCATGACATGATAAGGAAGAAGAAGTAGGTCAGGTTGTCTTCAGACAACTGGAGGAAGCCTTGGGCCCTCATGGGGAACTTTAACTGCCCCAATATCTGCTGGAAGGGCATCCCAGCAAGATGCAAGCAATCAGGTAGTTTCTCAAGTGCATTGTTGAAAAATTCCTGAGCAAGATGATCAAGTAGCTGACAAGGGGAGGTGCTCCGTTCCTCATACTTACAAACAAGGAAGAACTGGCTGGGCACGTGGGTTTGGGGAGGTTATTTTGGAGACAGCAAGCTTGACATGGTGGAGTTCAGGATCCTGAGGTAAAGCAACAAGGCAAATTGTAGGACTGAAGCCTGTGGGCTTCAGGAGCACAAACTTTCACCTGTTTGTGGACCTGCTTGTTTAATATTTAAGGGTTATCTTCTCCAAGATCAGGAGTGGACCAACTGGATGAGCAGGACATTGAGTACAAGTGATAGGAGGCCTACGTGGATGAACATGAAAGTCCTGACCAAACACAAACTTAAAAATCATACAAGAGATGGAAGCAGGATCAGGTGATACTGGGGCAATCCTGTTGTAACATGGCTGGTGGGACAGAGTGCGCTCTCGGCACATTTGCAGAATGTACAAAGCTGGGAGGAATGGTTGATCCACCACATGTTGCACTGCTGTTCAGAGAGGCACTGGGCCAATGGGAACCTCATGAAGTTCAGTGAAGAGAAAAATCCTGCAACCTGGAAGAAATACCCCAGTGTAGGCTGAGGACTGATGGGCAGGAAGACAGCTTGCAGAGAAGTCTTTAGGGATCCTTGTGGATCAGAAGTTGAGCAGGAGCCAGCAAAGGCCAAAGCCTTGGAAAAGTGTAACCAGCAGGTTGAGGGAGAGGATTGGTCCTTCCTGCACAGCACTGGTAAGCACTCCCCAGTGCCACAGAGACAGGGATGTGTCCTTGGAGATAGTCAAAGCCTGACTGGACGGGGCCCTGCTGACCCTCCTTGAGCAGACTGGGACTGAATGGTCTCTAGAGGTCTCTTCGAACCTTGGTTATTCTGTGGCTCTGTGACATCTGTATTTTCTCCAGAAATTATTTGTATGCAAATGATGCTTGCCTTCTTTTCTTCTTTTAAAGCAAGTCATTCCTGAGCAGTGTATAGCTTATAAATTTTAGTAGGAGATTATAAAACGTAGCTTATTATTAAATTTTGCTGTTACGTCATGGTGAGCTGCACATGATTAATATGGTTCTTACGTTGAAATAAGGTGGTAACTGGGATCTCTCTGCCGAAGACAGCTTCAAGAAATGGAACTGAAATCTGAAGCTGTTCTTGCCTGTGCACTGAATAATTGCAAGAGAACTTGAGCTTTTTGCTTTCAGTGCTGGCATGACTGTAATCGTGTAATTGTACACAGTAACAGAATCTACAGTACTTCAATAATAAGGTGTTTATTCTTGTCCTGCCTGTGTGCTATAAAAAAGGTAACCTTTATGAAGATGTAAGCTGAGGCATTCGGTGGGTAGGAGGAAAACAAAGCAAATCAAACAAGAATGTCTCGTAAGTCAGAAGTAGCACTGGCTCTAGATTTGTTCCAATAAGCTAAAAGGGACTTTCATTCTTAAAATCAAGCTGAAAAGATAGTATTTAGAAGAAAAAGTACTGAGACATTGAAAGAATTCATGTTGAAGTGTTGCTTTATAGTTAGTAGTGTTGGGAAAAAAAAGGTCTTGTAGAAGTAAAGATTTTGAGAGGGAGCAAGTGTTGAATGGATTTCATATCTGTTCTTTCTGGCCAGCCAGATGTGTTTTGCTGCATGCTGGAGTTGACTAGCAGGTAACAGATGTTCACTGCAGCTGCAGTGTCTGCTCTAACCTCAGATGTCTGCGAGCACAGTTGCAGATGACCTTCCTCAGAAGTTGAAGAGGAAGGGGCAGCTGGGCACATAGAGATGGCTGCAGAGTCTATGTGAGCAGTTGAAGATGTCCCTGGAGGACATCCAGACCTGTGAAGAAGTTCTGTGCCCTGTGTCCTGTTGGCCTTTTTTGACTGATCTTGCTTGGTAGGCAGATTGTTAGGAAGTCCTCTGCCCACAAATGATTGCACCAAGGCAGATAACATTCAAGGTGTGAAGCTTTGGGAGCAGAGTCACTATGGAGTTGGTACATGGAAGCAACTCTTACTGTTCCTCCTTTGGCTGTTTCCAGGGCAATTTGTATAGGAAATTTCTCCTTTTCCATGAGCTGCATGGAACTGTATTTCTCCAGTGGAGTGCTCTCCACTAGGCAAGTTTTTTCTCTAGTGATATCCACTTGGTTCCTAACAAAAATGTATTGAAAAGATTAGTGACAGAACACTTGGAAGCTAGAACCACTCAGGACTAATGATATAATTACACTCTAAAGCCATTTGTAAAGCAATTATGCACTATTGTTCTCTTTTGTTCTGTATCTATAAAAGTGAACCATCTTGGCAGGCTGTGATGGGAATGCCTTTAACTGGCTGTTATGTAAGAACATGAATAATTTGTGTCATATTTATAAAAGAAAAACGACGCTTTTACAATGTGACTGAATTGTTCACATGAACAGGTTGCTCTTAGAATTTCTGATGGGCCACTGTTTTTCAATAGGTGGTCTAGTAACTTTCGTAGAAAGTTTTGTGGGTTTATTTTTTTGCCCCTTCAATAACAAAAATGTTATTGAATGTGTTGCTCATGTACTAGAGGTAGTGTAATTATTAGAAATAAGAACTATCATAAATAAAATATAGGTATTTTTTCTTTTTTTTTTTCATTTAACAAGCTTTTACTTTCTAAGTTTCACAAGTTTGGCAGAAGGGTTATGTGCACAGCAGTAACCTGTCAGTACATGCCTGGTTTTGGTTTGCTACAGAGCTTTCCAAGGGTGGGCTGAGTGAAGTCACCACTGGAAGTGGGGGCCCCCCCCGTCCCCCCTGTGTGCATGTGCCTGTCAGCCCCTCTATCAGCCAGGCCAACCTGGTTACAAGAGGAAAAAGCTCAGCAGAAACACGTTTGTTTTCTGCTGGGTTGGAGAGCTGGGCCAACTCGAGAGAGAGACTCAATAGGTGCCAGCACCAAAGGGGGTGTGACTGGGTGGGGGCAGAGGGAGCCAGGAGTGGTGAGAAGCAGCAGCAGCAGCAGCAAGGCTTCAGGTCACCCCAGCGCTTTGGTAACGCTCAGCCTCAGTCTGCTGGAGCTGGGGCTGTGCTCTGTTTCAGCTTCTTGTTGGTAATGCAAAATACACACAAAAACAGAGCTTGTCCACCAGGTAGTTTTCCTGGAAAACACGTGGAGCATTAATGGTGCACACCACTATTGTGGAGCATTGATTCTTTCAATGTTTCACAGCTATTGTGATAAGCACTGTGCTTCTTAGCCCACAAAAACTGTAATGTTTAAATCACATATGAGATTTCTAGTCTAATGTACATTGAATGCAGAATGTTTTTTAGTTTAAAACTCTTCATCAAGGACTGTCCCTATGCTATGTCCCAATGCCATATGTCTGTGAGTAAGAGCGAATTAATTCTATGCTGGCTTTAGCCTGGAGAGGATTTGCCTTGTCAGGAGTAATGTTTCAGACAGGATGCACGTGTTTCTGTGACATCAGTGGTGCTTTTGGCTGAAGAACTGGTGATAAGGTGCTTCTTGTGTGCACTGGAGCTTGATGAATTGCTCTGGTCATGACTGAGAACATGAGTGCAAAGGAGAGGGCTAATGTTAATGTGTAGGAAATAGGAGACTCACCTGCAGAAAATGTTTGAATTGAGTAAATTTGTGCTCTGAGAAAGGCGTTCTGCCTTCCACAGGTGTCTGATGATAAAAACAGGTTGGGAATCCTTGTGGTTTATGGCATTCTGTGTTTGCAAGGGAGGAAAACCATTGCTCTCTACAGCTTTGAGGGGGGCATCATGAATTAGGTACCTAAATTTAAAGGTTTCCTCTCGTTATTTTCTGTTGACAAAATATTCTTAATGTTGTGATATCACACCATTGTGCCAAAGAGTATGAAATGAATGACCATAGACTACAAAAATGCTGGAGAAGTTGTCCTCTCTATGTGTTAATCTCCAGTTTGGCTTCCTGTGAATCACTGAGTCATTTCTACAAGAAGAGATTATGCTCTCCAAGCATTATCTTCTTGAATTCTTTTACATGAGAGTAAAACACAGGATATGTGATTATGAACCTCAGTTTAAATGAGGGATCATAGGAATTTGTCCAGCTTTATAGCATGTAACTCTTATTTGCCACATTAATATACTATATTCAAACTTTGAAATCCCTTTTAGGTCATTCACTTGAGTTCCCAGGAAAAACTGGATAGTCTCTAACGGTGTTTCCCCTGTTTTTTAGGCTGCATGGCTGTCCTAAGGCTGAGTGGTGGTAATACAGACAATTTCCAGTTTTGTTGACTGGGATGGTCTTCACTGGGAGTGCATGCTGCTTCTACGGATGCACAATACAGGGCAGAAAATGCTGTGCTTGTTGCCTGATTCTATTTTAATTAGTTTAATTTTTTCTCTCTTGAGTTTTTTCCAAATTCTGCTTTCATGCTACCTCAAAGAACAGGCCTGATGATGGAGTCTAACCAGCAATTTTATATGTGGAATGAATTTATTTTCAGTTGAAGTCTGAATGCCAGATGACTGTGATCCAAAACGTTAGGAAGCACCTTCCAGTGAATATTGCTGAGCTATGTATAAATAATCCTGAAAGTATTTCAAGTGTATACATGAGACTCTGCTCACTGAAACATCATATGATTCTTTGAAGTGGAGGTGTCTGCAGTATTAATAATATAGAAATTTGGTATGATAGCAGGAAAAAGCTGTCATGATGTATTGTCAGTTCACCTGCTGAAGCCTTTTAAGTGCTAATTTAGATACCAAAACCAAGCTTAGACCAGAGATACTTTGCAAATCTGAACTAAGCTACTTCAGGAAAAGGAGTTTCTCTTGTGTTCAAAACACAATGGAAAGAAGATGGCGAACAGGAAAAGAACACACAAATTTACATGAAATTACTTCTTTGAAGGCTCATGTCATCACACCTCAGGAACGTGTGTGCTTCCCCTTTTTGCTGCTCTCAGCCTGTAACATCTCTTAACCAAATTTAACCAGATTTAGAGAAAGGCACTCAAATTTGCTGTGTTCCTGCAGGAGATTAATTGGTTAAAATAGTTTTTGAGCAAAAGCCTGGGGTGTGAGCTGACTTCTTGCATTGGATCTCCCCATGGGAAGGTTCTTTTGTGTGTCTGAACTGTCAGAAAAGCGTTCCCGTTCCCGTGTCAGGGAGCAGCAGGAGCAGGACAAGCAGAGAGTCAAGAGTGGTGACAGCACAGGGTGGGGCAGAATCCCACAGCACCTGGGCTGGGTGAGCAGACCTGGGAAGTGAAATGTTTTTTCCAAAGAATCCTTAGCAAAATAGTTTCACGTGGATGCTGCTTGTGATAATGTAGATCTATGATATTTCTTAAAGCTTATCTGACGAAGGGATCTCTTGCCAAGGATGAACATCGACATTTGTTGCAGCAAACGCTGCTTCCTGCCCAGCCTGCAGCCTGAGAGGGAAAAGCAGACACATGGTATTTGCAGAAGATGTATATTATTTCAACAAAACTTTTCCTACATTTTCATATGTGATGACTGAGAATGAAACTGAATTCACGCAGTTGTAAGTGGCTTTTTGGAGCTGATAACATCTAGAGCAGGAGTGGGAGTAATTTATACGCAAATTAATTGCTATGCACGTTTGTTGGAGCCATTTACTAAAAAAATATTAATTGTAATTAAATTAATCTGGTCCTGTGGAAATATAATCTTAACAAAGTGTGTTTCTTGCTGCCACAGACAGGTGTTAACTCTGAGTTTTATGTGTTATTAGTAATTTAAGTATTGTACCAGTCAAAATAACTGCAAATTGCTGGTATCAGATGTCATCAATGCAGAAAGTAATTTCTCCACCCTAATTTTATTTTCAGTAATGTAAACGAAAATACTGAAGATATTGTGCAGTTAGTTAGGAATTAACTGCTACCTAGTAATCTTGCATTTTGCTTTTTAAAGAAAATTCTTTCTTCTGTATGCAGTGCAGGGAATGAAACAGTGTTGTTATTGATTTCCTTACTGGAGAAACTGGTGGAGAAACTTTGCTTAAGCATTTTCAGTTGGAAAATGCAAATAACTTGAAGTTAGTTTTTTTATGTACCATCTTATGTGCATGAATTAAAATATCAGTGAGGAGATGGGGAGAACCAGGTCAACAGCCTATTGACTTTCATTGGAACTCTTGACCCACTTGGTTGGAAGGACCATGATTTTGACATGGAAGTTTGGGGCTTGTAGTATGTGAACAAGCTGAGGAACCTTGCACCTGTTCATACAAGTGGTGAGGAATTAGCCTGAGGGCTATGGATGCAAAAGGGGAACCGTAGGGATTGACTACATCCTCATCAAACAGTTCCCTTTGAGTGATAGAAGGGCTACTAAGATGAGTGAAGTATTTTCGTGTGGAGAAACACAGTGTGCTATAGGATGGTTTAATCTAGCTCCGAAAAACAGAATTGAGAAGCAGTTGCTGGAAAGTGAAACTAAATTAATTCAAATTGGGAATAAGGCAAGTATCTTTAACAGTGAAACATGGCCAAGAAAGAGGTGAATTTTCTATTTCCAAATGTCTTTATGTCAGTATCCTCTTTTAAATATTTAAATGTGTTTTAAACTAAAGTTAAAAAGAGCGGCAAACTTATCTACTTTCCTTTTTAAGGTTTTCAGCAAACGGATCAAGAACTGCCTCAGAACTACCTGGAGCTCATGTGGTCACTTTACTACAAGCCCCGGGTTCTCTTTACATTACTATTTTCCTGAATATCTTTCCTTAGTCTTGAAAGCAGGACCAGAGAAGAAAAACAAAACAAACATTTTTTTCATGAAGACCCAACTGAGGGAGAATGAGTTTGCAGGTTGTTGCAGGTGGCTGTTGGAGGGGGTGTTGCAAGGATGAATGTGTCTCATGTTCCAGCCCACCGGGGACAGGCTGAGAAGTAAATGATCTGAAATTGCAGGTGAGAATGTTTTAGTCTAGATGTGATGGGAAACTTTTTCAAGACTAGATTTACTTGCCAGGCCTTTGCAATCATTAGAGATTATCAAGAAGTTACACCAATAGCTGTCTGGATGGCTTAGATCTCAGTAGGAAGATAGTCTGAGATGATTCATGAACCTTTCTATTCAGAATTTCTAGGATTTTTCCTAGATGAACATTTTTGTGAGTTTTGATTTAAAACATACTTTGTTCAAATGTCTTGTCTCCCAAGTGGCTCTGATTTCTTTGTCAGTACTCTCATCTCTTCCTCGTTTATCAGTCAGCAAGTATTTGTAATATCAATTCCCTCTGCTCAGTTTGCTTTAGTGAGTTCTTATTGACAGAAGCATTCCTTTGTAAAGGGTCTCATCCCAATCCTTTTGGGAACTTGCTAGTAACAGTGCCTCAGATGTCAAGTCCCCATTAATGTCTATGTTTTCAAGCTAGGTGGATATTTTTAATCCATTAAATTGTGTACTTCAGTCAAGCTGTATTCTCAGGTGCTGATTTAGAGGTCTTATATGAATCAAAGACATTTGCACTATGAACCTAACTTGTAATCAATTGGAAGACAAAAACAGGTTTGTTAAACAAGAGCTAGTCTATGGCAATTTTTTTTCCTGGCATTTATTATATTCCTGGCTTCGTCTGGCTTGAATGTTACACTAATTATTGCGTTCACCTGCCCCTATGAAGTAATGATTTAACTTGCAATCTGGGAATGGGCAAATTTAGCCTTCAGCCAGGAGTTAGTCTCACTTGAAACTAATTTTATTGCCTGCGGGGTAAAACTCGACAACCCTGAATTTTGCGACAATGAGGTTTTTCACAAATTTTCATCTAGATGAAAAAAAAAAGAGCAGATGTGCAAAACTGATTTTATATATAAAAAGCCACCTCCTTTTTTATTTTTTTTTCTGTGTAACCATTGCTGGGTTACTATGCTTTTACTGAAACTAATAATTTCCCTTCCTCTATGGAAAGGAATGCATGATTCTGGCTGAGCGAGATGGGAAGGGCAGAGTGTTCAACAATGTGCTGCTGGTTCCCTGCAGTGTGGGGCTGTCACAGCCTGGGAAATAAACACAGAACATTGGAGACTGCAGGTTCAGTGGGACAACTTTCAGAAGAAATGAATCAGATTTGAGAACACATCAGGGGTTGTCAGCACAGCCTGGAGCCATAAATATTTAATTTATCTTGACCCTTTTGATGTTGACAATCAGTGTTGTTCTCTTCTGCTGCAGATCTGGGACTATTATGCTGACAGTGATACCAGTCAGTTTGTCAAATGGAATGACACTATCCAGAATCTGTTCTTCATGGCCATGGGATTCTGTCAGAAGCCTTTGCACACAGTACATAGACTGTGTGAAATTTATAGCTGCAATCCTACTCAGAAGTAGAACAGACCAGCATATTTAGGTAATATATCTTGTTACTGATAGTTTCGTGCGACAAGGTACGTAAAGTAAAATTTTCTGCCTGCAAGAACCTCACATTAACTAATGATGAAATTCTGAATTCTTATAAAAGTCAAATGTTAACGTTGTTTTGCTTTGCTACCAATTTTTTTGGTTCATCGTGGCATTAAAAACATTTACACTGAGCTAAAGGTATGATTTATGTGTAGCAACTGTTTTTTTTTAGCTTACTGTGCCTGTTACATTTCTTGCTGGAGAAAAAGCATGTAGTTGTCCAGGAATTACACTGGCACATTGATTCCCTAAGTCTAGAGAGTACATCAGAATGGATTAACATGGAGTGTTTTACTGAAACAGGTAAGTCAGGTGAAGTGAGGCAGTTCAGATGGTTGTTGGGTTCACCTCTCAAAGAAAGGGAGAATTATTCCTAAGGTAAATGGATGATTATTGCTCATCAGAGCAATGATAATTTTTAGTGTAGCACATTTCATACCAGTAGGAGCTGAAAAACACAAGGTGTCCTTTGCAGCCTCTTTGGGTAGAAGATCTGTTGTGGAATTTGCTTTGGCTCAGCAACATCTACACAAAAATTTATAGGGTGGAAATAGAGAATGGTGATAGAACATAATTTCGTCCAACTTGTACTGATTTTGTTAGTCAAGAAGACACATGGGTTTTTTTGTTTTATTTTGTTTGGGGTTTTTGTTTGTTTTGGTTTGTTTGTTTGTTTGTTTTTCTTGTTTTGTTTTGTTGTTGCTTTTTCTTTAAATCCTACTTAAAACTGCCTGCTGCTCTCAGGCTCTGACTGAAACTCTGATGGAGTGAGCTCTGTCTGTCACTGGGGTGTGTGTCCTGCCTGGATAAGCACCTGCTCAGCGCTGGCCTGTGACGTGGTGTCTGAGAAAGCAGTGAGCAGAGGAAGTCGAACAAGTTTGCCCAAGTGCTTGTCAATAAATCTGGGGACCATCTCTAATAGCTAGCTGCAAAATCACACCGGTTGGGAGCATTTTCATACGGTCTGTAATCATCTTTGTTTCAGAGCAGCACTGCATCCAACCCCCAGGGACAGCTGAGTGACCTGCCAACAGGCAGGAAAAAGGGGCTGTTTTACCTTGTGCCTCTGGGAAGGAGACCAGTTCTGTCTGTCTGCAGTGCTGGGCTGTGCTCTGCTCTCTTAGAAATTTCCCTGTGCCCAGGGAAAAGCAGCATATCACCTACTCAATTTTTTCCTCAAACTGTATTAATATAATTAAAATTTGGAGAAATTTGAGTGAAGGGATCAGTATAGGGAGGTGACTAGTTTCAAAAGAAAAAGATGACAGTGTTTAGTTCTCAGAGAGAGAGGTTAAATACCTTAAGGTTTTTAATATTTTCTTTTTAATTTGTGATGGATAAAACCATTATAATGAAATGCAGTGTACATACAGCAGTTTGGGTTTTTTTTAAATAACTTGTTTAGCAGTTGACAAAAATAGCTGAATTAAAATATGACGGAAACCAGAACATAAACATTACAAAGGAGAATAATCAATACGTCTAAATATTGCATATTAAGAAAACACCTGCAGAAAATTTACTCTGAAAGAAATCCTGCCTCATGGGATAATAAAAATGTGACCAAAACAAATAGGAAAAACTAAGTATGTTGAAACATCCTCATTCAGAAGGAGGGGGAAAATGCTCTGTTGCAACCATAGGATGGCTTTGCTTTTATTTAAATGCATTTTGCAGCAGCCTTTCAAGTTTTATATAATGGAACATGAATGCTTGAAACCATTTCCTGAGAATTTCTTCTCCACTGCACACACAACATCTTGGGATAAAATTTTGGGATTGATAAAACTAATATTTTCTTTAAAAATTTACTAAAATTTTCATATCTGCTGTACAGTAATTTTACTTTTGTGCAGATTTTGGATTTGTGTTTTGGTAGTACTGACTAAGTGATACTGGCTGGATTTAAACCCACTGCTTGCATTAAAACAGGCAAAGTTTTTTTGGTAAAATGGTATGAACTCCTGCAGAGGAGTGCTTTATCTATTTCGCAATTATTTCTATAATATTAACAAGTCTGTTAATACAAGTAAAGAGCAGTTTGCATTGCATTTAATAATATCTTTCCATGAATAACAGTTCACAAGTGTGAGACTCCAACCTCCTGAGGAAGAAGACAGTCTCTGAGCCATTGGTACGTGCAGAAGCCAAGGTGTGGCCAGCGAAGTGACAGTGGTGATCAGCCAAGATGGGAACCAACAGGCAATCCAGCACCTGGGGTAAGGGATTTACTCTCCCTTTAGATGTGTTGTTGTCTCTCAGCTGCACTTGGGGACCAGAGTGTTCACCCCAAGACCTGTATATTTTATGATCTTCCTTAATTTTTCAAATCTTTATCATCAGCTTAGCTGCCAGGCTTAGAGCAGTGTGAAGAGTGCACATGCTTTGCTTACAGCTCCCGGCGGGGCAACCAACTGAGCACTGCAAAGGTAACTCCCCTCAGTTGACTGGGGCACACTTGGGCTCTCTGCTCCAGTTCATACCTGGCTGCTCTAAAATCCTCTGCTGTGCTTTTCCTGAAAACTTTGTGAGTTGCTGAAGTGCTTTTAGCTCCACTTCACTGATGGGAATTGAGTTTCTCTACAACCTGAGGCGACAGAGAATCCCCTTGAGATGCTGCAAAGTGTTTAAGACCCCTTGCTTAAGAGGTGCTGAATTTCCCTCTGGACATACCCACTTCTCTGTCGAAGCTTAGGAAAACACAACCAGCTTGCTTAGACCTGCACAATTACATGCCAGTGATTGCCCACCTGGAGGGATGAGACAGGACTTTCATACTGGGTAACAGAAGGCAAATCAAGTGAACACCTAAACTGTATTGTTCAGAGAGGTTTGTGTTCTTGTTCAGGAGACAGCAAATGCCCTGGCCAATGCTTAGCCATCCTTCCTTTTTCCCACCCAGGTCTATTTGCTATTTGTTCCCCTTTCAGAATTCTCTCTGGTGAACTTTCTGATGGAGGCCTTCGATTATAGGTGGGTTGGGTGTGGGTGCTCGTATTTTATGTCTTTGCTATTTTAGTTGAGGCTCTAATGCTTGAGTTGTCTGATCTAGTTGGGAATTCAGTATGAGAAGAATTAAAATATAGTCAAACAAACAAAACCCCCCTGTATCTGGAGTACAAAACCCCCCTGTATCTGCAGTCCAAAACCACAGAAACTTTCACCCACCAGTGTTTATTCTGTCATCAAAACTTGGGAAGTTACAGTCGGATCGTCTTGATCCACCGTAATGTTTTTGCATCTCTCTGCCATTGGGTCTTTATACCTTACTGGAATGTGTTACATCTGGAATTGTATCTCACATCAGTTTCTGACTTTGGACAAATTACTTTTTAAATTAAAAGAGGCTGAGCTGACCTAATAATTCATCAGTTTAGGAAGTTAACTGCTTGCAACCAACGTTTATGCCAGCCTTACTTAAAATAAAGGGTTTTAACCTCAGTAACTACAGACTTGTAATAGTTCAGCCAGGAAACAGAGGGGTTTATTTGTCTTTAGGGTCCTCTTTATTTTGTGCGTACAAGCCTTATTTTGCACATGAATTTAAAAAAAGTGTGTGCGTGGCAGGTGGGCTGGAATTCTTTTCACTGAGGAATCCAGTTTGTAAGTGAAATGTGTATTATGTTTTGTTCCTGTCTTTAAAGAAACAGAGGCCTTGCATTTTCACTGTTTTGACACTGCCATATAGGAGTGGGATGTAACATGGATAAATTGAATTGTGTGTAGTTTTTGAGATGCATTGATGTGTTTACCTCCATTCCTTGTTACAGCAACTGCTGATAATTCAGGGCCTTTTAGGGCCTTGCTTTGGTTTGCCAAGGTAGGCATCCAGAACAGCACAGGTCCAAAAGACTTGAATATGTAAAAGGTTTTAGAAAAGCTTTGGGAGGAGAATAGGTCTGGTTTTCATGTGAAGGCAGTATTCTCATGTCCTCACAGTGTTAGAAGGTGTGTGAATAGATTGTACAAGACTGAAAGGTCCTTGAAAAGGAAGGTAGGAGAAAGTTGTTCATGTTGCAAGAATAAAGACCAGCAAGGCACAGCCATGAATAGAGCCCTGTGGCAGGATGTATTGGATGAGAGGTTGAGGGACAGTCTGTATGACACTTGACCGTCTGGATGTCAAAAGTAAGCAGTGCAGTCCAATGTGGAGTGTGTAATCCCAGGAGTCTGTCTCAGAGGATGCTGAACTTATTTCCAGAGCTCCTGCTGCCCCTGGCCAGCTGATCAGAGCTCTGGGACTGGCTGCTCGGCCACTTGTCCTTCTGGACCACGTTTGGAACTGGGTTTGCATCACATGCAGTCCTGCCTCAGCTCCCACCAACAGCAGGGAGGGGCTGCACCCCCTGGCATAGATAACTGCTACCATCATGTAAACAGCAAATGGAAATACTGAGGTGCCTTACTAGAGTGTGGACAAGTGTTTTTTTTGGGTGATGGGACTGAACTCACTACCCCAGTGGTTTTCTCTCTAAGGCAAATTGCCACCCTGAACTCCAGGCCCATCTGTTGGGAATGTGGCTGGCAGGCCTGGATCCGTGCATGCACCAGTTTAGGTGCTGGTACTTCATGCGTTGACAGCACATGACTGTGCTTTCTCTGATGTTTCAGGCTTTGCACAGATGAGTGAAGTGAGAAAGCTGCTGCAGTGTCGCTCCATCTCTCAGCACAGGCCTGTGCCCCAAAGCTTCCCACCTCTCCCTGCATAATACCTGCCCATCCCAGGAGCTGGGATCCTCCTGCCTCAGCCCTTTCGTGCCGTGTGAATGGGCAACACAAGGCACCCCCGAGGTTGCCCCGGGGAGGCCGGGACAGGCTGTCTCTGTGGTGTGTGGGGAGCTGCCCGCCTGTGCCACGGGCCAAAGCAGAAAGCAGCAGCTTTTAAACCCAGCCTTCTGTGCTGGGACAGCACGAGGGTGCCTGGAGGCACTGCAGTGCTTACACCAGGAAGAGGCAAGTGGGGAGAGTGAATGTGAATTGCTATTATTAATAATAATAATATCAATGAAAAAGCTCCCAAAGATCAAGGACTTTGAAATTAATTATTCCTAGTTACAATATACAGAATGAAAAGAGGCTGCCTAAACCAATAATGGAATTTTAGTCCCTTATTAAATTAATTTTGTTTCAGATCTTCAGCTTTTTCCACATCTGTGCAAATTTTTTATAGATATTTAAAAGAAGAATTATAATGAAAAGATTAAGGAGAGTAGAAGCAGCAGTGATCCAGCTGAAAAAGTAGTATGGAAAAGAAGTAACTTACTGAAGCATTTTCTACTAAATATTGTTCCATTTTTATGACTATTATAATTCTTTTTCAAATACCCTTATGTCCAGACCCTGCATTTCTTGTGCATTTCAATCTTCCATTAACCTCAATGCTACAGTATTTAAAGGATACTCCATCTTTCTTGCTGACTTCAGAAAGTCACTCCAGATTCCTTAACAGAATCATGCTGGAAAATATTTACCATTATCATTAGACCCTTGGGAATTTTCCCAGAATGCTTTGCTCACCCCCCCCTTTTTGTTTAGGTAAGGCCATTTAGTCTAAGTTTATCATTTGTGATATTTGTTGAACACCAAAAAAGATCAAATAATGGAAGATCTGCTGTAGCTGCTTGGGGTAATTTTTCTACAACTCTGCATAATAGCATGATTTATACATGGTTTTCCATTGTTGGTATTTTATTTATGCCACATTTTGAGCTGATAATTTAAAAGCTTACAGTATCTTTTGAAAGTATTACTTAAATAGATCATTTAATTCTTACCGAGGAGTCTCTATATTTCCCCTCCAAGAAGAATGACATTACAGTTGCAAAGAGTATTGCAATTAAAAGGAATTGTTTTAATTAAAGAGGGAGAGAGAGAAAACATGTGCTTTACTCTTCTGTGATTCTGTTCCCCCTCCCCTCAGCCCTTAACAAATCATAGTCGTAGTTTCCTAGCCAATAGGCATTTGGGGCTTAGCTGACTCTTCATATCCATGATCAGCTGATACATATTCAAAATAGCAGGAATTTTGCACACTAGATATGTATATCCCAGGTCAGATTCCTGTTCAGTGCAACCTGAAGACAGCTGGGTGTTTGCAGGTGGAAGTTGCCTGGGGTGCTGCAGCACAAGATGTAGTGGGAGTGAAGTCTGTCCTGCCTTTTCCAAGTGAGTGGTGTTAAAGGGCTGTTATAATCCAAAGTGTGAATTCACCCTGAAAATGGGGAGCTGCTGTGACCTTTCCTTAGCAGCCTCTTGTTCCTGCTGTGAATCTGAGTGGGAATCTCTAAGTGACTCCTGGCTATGCTTGAAAAACAAGTGTCAAATGTTTTCCCACTTGTTGTAAATAACTGCCTCTGATGGGCCACTTAAGCTGCCTGTGAACCACCCCAGTACAGGCTGTCCTAATTTCTCTGTTCATCTACCTACCAGCAGGGCTGTGTGCATCGGGCATAATACCTGCCATGAGTGTTTGTTTAGGTCTGACTGAATGTTTGGATTCAGCCCTACCCAGGACCTGTTTTCTCAGAAGCTTTGGGCACTTGAATTGATTTCAGTTAACTCTTCCCTCAGTTCTAATTTTAAATCCTCTCATTTTGGGAAGGAGAAAAAACCTCACCTAACAAACCTCTCCTTTTTCCAGTCTGCCTCCTCTATCTCTGTAGGTTGTGCTGCTTGAGGTCTGTTTGGTCTGCCCTGGTTCCTGGAGGTGTGCAGAGAGCTCTGGCAACCACGCAGCTCATGGGGAGGAGGTGCTGGGGAGTCCTGCAGGGGAAATTCATGGGTTCCAGCACAGGATTTTGATTCCCCTAGGGGTGCCTCTTCCCTGTGGCAAGTGTTGCCTTGAGATCGAGAGCCAAAAAAGACTCAAGCAAATTTAGTATAGAGATAAGGAGCAGCTCTTTAATGAAAGGCCTTCTGGTGCAAGGGAGTACAAACTGCACGTGCACCCTGTGTCCAGGGGTTCCACAATTTATGGTATTATCCATCCAATCCCAGAACCATCCGCCCCCTGGATCCTCCCCCTGGCATGCCTCTTTAGAATTTGAGTCGGGATCCCAAGACCCTTTTTGGCCTCATCTTCCTCTTCTTCACAGCACGCACTGTCTTTGAAACTTCTCCAGGGTTCCGGGGCTTGAAGGTGTGGGAAAAATCCCTGTTTTGAATTTAGAAAGATGGTAAAAACCTGTGAGACAAAGGAAGCGCAACGGGAGGTTTTATTGCAGCGCGCTGGGCAGCCCAAGCCACGAGGGTCTGGAAGCACCCCACCAGTTTGAAAACCGTGCCTTTTGTAGTTCTTTTGGTTAGACAAACTGTTACATATTCATTAAATACCATTTTTACCTTAAAAGGTTATTTTCTGACATATCCGCCTGGACCAGGTCCCCCTGTACAAAATAGGCTATTGCATGGCAGAGAAAGTCCTTGTTTAGTTACATCTTTACTTTTTGTATTTTTCCCTATTCCTGGTTGCAAAATTCCCTGGTGTCAGGTTCAGACCGAACCATTCACCTTACAGCTCCACGCCACGCCTATTTTAATTAAAAAGAAAAAGGAACCCCTCTTTGGTTAATAAAAGCCCTTCCCCCCTTTCGCCTTTCTACTCAGTTCATTTGCTTGTAATAAAACCAGGTTATTTATTTCTCATAAAGGTTGCTTTGACTATTATGGTATCTTCTTGTTCAGGCCTGGGGTGCAAATGTTCTTAAACAGAATGAAGGCCTGCCTTGAAAGAAGCCTAAACAAACTTAAAGAATTTAGAAAATTCAATTTGAAGTGGGGGATAGGGTTCGGTGAGTGTTAAACTACTATTCTAAAGTGTGAGAGATTGTACAATTATATTACAACCTACATTTACTACACAGCTACTTCTAAAATCTACAAAAAGCTAAAAATCCTAAAAATTCAAAGGTGTCACAAATAAAGGAAGCTTGTGTGCACCACAGGTGTGAAGAGTCCTGTTGCTGTTGGACTGGACTATGTGCTGTCCTCTTCCTTCTTAAATTTGGGCATCAAGTGCAAGTCTTGTATTTCTTGGCATTCTGTAAAGCCCATTGATAAACCATTCCAGGTCTTGTGATGGTCATCGACCTGCACAGGAACAGTCTGGATTTGGAGAAATCCCCATGGCAAGAGTGGTCAGGTGCTGTCAAACAGTATTGAATAGGATGTTTCAAAATGACTTTTTGATTACATCAAGATTTTGGAATGCCCTGCTTTTTGAAAAGAACTCTACTGCAAAGAAATCAGTGACAGGGTAAATAGAACTCTAATTCTAGCGGATTTCAGTCTTGTTTACATCCTAAGTGTAAGGAACTTGATTGAAAGACTTGATAATCAATGTCCCCATTCCTTGTGTTTAAATATGAAAATGGATTTAAAAGCACAGAGTTATGCAGCTGTTAATTAACCTGTGCATATTATAGAAGTCTGGATATTTTTTCATGCATGACATGTAAATTACATTTTTTTCTGTTTTAACACAAATAAAAGTTAATAAAACAATGTTAAAAAATTAATTGTCCAGCTTAGAAAAAGCTTTTACTATGTAACCTGTTATTTATATAGCCTTCTTTGCACATGTTGCTGAAGTACATTTGTTGCTTTCTCATTTTCTTTCTGAAAGAAAAATCAATTAGGTCAGCACTATATTTTAAACCACTGTGCAATGTCTATTTTATTTAGAAGTAGAACAGCCTTAGAATCTTCTTCAGGGTAGAAAAGTTAGCTAATAGAGGAAAGGCAGAGGAGATAATGAAAAGCTTAGTAGGGAGTGAGTAGATGTAAGACCTTGCAGAGAAGCCTGTTGAGCATATTTGAGGGGATGTCTGTGCACACATGGCCTTGTTCCTTTTGTCCCTTGGATCCATGTGGTTCATAGCCTTCGTGAGCATGCTGAACCTCAGGGACATTTAATGTATTATAAGAAATTATTTTGCTGGTCTCACTTGGGGATATGAATTTATTACAAGTCTCAGATCTATTTCTTTTCTTCTTTTGTAATGCTTTTCCGGGTGAGAGGCTTCTCCTAACAAAATGGAAGTGTTAGTGCAAAATTATTTTCTTTTCTTTTTTTTGCCATGGGTGATCCTTAGCTGTTAAGAACAAAAAAAATAGGACAGATAAAAACACAGTAAATTCTACATAGTGAAAAAAAAAATGAAGAAAATGAAGGACTTCCCTTTTGTAAAGCAGACAAATATTGTGCTTTGGGAGTTTTTTGTTTGTTTCATATAATTATAAGAAACTGGTATGGATAATTTTCTTCTAGTTGATAAATTTAAGGGGACGGTTCTTAGTATATGTAATAATCAGTTGAATTTGTATTTCTGACCTTGCAGTACAGCTTTGCAAGGGTCCGGTCCTTAGAGAATCTGTTAATTCTGTTCCTCACTTTTCCTGGTAAGCACAGAACTGTGGAGTTAATATACCAGTACTGCTTATATCTGGTGACGACAGAAGAATCGAGTCATTGCAAACCTTTTCGTTGAGAAAACTTGTGACAGAGTTTAGCAATATCTGTAGGGTCACTTTCAATACAATTCTGTGTTTTCTTGTCACTCCTAATCTGCTACTAAAATGGCACTGGAAAACAGGTGGCATTTGTAATACATCTTTGCACCAGCTCACGTGGAGGTGATGAAATTAAACATCTTTTTGACCATTAGGGCAAATAATAAACGATTCTGACCTGACTAAGGGACAACATTGATCTGAACTACTTGAAAGCAGCTAAGGAGACAAAGTCCTTTGAAGCAAATGCCTCTTGAAGATCGCCAGGAGGCAAGAGAAACTCTCCAGGGCTGCAGCTTTTCATGGTGTACAACGTGTTTGATCACTGAGCTGTGCTGGCTGGTGTGATGTAGATTTATAAATCTTAATGGAACTTCATCCCCTTTGGTACAGATAATGACCCCTGGGATATTTAGTTTAAAGAAAAGTCACTTAAAAAGAGAGGTTTGATTAAGGTACACAAAATGGGTCTTCAGTGGGCACAAACTGAAACACAGGAAATTCTTTTTAATCCTAACAAAAAGCTATTTTACTGTAAGAGGGTGATCAAACACTGGAACAAGTTGTCTGAAGGGACAGCCTTGGAGATACTCAAAACCCAACAGGACACAGTACTGAGCAAAGTGCTGTAGGTTTTGAGCAGGGGAACTGGACTAGGTGATCTCCAGAGATGCCTTCCAACCTCAGTGACTCTGTGGTTCTGTGAAATAATGGTGGGGTAAAAAGAAGAGCCACAGTCACCTGGCTTACCCTTTTTTGTACAAGGTCTTCTGACTGAGCACTGTGCTCCTCTTCTGGGCTTTCTCGCTCCAGGGAGAGTTTGGGATAGTTCAGGAGCAGAGGGAGAGGGTGTGGAGAGGAGCGAGCATGTGCTTGCAAGTTTTGTATTTCCATCTGTGTGAAGGGGAATGTAGCTCATTTAATGCCTGTATGTGCCTTCTGTCCTATCTTAATTAACCTGTGCAATAGTGGTTGTGCAAACCCATGTGTGGTCAGTGCATCTTAGAAATGAGACAGGCTGCTTCAAATTCTGTTTTAAGAAAAAAAGAACAACAGGGAACTGAAGGCAAAAATAATGATCTTTTTGAATCACTTAGGAGTACATGCTCATTCCAAGCACATCCTTGGCTCAGCAGGTGGTATTATTTACTGACCAAAGAACATCAGTCAGCATAGCAAGTGCTGGGCATTTCAAATCAGAAAAAAACCTAATAATAAAGTTTTGCCCTGATTATATAGCTCCCCTTTTTAATTTATTATCCACAGTAGGTGGAGAAGATTGAAATCATAGTGGTGATTAAAAATGAGCAGGCAGAAAGTTAGCAAAGTAATCTGACAGTTTTGAGAAATATCCAGGTCTAACTGGAAGACAGAAGTCTGCAATCACCTGCAGTGCCTCATTGTGCACCCAAAGCACAGCTGCCAGTGTCTGGGGCTGCTCTCCTGCTGCCACCTCCTTGCACTCAGGCTGGTGGCTGGGTGGTGGGGAAGGCAAGGGAGCAAACCAGTGGAACACAATCAAAGATTAATGATCTATTCTCTGCTTGTCTACAAATGGCTTGTGAATGAGCACACATGGAAGAAACAAAAGCTTGTTTTTTTGAGATGTGCACTAAAGTTTCAGACTCCTTAAGTGTGTTATTCAGTGGATACAAAAGACCATTCCCTTTGGGTAGTTGTAGCAGACAGTTCTTCTAGTAATATATTGTGTATTGAAAGATTAATGCAGTTCTGTAGGAATTGCCATAAAATCTCAAAAACTAAAAAGAATGGGATACTTTCATTATTCCAGGATGGGGAGAGGGGATGAAGAAATTATGAGATTGACTGTTTAGAACAACAAGTCGACATGAAATAAATACCATAGTTAAAAGCCAAATACATGTCTTCTGCCAGCCCTTCCTACGGTAACAGGATTTGAAGGAGAAGAGGATGTCAATGGTCCATAGCCTATGAAAAGTTTTGCATGTCTGAGAGATCAAAACTAACACATCACAGGTCCTGCATGGCCCATCAGGAGAGGTCTCTAGCAAAACCCAGCTTAGAAAGTCATCTCTTCAGGAGGTCACCTCTGCAGGTGTTTGAAAGCCTGTGACATCAGTGTTACCCATGAAGTGCTTAGAGGTATGTGCCCAGGTGTGATCAATAGGGAGCAGCTGAAAGCAAGTGCTTACCTTGCTGAACTGCAGCCACAGTGCCTCAAGCTCTTTGTAAGGCCAGGGCCTCAGTTTGTCTCTACAGGAACAGTGTGTGGCCTTGCACAGGTTCTCGGTGACTCCCATTCAATATGCACATGCAGAGCCTTTGTCAAGTGCAGAATATTACCCTGCAATTAAACTGAAGGTCTTTCGTTAATCTAAGGTTTAGAATTCATGATGACAAATCTTATTTAAAGGCCTATGTAAATTTGGACAGTAATAATTCTCTAGCACTTTGGCTTAAATCTGGGAGCTCCCTGCAATGCCTGAACTCAGTCACACTACTGTATATTTTTCAGTTGCTTTTATCACAGTTTTTCTTAACCTGATGCAGAGCATTGTCTCTGAATCCACATAAACTGGCAGTAATGACTGTTCAGCTAGTTCTTTGGTTTGAGATTGTGGAATGACAACTTTAAGTTGTTAGTGTTTTGTCGAAAAGCTTGATAGTCCTTTGAAATGCATTGATTTCTCCCTGATATTCTGCAACTGTTGCTCCTTGAAACCAGAAATGCTTTGCCCATGCAATGAGATGCTGCTGCTTTTCCTCACCAAATACAGAGTGCTGATCAGGGAGAACAAATATGACTTCTTCAGCTTAATGTTTGAAACTTTTCAAACATTCTTCCCACCCCCCCCTTTTTTTTAATGCTGTGTGGTTTTAATTGTATGTGTTCAGAATAGGCAAAGACTTTTCCAGTACTGCAGGAACCCTTGTGTTCCAATGTTTCCTCATCTCCTTCTTTCCAAAAGCTGACTTAGTTCTAACATAGCAAAATAAGGCATGACATCTCAGCAGTGATTAAACTGAACACTAATCAGCATGGTGTGTTCTAGCCTGTTCTTCCTTTTTTGCTTTACATTGCACATTCCCATAAAAAGTGTTCAGCGTCTCTTTATTTCTTCCATTTTCAGTATTGCTTAGGTTCATGGACTACTGAAATCCAGCTGTGAAGGACAGTTTTTTATGAACATGAATTACTTTTGATTTCTAGATTTTAATTTGGTGGTTAATTACCTATGACCATATTGTATCATTGATGACATTTCAATTTTTAATATAATTACACAAGTATGTGAAGCTAAAGAATTATTCTTTACAGTTCTGTATATCTCACTGTTGTTATAATACAGATATGAAATAGAGATTCATCATTCTGAGGACTCCAATTTCCATAATTTAAATAACCATTAATTGTTTAGTGAAGTTATCTGATATTTCTAGAGCAACTTACAATAATATAAAATGAATTGTGGGTTCTCTATAACCACACTTCGGAGAGCAGGTTATACATTTACTGGATTTGTTTATCCATAGTCTGGATTTTTAATTTGGCTTCATGCAGTGCTATTTTGTTGGCCAAATTACATTAGCTATGGAATGTCTAAAGCCATGCAGTAGCAAGTAGAAGTGGTAGAATCATAGAAAATAAATCAAAAAATCCTTCCCCCACCAAATCCTAATGAGTCCCTCCCTCGCCCCAGTTTTGGTGTATTAGCCAAAGGTGTGCTGCATCCATCGGTTCTGTGTCCCTCGTGAGGGTGCTGTGTCACCTGTCACTGCTGAAGGGCATTTGCCAACTGTTTCCAACACCACTGTTGCTAATCCAGGGGCTCTGGGGCCCTGTACCTGCCCACCAGCTTTCTCACACTCCTGGTGTGGTTGTTCACAGCTGGTGACTCCACAGCAGTTCAGACGACAGAACATGCTCAATTAGCTTAATTGAGCTCAAGTAGCTTAATTCAGATGGTGTGAGTGTTCTCAGTTTGTGTAATACTGAAGAGTGAGAGGCCTCGTATTTCAACACCTGAGTGCCCTGAGGTCCCGAATGCTCCATTCCCAGCTCTGGGCCTGCCTTTCCTCCTGGTACTTCTCCCCCTCTTATGCCATTGACTGTTTCCAGACATTTGTGTACCTAATTCTAAAATAGGTGAATTATTCTGAATTGGCTTCCACTGGGTCATGGCTTCATTATATAATTGTCAGTCCAGTTGAAGGACTCCTGAAAAATGGGAGAAATTATACACAATGTACATTCCAAGCTTAAATATCTGAGATCGAACCTGAATTGCAGTTCTCTGAGCAACTGGGAATGCAGCTTGGTTGAACTGAGCCCAGCCAGTGATGCAGCAGGTACAACACCTCGTGAATGGTAACCAAGTGGCAAATCAGTTTTAATATTTTCAGTGAACTGTCAACACATGGTCTGCAAGCATGAGTTATTTGTGAATAGTTTTGTGTAATGTATACCTGCAGAATTTCACAAAATGTTCAGAGAGAGATGAAAGGTGAAATGCAGTGAATAAATTATTCATAACAAATTATTCACTAAGCTCAATTCATCACTGAGATGAGACAGAATTATTGACTGGCCATGGAAACAAAATTTCATTTCAGAGAGATGATATTAAAATATCAGTATGTTAGTGTAATTATGCTGTGACTGTAAAGACTTTACTATTCTGCAGTAAAATATGCCTTGGGCACTGCTGCAATATTGATATTCTCCAGGGCTAGTACACTGGATTTTTCCTTTAGCTACATAATGGAATTTAGGTACACTATTGATCTCTTCCCGTAGTGAGACAAATTTTTGCTTATTTCCTTTGCTTATAATTTGCTGATAGGCAAATACTGTGCTCAGCTGGATGGAATGAAGAGTGGTTAAACTGGAAGTGGTAGATGTGTGTTCTTTAAGCATTCTTCCTTGCCAGTCTGCAGTGTCTGGGGTGTTCCTGTGACATGAGAAGGAGGGTGCCTTCTCTTACCACTTACATGTTCGGCATATAAGCTTGAGGTCTGCTTCAGCTCTGTGCACATGACGACCTGCACAGACATGTGAATAATCTTTTGCCCAGCAGGTTGGGAAAGAGTGGTTAAAATGTTATCTCTGGTGCAGTTTCCATTAGACAGTAGATCTAAATGGATATTGTGAGCGTGTATTCATGCTTCTCCAGCCCAGGAGATGCTTCCTTTAGTCAACTCCTTAGGTTTTTAAAACATTTCCTCTTGATTTGCTTCTCGAGGTACAAAATGGATTCTTGCATGTCTGCTGCAGCATGTGCTTGGTTATTGATTATTGGCATGACCCCAATACTCCAAGTCCTATATGAAGTCAATGTGTCACTGTGCTAGGAGCTGCATTTCTGCAAAAAGACTTTGTATTTCCTTGAGCTGTCCTCTGTAGTACAGTCTGTCCCTGGGCTCTTAATGCTGCAGTCCTCTTAAGCCATTGATGTATTGAGGCATAAGTGATTCTTCTCCCCTCAGCCATGGTGTTTGCCCCTACTCTGTGAACTCCTCAATGTGGGGTCTGTCTTCTGCAGAAGGTTTGCATGGGATTGCTAAAGGGTACAACTGTTCTTCCTATGAACTCCTTGCCTGAGGGACAGAACATGAGATAAAATGAGTTGTCTGATTTTAGCACCACAAATCTAGTGCTGAGTCAATCCAAGTAGTTAATTTCAGATCAGGACTTGAAATCACTTTAATACTTCTCTGCTTTTTCTAGTTGTCCTGGGCTTATTTTCAAAATCATATATTAGAACTGCTGTTTATTCATTTCAGATGAGCACATTTTGGTTTATACTGGAAGGCCCAATTTGTTCCACCCCAGTTAAAGATGTTGGCCTAAAAACGGTAAAGGGTCACATGGACTGCGGCAACACTTTTGATGCTGCTGTGTTGGCTGCAGCTTTGGCTGTGGTTACTGAATTGCTCTCACTTACCAGTGATAGACAGTCTTCCAGCAAAAAGGGAGGCTTTTCAAAATGCTAATAAAAGCATTAGTGCTCCATCATCATCATCTTGCAGAAAACAATGTCTAGATCAATCTATCTCCTTCTAAATCTTCAGAGAAACAAAATTTAAACTCATTTTGCCAAGGCCAAATGTCAATCATAAGAAAAAATCTATATGAAATTTTAATTGCAAGATGTTCAGTGCAAATTTAATGAGTGAAATAAGAGATCTGAGAATTCAAGCATGCTCAGCTCATGCATAATGTTGACTTAAATTGGCTCTCTAGAGGTGCAGGGAATTGCGTTTTTAGAATTTACACACTGGTAGAGCAAATGTACTGGGCCCTGTAGGTTAAGGTCATAAATCAGAATCATTTAACTGCCTTTGAGTGATTGCTACAGACTATAATGGTTGGGAGAACTGGCTTCAGCTACAAGTGATCACTCTGCTTGGATTATTGAAATGCTGCTCAATATTCATAAATCAGTGATCATTAATCCCCCAAATAGTTCCTGTCAGCTTTCTAAATAAATTTCCTACTGGCTAATTGAGATTGAAGGAGACTAGCATGCACTGGTTTGGAATTAGGACAAATGAGCTGCTTTGCCTACCTAGAATCAGAAACACATCTCTGGGGGAAATGAAACCACACTGGGTACGTACGAGGCTGCTGAAATTTTCCCATTTAAGCTGTGAACTGGAGGAGCCTTTCTTTGCATGTTTTGCTCTCATGAGTTACAATGATTATAGAAAGACTTCTTTATTTTTTGATGATGAAGATATTTGCGTGCTATGCATCAGAAGTAGCTAAGCTGTCAATGGGTGGTGTTTCTCACAGCACAGAGGGCAGGTACGGAGAGACAAGGACCTGCAGGCCTGGAACTGCACTGGTGCAAGGCACTTGTCTTAGTCTTCTCAGCAGTTGCAAGAAATTAAAATTCATAGCTTTGGTATTGGGATGTAATTGACGTGTTTTAGCTCAGTGGAAGTTTTTATTAGCTGCACACAGTAGTATAGTTTAATGTTGTTTGCCACTGTAGCTGCTTATACTTGAGTGGGAAGAATGTTTTGCAGACACTAATGGTCTCTCTTACCCCTCCTACAGTAGTTGTGAGGTGGGTTTGTAGACTTCCAACACTGAGGGTCTCTGAAAGCGGAGTTCTGAACTGGAGGAGATCTGGTTTGGAGCCTGTGTCAGTGGTGGTTTCTGTGGGTCCTGGACTCAGCACCACCTGTGTGTAACACCTGAGAGCACAGCCTGCTCCTTCTGTACAGAACTATGGCCCACGGGTCTGAAAAATGCCCTCCTGGCCATCCTTGGCTCAGTCCCAGGGGTGGAGTTTTTTTGTTGGCTCTCCTGAGCAGATGAGGGTGCTGTGCCAATGCCAGCTGTCTGTCTGCTCTTCCTGCCCACTGGCAATTTTGACCCACACAGGCAAGCTTCCACCAAATGTAACGGGGCAGGAAAGGGCTTAAAACTATCAGGTTCCTGCAACTGGGCAGGAAGAAAAAAAGCCTCCTGCTAATCCAATGACAAGGAAAAGTGGACCTTACCCCACAGGAAACCCTGGTTTTCCACCAGGCTGCTCACAGAACCCCTCATTTTTTCTGTTGTACCGTTGAAATGTTGCTGTTGCCATGGGCTTGGAAAGCATGTATTTTTTAAAAAAATCCTGTTGTTTAAACACTGCTCCTCTCTCATAGTTTCCATCTTCTCTTCATTTCATTTATGTGTGTACTTACTTCTAGGAAAAAAAAGAAAAAAAAGAAAAGGCAATATTTAGTGAAGAGCAACAGAAACATTGCAATGGTATTTATAGGTGCTAGACATGATGATTTACCATATCAAAAGTCAATGAGGAAAGGAGAGATGCTGGTCCCTTGTTGGTATTATCTCAGAATATCTCTTATTAATAAGATTTATGAGAAGATGAGCTTAAGAGAAGGATTTACTTTTTTCATCTATTTCTTAAATGCAGGACTTAAACCATAACTGATGTATATCTAGATTCCTTTCATATCAGGACCACTAGAGCTCCAGGTAAAAAGGTAATTGTATCAAAAAGCCATACTTAATTTGACTAAGAGCAATTATTTTTGAAACACATATGGAAGTGTTCTTATTGCTGTTGCAATCTGTCCTTTCAGTGCTGTCAGCACTGATCAACACTGACATGGGATGTTAACATAAGTTCCTTTAGATACACTACTAGTTACAAATAAAGTTTAGGGTGTGATGAAGAAGTTTGAGGGGAAACCCCCACCTTTTGTCTCTCTTTCCTTGCTATTCCACTTGTATTAGCTCCAGCCCAAACCTTCCATTCCTGGCTGCTGTGCTAAAATGTAAATGGCCACCCTGTTAGACAGCTACACCTTGGGATGGAGCAACCCCCTCATTGACTGATATCAGCTGATGTTGTATTACCCTGAAAGAAGCTTTTAAATCCTGATGGTTAACATTGCAGTTCCTTCTGCTGTGAATGTATTTTCTTCCTATTACAGACACTTCCATGTAGTACAAGGTCCCAGAAATGTTTATATTTTATATGGTATTATTACTTAATTGCTTTGCTTGGTGTTGCAGTTTGGTTAGTGATAAACTGTAAATACTTCTAATCTCTTAAGCTTCTTGAGTCATAAAATGACAAGTGTGCTGTGATTCCTGCCTCATCCAGGATGGCTTGTACAGGCTTTGGAAAGCACTGCTTCACTGCTGGGATTGGTGGTGCAGCATGGACATGGTACCTTGTGCTGCTGGTGAATTCTGACTGACTGTGGGTAAGCAGCCTGGACGTGACCTGAGACTTGCACTGTACTAGGTGCTGTCTGGATTTAGATCAAAAAGGTGCTCTGAACTTCAGTTTGCAATTAAAATAGAAAGCAAAAGACACCTAGTAGGCACACAGAGAAGCCACAGGTGAGGTGTTTTTTTCCTTTTTCTTCCTTGCTGGTGCTGCAGAGGTATAGCCTCACCTGTACAATTCTTCTGCAGTGCTCTCAGTTAATTTCCTTTCTTTAAAACCATGTTGTTGTACGTGACCAGGTCATCATGGCTGATGCCAGGAGTAGAAATAAGCCTTAGTCTTTAATAATCTGGAATGGGACCAGATTGCGTTGCTTGTGTGAAACCTGCAGTGTGTATCTGTGTCTGCTCCCCAGATGAGCAGGGACAGAATGTTTGGGGAAAACGAGCTTCCTTCAGGCAGGCTCAGGTGGCTTTGTCTGTGATACAAGAGGCAGTAAGCACGAAAGTGATGCAATAAAGACTCCTGCCACTGGAGGAGCGTTGCTCAGTGTGTTTCCAAGCTTGGCTTCCCAGATGTGGGAGGAGAAGGTGAAGGTGTGTGGAGTATCTGATCAGAAATAGGACAGCAGGACTGCTGAGGGCCAGGCTCAGTTTCTCGTTGGCCTAAATACCACCTACACCTTTTGTGACTTGTCAGTAGTTGAAGCAAAGCATCCCTTGGTGAAGGCTGGGAACTTAGTTCATGCAACCATGGTGTGTGTTGTTGAGCTCTGCTGTCATTGCTGTCTTCTGGTTTGACATAAGCTTGAGATTCCTTTGACTTGGCCACCACTCTTACACCCTGTTCAGTCCCACAGGCGCCTGTCAAGGGAGGCAAGCGACAAGGGGGCTTTTTGGTTTTCAGCCTCGTTTTCTAAGTATGTTGGAACACACAGTATTAAATTTCTAAGTATGTTGGAAC